>NC_091461.1:25516896-25861896 GCF_027789765.1 Dendropsophus ebraccatus
GTAACCCAAACTAGAATAATGTACCAACAGCCGTCATTGCACTAAAGGGTCTATGTTCACACAACGTCCAAAAAAGGAAAAAGGCGTCCACTTTTTGTGTTTAAAAAGACGCCCGCATCATTTTAACTGGCTTGACTAAAATGCATTTAAGTCTATGGAATAACGGACGTTTTTTTCACATTGTATTGGATGACAGACGTCTTTTGAGGCGGACGCATTCAATACGATGTAAAAAAAGACGCCCGTTATTCCATAAACTTCAATGCATTTTAGTCAAGCCAATAAAAATACTGTAATGTCTTTTTAAATACAAAAAGCGGACGCTTTTTTTTCTTTTTTGGTCGTTGTGTGAACATAGCCAGAGGAGGCCAGGCAGCTAAATGACGTCCGTTATTTTAGACTCAAATTGACGGACGTCATCAAACGGAGCTGAAAAAAACGTTGAAACACAGACGATTGCAGGTAAAGTACTAAAATGCATTTTGGGGAGAAAAAAGCCACCAAAACTAAAAAATAAATAAATAAATAAAAATGTGGCTTTTACTCAAGCAATAAAACCTCTAAAAAAAAGTTTAAATTAGACCAAAGGAGTAAAAAAAATCTATTTTATAAGGCCAAACTTGCGAAAATGTGGTTAAAAAAAGCCTAAAAAAAAATGTATATAAAAATGAATACACAGCACGTACACGCACTAAAATGAATGAATAAAATAAACAGCCCTTTTCTTTATAAAAAAAATAATAAAACAACATAGAATTCATAATGGTAACAATTATTTTACACATGTTTAAAAATAAATTAAAAAAAGAAAAAGAAAGAAAAATAAATAAATGAATAAAAAGCTTAAGATACCCAAACAATAGTGGTAAATATTAACAAGCAAGTTTCCTTGAATAATTAAAGATGTTGATATAATTGAGAGACGGAATACGTAACACTTATATCTGCATATTGTATGTGTTCTCCATCCGTCTTCCCCATATTCATATGTTAATGAGTCAGTCAATGTTTTCAAGTACGGCATATGGGAATGTTGGGAAAATATATGGTTTTTGTATGGGTGCTTGTAATTAGTTAATTATGGATGAAGCCGAATGGAAGTATGTGAGAACAGAAAACATTGGCAATGTTTTGCTACAAAAGTCAAAGGCAATTGGTAATTTCCATCTACAGCTGCGTGGCGAAAGAAATCACACACACAGCCGGCGTTTTTTTATTGCGTAAATACTTGAACTTGTTATAGATGCTAATTAAGTAACTTAACTACATGAAGTCACTAGAAGTAGAGAAACAGCCCGGGCTTTAAGAAAAACATTTTCAGAAAAATATATAAAAATTATTTTTTTTAAAAAAAAAGATTTATTGGAAACAATATCGACTGTAGTCATATATTTTTATAAACTACAGCATATTTTTTTTTATAACCAATTTTTTTCCCTTTTTTTTTTGCCATGTTGTGTCACTGCATAATTAAACCACTTAGTACTGCGGTGCCGTATGTGTCATTAATATTCCAAAATGTAATTAGCATATTTAATCACAAGCAATTAGGGCTAAGCATTGCTTTCCATTTTAAGTTATGAAATATTTACAAGGTTCTAGGAATCAAACGATAGGGATAGAAAGGATGGAATTTTTACAATGATAAATAAATAAATAAACAAGTAGAAAAAAAAAAGCTTAAAATAATAAATTAAATAAAAATTATTTTTGCCCTTTATTTCAAATGAAAAAGATGCAATAAAAACATATAGTCATAAAAAAAAAAAAAAGTTCCGGAGTTTAAGCTCCCTCTTGTGGATTGTTGTCCTATTTTCTCACAAGGGAACGCAGGCTTCTAAACATAACTTTACAGTAATAAAGAGGATCACGCGTGCACTGGAACAGGCCGCAGAACTGCAAAATTAGATCCTCAATATAGACGATAATTAGATGCCATAAATTCAATTGATAATATCTGAACTAGAATTTTTTTTTTAACATTTAAGAGTAGGAGTTGTGTAAAACTTTCTTTTATATTGTGCACCTACCATTGTAATATACTAGTGAGCTTTGGCATGTAATGTATACATACATTATTGCTAGTATTTTAGCTTAATGTATATTTTTTTATATTTTCATTCTTAGGCCACATGCTAGCACTTTCGACAGTTAGGGTATGTAAACACTGAGTAATTTTGACGGAAACGCAGTTGCGGAATTCTCAGCTCGCGCCCGCCTAAGTTGATCATTCTTTGGACGGATGAAAGAATCCACCCGTGCATAGAATGGAGTCTATGACACTGGTGGAGATGCGCACCCGCCAGAGTCCACGAGCGGGCGCGAACTGAGAATTACACAACGGAGTTTCCATCAAAATTACTCAGTGTGGACATACCCTCATGGTTGAAATGTAAGGCTATGTTCACACTACGTTTAACAACATCCATTGCATAGCAGCGGGCGCTGTTAAACTGTTGACCGCCAGGCTGCATTTAGTCTAATCAGCTGCAGAAAAGTTCTTTTTTTATAATTCACTTGTGGGCACCATCAGGTGTGCCCGCAAATCAATTAACCATTCACTTCAATGTAAAGTACGGCTGCCGGCCGACTTCACATTGTGTGAACAGCTATTATTTCTAGAAGCTGTACATTAAAGGGGTTATCCAGCGCTACAAAAACATGGCCACTTTTCCCCCTCTCTTGTCTCCAGTTCAGGTGTGGTTTGCAATTAAGCTCCATTTACTTCAATGGAACTGAGTTTGAAACCCCACCCAAACTGGAGACAAGAGAGGGGGAAAAGTGGCCATGTTTTTGTAGTGCTGGATAACCCTTTTAATAGGCAGGTACATTATTTTAAGGCCCATTCTAAAGAACGGGCATTAAAATAATGATGTGTGAATACAGCGGACGGCATTTCATTGACTTTAATGCATTGCCACCCCTGGAGTAAAGAACGGACACTGATTCCATTGCAATCAGCGTCCGTTCTTTACTCAAAAATAACGTTTTGTGAACAGAGCCTAACTGTGTATCTATACATACAATACATACATCTGCCACTGGAATACATTTGACTATAAGGCTCCATTCACACGGAATAAAACTGGGGAATTCCGCAACGGAATTCTCCACTGCAGAATCCCGCCAGCCTCCGCGTCACACTGGTAGTCTATGGGAGCCTCGCATGCCTCCTCTCTCCACGCGGAAGAATGAACATGTACAATTCTCCGCCACAGAATTCCGCCAGTTTTACTCTGTGTGAACGGAGCCTTAAAGGCTTTATCCAGGATTAGAAAAAACAGAGCAACTACGCCATCCCTGTCCTAAGGTTGTGTGTGGTACTTTTTTTTTACTTCAATGGAACTTTTCTAAGCCTGGATAACCCTTTTAACTACTTGCCAGTTTATGACAAGTGTGACCATATGGATGAAGCATACGTATTCCTTGCTGCTCAGTTAACATTTACTTGTGTGTGAGGTTGCAAGGTGGTAAAAAGCAATTTGCTTACTCACTTTTGCAGCCGATCACTTAGGGCACCAAAGAAAGTATGTACAGGAGCAGGGATTACGTCAAATGGCAGGAGTATTTCTTGCCGCCCAGTGAACATGTATAACCACCTAGAGGTAAATGAATTTAGCTTACAATAACTACAATCCTTGGACCTGGTGTTCGGCACCTTGTATGTTATCTTAGAGACAAGGCATATCATGTATTGCTGCCCAATGTCCCTGTTCCTGTACAAATCCAAATCAGCCATCATATTTAAGTCAAGTCTGTAAGTCAATGTTGGTGAATCTACCCGAGATGATCATTTTTAGTAGTAGACAGTAGTAAGATTATATTGATCACACAGGCACTAGTACGATATCCTTGAAATTGAGAATAGGGCTGTGGCTGCAATACATAACCACAGTTCTGCAATTTTGGCAGAAATTGGTAAACCATTGATTTCTGTTGTTTTTATATTTTAAATACCAAAGTCAACATGGAAACATCCCTGTAATTATATCCCCCATTAGGGCTCATACGTGGCATGGGCTGACAAACCCAGGGCTCAATTAAATGACCCCATGGTTGTCGGACTATAACGAACATAAAAAAATTACTTTATGTTAATCCCTTAATGACCATGGGCGTACATTTACACCCCCACTGCCTGAGCTTTAACGCAGGAGGGCGTAAATGTACGCCCTGCTGGGGTCCTGGGCTATGGAGCAAGCTCAAGAGCTGAGCTCGCTCCGTAACTGGTAAGGACTGGCTTCTATCTGCAGCCAGCCCCTCACCCTCAATGGCAGGCTGCTGCGATTGCACGGCCGCCTGCCATTAACCCCTTAACCATCAAGGTTAACCCCGGCGTTTAAGTATAAGTGACCGGAGCATCGCCGGTCATATAGTGCTCGGGATCCTCACAGCGTGTCTGTGTAATTGTCCGATCTATTAAAATAAAACAATTATTTTCCCGTACCGTGAACGGCGTGAACAAAAAGCGGTAAAAAAACGCTTTTTTAATGACATTTTACGGATAAAAAAATTTATATAAAGCGATCAGTACGTTTGATCTAGAAATAAATTATACTAATAAAAACTAGAGATCATGACGCAAAAAATTACACTCCATACGACACCGTAGGTGAAAATATAAATGCGCTATATGAGTTACAATAGGGCCATTCCAAATATGCCTATTTGCAAAAATTTTGTTTTACTGCTAATAAAAATAGTAAAAGGTTAGAATACCTAGTAAACCTGCATATCGCTGTGTTCAGACCGACCTATAGAATAAAGAAAAAACGTCAGTTTTACCGTAAAGTGCATTATGTAAACATGGAAGCCCCTAAAATTAGCAGAATCACATTTTTTTGACCCAAGTTCACCCCATAATTGAGATTTTGGGGGTTCCATTATTCAATTTATGGCAGATTGAAATATGCCATTACAAAGTGCACCTGCTCCTGAAAAAAAAACAAGCCCTCACATGGCCCTGTAGGTGGAAAAATGAAAGAGTTATGGGTCTTAAAAGGTGAAGAAAAAGCGAAAACGCAAAAGTGACAATTGGCCCGGTCCTTAAGGGGTTAAAAAAAATCCAACAACTCAAATGCACAGTTTTATAATAATAAATTTAAAATAATCTACATATATTTAATACAACATGTCAAACCACCAGAATCCAAAGAGGAAAAAAATATATATATATTTCTTTCAAGTCAAATTTGGCCCTGTCCTCTAGGGGTTAAAAGTGTATTCCCATTATAATTCTGATCTATAGGGGTCCGACCTCTGGAACGTTCACTGATTCAAAAAATGAAGGGACAGATGTCAAGTGAATGAGGTTGTGTTGTAGATCTCTGCATATGGCTGGTGGCATTACTGTGCAGGGAAAAATCAGTGAAGTAGTATGAGCACTTAGCATTGCAGTCCCTATATTCAGAGGATGGTGGGGGTCCCAGCTGTTGGCCCTTCACCAATTAGGAAGATGGCATACACTAGCAATATGCTAATACTCCCCATAGTGGGAAAACCTGGTGAAAATGTTAAGTTGGCATTTATTGGAAGGGTTTCGTGTGTATGAGCTGACAGGCATTTCCCATAGAACACTAGTAGTATGCCAGTACTGTATATCTTTTCCCATACTGAAAACTTAGGTCAACTACATTATTCCAAACAACAGTACATAGAGTATCACAGCATGCAAGGTTTCTTCAAGGGGTATTTCCATCTTCTCTAAACACGGGTCTTGGCCCTCTCTAGTCAGTTTGCAACCTCTAGGGGAAGTAAAAGACAGCTATGGTAACTTAAATGGGAGGCGTGCAGAAAGCCTTGCTCATGGGTGCTTTACACTAGAGATCAGCAAACTTTTTAAAAGTTCGGGTCGGCAGGTTCGCCGTACTTCGAAGCAAAGTTTGGGTTTGTGTGAACCTTAAATCAGGGGTCTCAAACTCGCGGCCCTCCAGCTGTTGCAAAACTACAATTCCCATCATGCCTGGGACAACCAAAGCAAGCTTTGGCTGTCCCAGGCATGATGGGAATTGTAGTTTTGCAACAGCTGGAGGGCCGCGAGTTTGAGACCCATGCCTTAAATAAACCGTACAAAACAGCTAAACAATTGCAGGTCTTTTGCTGTTTTAGTGTGGTTTAGCAAGTTCGCTTATGTCTACTTACATGTCCACACTCCACGGCTATCCTCCTACAAGTCTCCAGTGTCCCCAGCGGCTCCACTTCCTAACGAGAGACAAGAGTGACAGCCCGCTTACTAATCACTGACCACAGTACTGTCCTGTCTCAGTCACTCAATGATTGGCTGAGGAGCTGTCACTCTCGTCTCAGGAAGGAAGGTGTCTTTGATCAGTGGAGGACACCGGAGACCCGTAGGAGGACACTTGGGGAGTGTGGACAGGCAAGCATAGGTTCTTTGCTACGAACTTTGCAAAAAGTTTGGTTCTGTAACAAACAGAATTTTTTGCAGAGTTTGTAACTAATCTTGCTTTGTGCAATTCAGTCTGCTCATCTCTAGTCTATACCAACTGTGTAACACCAATTAAATTGAATGCCAGTCACACAAATTGTGTAACACAGCTGGTTTGGCTGTTTATGGCCCTCTGGCCACCTCTAGCAGCCACATTCAGACCGTGGTGGGGGGGGGGAGGTTTGAGAAGGAGCCATGCTACTCACTTCTGTCACCCGTAGTGTGAACATAGGTGAATTGTGTCTGACCTAATAAATACGCATCCGTATGCTCCAGCATCCAAGTTTCCTGCTGCTCACAATGGAGCGTGCTGCCGGAGCCGCACGCTCCATTGCGTGAACTGACAGGGTTTTCTGTGGCCGCTGTTCATCGCCGCTAGCAATCCCGGCCGGAGTGTATACTATGTGTATACACTCTGGCTGGGATTCCCTTAGCCTGCAGCACATTTAAAATTTAAAATTTTAAATTTACTTACATTGTGTAAACATAGCCTTATATTGTATATTTGGGATCTGTGGGAGGAAATTTATCATGCTGTCTTATAGTAAGAGTCTATTTGTTGCCTATAGCGAGCAATCACAGCTCAGCTTTCAATTCTTAAATTGTATTTCTCAAAATTCTTTTGAATATACCATTTGTAGGAGAACATATACAATTTGGGAGATGTGCCTTTGTGATAAAAAAAAAAAAAAAAGTTCTACTGCACTCAATGCACCAATACCCCTCTCTCCTACAGATATTTAGGGGTAGTGCTCAACAGCGATTAGGGCGGAGGGCAGTAGTCCTGCAGCAGTGCCCCAAAACCCTTAATTTGCATATTGAACACAATTAAGATTTACTGAAAGGGTAAAATTAGAGTCTTCTAAACATATGTTGTTTTCCCTTTAGGTTATGTTCACACAGAGTACAAAATGACATCCGTTATTACCGCATTTCAATCAACCTCAATGCAGTGCATTGAACTCAATAAAATGACGGCGGTCTGATGCACACAGTGTGTTAAAGGAGAAGTCAGGCGAAATTTTTTATTGAAGTATTGTATTGCCCCCCAAAAGTTATACAAATCACCAATATACATATGGTGTGAGCCATGGCCGTTTCTAGAGGCGGGCGGGCCGGGCGACCGCACGGGGCGCCGACAGCTTGGGGGCGCTGGTGGCATCCCCCAGACCTCACCTCACTTTGCTGCGTGCGCCCCGCGGCCCACCACCACCTGTGCAGACCAGCCTCCCGACTGGCCGAAAGCCCGCCCCCTCACCTGTCCTGACGACCGGTAGCCCGACCAGCCGAACGCCCGCAGCCCCCCCAGACTGCGCGGCTGCCAGCCCCCTCACCTGTCCCGCAGCCCCCCGGAAGGCGCTCTAACCGAGCACTGATCACCTGTCAGGTTGCCGCTGCCACCCCCTCACACATTATCTCACTCTAGCAGGCGCAGTGACGTCATATCCCTGTGCCTGCTGGAGGGAGAAGATGTGTACGGCGGCCTGCTCCTCGCAGGCTGAAAGAGAAGAGGAGAGAGGGACTCTCTGAATGTTTTAAGGTGAGTATAATGTTTTTTTTTGTGTGTGTGTGTGTGTTAGGCGATGAAGGGGGGGCACTGGGGGGGTAATGTTATTATGGGGGCAGTACAGCGGTGATTATTACTATGGAGCAGAGCATGGGGGGGGTTGGAATTTTTACTATGGGGACAGCACAGGGGGGATTTAATTACTATGGGGGCAGACTACAGGTGGATTATTAATATTGGGGGCGGGGGAGCGCAGGGGGGAATATTGATATGGGGGGAGCACAGGAGGTTATAACTAAGGGGGGGAGCATAGGGGGGTTTATTACTATGGGGGGAGCACAGGAGGGATTATTAATATGGGGATAGAGGACAGGGGGGATTATTGATATGGGGGGAGCAAAGGGGGGTTATTACTATGGGGGGGCAAACCACAGGTGGATTATTAATATGGGGGCAGCACAGGGGGGATTATTAATATGGGGGAAGCACAGGGGGGATTATTTATATGGGGATAGAGCACAGGGGGATTATTATTATGGGGATAGAGCACAGGGGGGGATTATTAATATGGGGATAGAGCACAGGGGTATTATTACTAGGGGGGTGCAGCACAGGGGGATTATTACTATGGGGGTGCAGCACAGGGGGATTATTGATATGGGGTCAGCATAGGGGGGATTATTGATATGGGGACAGCATAGGGGGGATTTTTAATATGGGGCAGAGCACAGGGGGATCATTACTATGGGGGTAGCATAGTGGTACAGCAGGAGGCATTATTACTATATGGGGGAACAGTAGTGCCCCCATATATAGTAATAGGGGAAACCCACATACCTACTGACTTTAATGCACATGACACAAAAAAGTGGAAGTTGTAAAAGTGCGGAGCCTAAGATGTTTGTCTGGCAGGTTCAGAAGAGATGAAACGTAGCTGCAAGAGATCATCATGGTGGTCCGGGTCAGAAGGAGAGGAAAAGGAAAATGACGCCTCAGAAGACAACGTCACCTGTGAGTCACTGAATGATTTTTCTTTACCCCAGCTGAAAAGGGTTGAATAACACTTCTACATGCCATAATACCCACACTGCTTCTTCCTAGTAACCCCCCCCAACATCACGTGATAGGGGGGGCGGGCGCTTTTAGCAAAGTTCGCCCTGTAGTTCAAATTACCTAGAAACGGCCCTGGTGTGAGCCTACGGGGGTGATGTTTTTGTGTCACTTGCTAGATGGTGAAGTGTGACTCCACTTACAAGGCCGGTTGTACCTTTTTATCCTGTGGTCAGTGTCCTGCCAGGTTGCTACAGGGTCCATTGGGTTAGAGTGATCACGGATGGCCAGAGTGGTGTAGTGACCCTCCAGAACTGCCACCCACAGAAAGGGGAAGTGTCCCAAGGTTATGGTGTGTACTGTGTCAGTGGAAACAGAAAAATCGCAGTCATGTTAACTTAAATAAGCTTGGTGTTTACTAGAATGTGCTTGCTTGCAGTAGGTTATAAGATTCTCTTGATAAAGTACTTGATAATATACTTGACAATAGTTCCAGACAAATACTTGACAATACAGCAACCAAATCTGTAGTAGGGATATGGTATAAGATATAGTCGTGCCGACTGAGTAGGGTTCTGTTTGATACAAAGAAGCAGAGTATTGGAGAGGAGGATGCTGTGAGAGTCCCAACCCAGGCAGTATTGTGCTCTGCCTGGTTGTTGGAGGATTAGGTAGAATACTTAGAACACTACTAAGAACTAAGAACACCTGTGCCCGTGTATTGACCTTGAATAGTCTTCACACCACCTTATGCCCACTAGACTCGGCTGAACCTTCCTAGAGGGTTACACAGGCCCCAGACCTTGTTACCTGGCATGAGCGGAATGCTGAGGGTTGCCTGCTGACACCCGCGCTGCGAGATAGAGTTCATAGGCTTACTGCAACTTTGCTCTATCTAGATCAGTTCCTAGCTCTTTGGCTTCAGTGGAGACTGTCCTGCTCTGTTACTTCTCCTAGTCCATGGCGTGGGTTTAGGTTGTCTCTGGCTTGTCCTCTCCTAAGAGGGGTTTAACAGTGCATAGTGCTGTGTAGCGTTACTGAGAAGAAAACTGAGTGCCATCCCTCCCATACAAGGTTCTAGCTAAGACTAACCCTTGAGGGGTACAGAGACCTGGCAGAGGGTCAGGGCCCAGATAAGACCACTGTGGAGAGCTAGCTAGCTTGCATCCTTCCTCCACAATGCCCAACACGAAAGACCTCTGCACCTTCTCCACCCATGTGACTTACTTCCCTAATGTAACTAATGTGCGCTGTGAGTGGGTGAAGAGTGCAACAGAAGAAATAAGGAGAGAGCTGATAGGAGAGAAGAAAGACAGATTCCTACTGGTGTGTAGATTCATATAACACATAAAGAAACAATAACTCTTTACATCCTTCAGCTGTGCAACTTCCAAATGCACATATATAACACAGTGAAATCTAGTGGTGAAACTTTAGTACTGCTTTCATCACCACACAAGTACAATAAGTACAGACTTTTGCGAAGGGTGTATATAACTGTAACACCCGTGGTAGGACACCACATACACATATTACGGGAAATGCTTATAAAGTGCTCTTTTCCCCTGCACTTACTACTGCATCAAGGCTTCACTTCCTGAATAAAATGGTGATGTCACGACCCGACTCCCAGAGCTGTGCTGGCTGTGGCTGCTGGAGAGGATAATGGCAGGGGGACACTAAGGGACACAGGGCACTGGAGGGACACTGAGCATCCCTCTGCCATCATCCTCTCTAGCAGCCACAGCCCGCACAGCTCTGGGAGTCAGGTCTGTTGCCAGTCAAGCTGTAACACCTCATTTGTAGCAGTAACAGCCTCCTGAGCAGTATAGGAGAAAGAAAACACAATTGTTTGATCTCTCTCTTTCTTTCTTTCTTTCTTTCTAATCTAGATAGATAGATAGATAGATAGATAGATAGATAGATAGATAGATAGATAAATAGATAGATATTTTGTTTACAGTGTAAGGCTATGTTCACACAACATACCTTTTATGAAAGAACGGCCATTCTTTTCAATTTTCACAACATTCATTGTTTGTTACAGCCGTCAAAATAATGATCATGTCAATTATTTCCGGACGTTGTCCATAGACTTCAATGCAATTTGCATTTAAGATGATGGCTGTTGTTTGATACTCAAAACAATGACCGTTGTTTTGAGTGCCAAATAAAGGCTGTTGTTTGTACAGCCTGTGAACATAGCCTAAAGCAGAAGCAGACTAAGCCAATGATGAGCAGACTCTAAAAGATGAGGCGGATACTTGACAGTTGGTTTCAGGTGCAATACATTCTGGAAAATGTTTTCCCACCGGCACCATCTTGAATTTAGACTGCTATGAAAAAAATGTTAATGCAGAGATAGCTCAAAATGCTGAGGGGAACTTGGTAAAACCAGCTAGGTTTGGTAGCATTTTATTTTTTAACTCTTGGGTGGAATACTGCTTCAAGGGGCTGTCCACATAATCCATGGAGATGCTGTATACCTGAAAGAGAGTTCCCCACCCTTTGTAGCTTCTCTGTGCTCTGGCTAATTGTTGGCGGTCTCAAATGAGAGATTGCTCTTTAGAACCAACCAACCAAGCACCCCTCGGGTAAAAGTGGCAATACATCTTCAGTAACTGCCTCCGAATAATTGGTTATATCTCCAGCCCGCCGCAGTAACCTATTGCATTTCTTCTAGTGATGAGCGAATACTGTTCGATCGAATAGATATTCGATCAAACAGTGAGATATTCGAATATTCGATATTCGTACGGATATCCCGCGAATATTCGATAAATATTTGATAAGCGTTCAAATCCCCCAGCTTCCTGTTTTAACCTCCAAATGGTCGAGTAGATGTTTTTCACTAATCGAATACTTGTTCCCATAGACTTTAATAGGATCGAATATTCGATCGAATATTCAAATATCTCACTATTCGCTCATCACTAATTTCTTCTATTAATCTTTTGTATATTTCATCCCTTGAAGGGGGGGCACCTGGTAAAATGCTAGAGTCTCACATTGATTTCAATGGAGTTCGTTAATCAAGTCAGGTACTCATACATTGAAAAATGCTCAGCTCCAGTAACAAGCACTCAAGCATTTTAGTGCTTGCTCATCACTAATCTGTAATGCCACATGATTACTGAAGTTAGACATGACGATCTGTGGCTGTGCAAACCATATTGTTGCCAAAGTCACTGTGTAGCCCCAGCCTTATTATATTAGGCTATGTTCATACATAGTAAGAGACCGGCCGGGTCACAGAACAGCTGGTCTCTGAAAAGATCATCCAGGCCAGTACTGCAGTACCGGCCGGATTATCTTTTTGCGGTTTTTCTGTGGCCGCTATTCAATGAATAGCGGCCGCAGAAAACTGACATCAGTTGTTTATGGCGCTGCTAGGGATCTATGTGTATACACTCCGGCCAGGATTCCATAGGCAGCAATGTCATGTATATTTTCTCATAAATCACGGCCATTGTACAACAGCTGTGGTTTTAGGAAAATATACGTTGTGTGAACATAGCCTTATAATACTCAAATACGTTATTTTTTTTTTTTTTTTAAAGTTATCTTAAAAAAACAGCGCATTATAAACATTTTATCTATTATTTCCAAATTCTACTGATAATACAAATAAAATAACAGTAATAATAATAATAAAAATAGAAAATAATAATAATAATAATAAATGTAAAAATCATAACGATAATATTTTTATCTGTTTAAGAATAATATTGTAGTTTTTTTTCCATTGCTTCTAAAGTGGAAAGCTTCCTGCCATGAAAAATGCAAATTTCCTATAAAATGTATATGACTCAGGCATAGTTAAACTTCTCTGTTTAACTTTTCACTTTAGATAGTGATGAAATGAACATATCTAACATTCACAGGCTATCAAAATCTCACCACCACAGACTACAAAGTTCCTGGGACTTTTCATGTTCTTATAGAAAATATCACTTTGAAATCCCAGAGCTGAGAATTTTAATCTCATTTGTGGATGTGATTGGTGCTGAGGAGAGTGAAGAGAACACTTTTTTTGCATAATTTCATTTGTCAGGAGAATCTTGCCTCTGACATTGGAAGACTGATTTAATTGATTTTAATCATACACCTGAGATTGGGAAATTGAGCCCTCCGTCCTGAAGTATAATTCTAGGCGGCCATAAGAATATCTAATTTGCAAGTGATCATTTATTTTTTTATTTTGCCTCTCAACACATGTGCTTTGTTGTGTATTTAAATGGTAACGGTGAGAGATTCTGACATGCTGCCTCATGCTTTATATCCGTCTCCATATTCAAAAGGCGACGCAGGAGATGAAAATACGTCTTTTGTTTCCCTTCCTTTATTAAGGCTAAGAAGCTCTGTAGCTCTGAAAAAAAACGGAGTATGCAACCATACAGATGTAGCTGAGCTGAATTTGTTATTTAATGCCAAAATACCATCATAGTACCATATAACAAACTGAGCTCTGCTACATCTGACAAACACAGCCCAGGTTAATCTGCAGTACACTCATTTTAGCATTGACATCCCCAGAGCTTTTACTGTGCTTCATTGTTGGCTGCCCCATTAAAATCCCTGAACTGCGCTGTCCAGCTGCTGAAGCCGAAGAGGGAGCTCTTAAAATTTATCAATTATTTTTTGTGCAGGCTTTGATGTCAAATTGTCTAATTTTTTTTTTTTAAAGAAATAGCTTTTTTTGCTCAAAGATGTGTGACTATCCCTAATTCTTTCAAAAACTTGAGAGAATTAAGCAAAAATTTACAGCGTGGTGCGAGAATTACGACTTTTTTACACTAATTTTTAATGAATACATTTTTTTCATGGTGTCACTTTAAGGAATATTAGGGAATATTTAAGGAAGACATTACATGAATATTATATTGTTATTGTAGGAGATGCTTGCCTTATCTGCAAAAGTAATGTACTAATAGCTATCAGAGTTATGGAGAATTATAATTTCCTGAAGGCTTTTCAGGAGACTACAGACATAAACTGACAGAGAAAAAACATTGAAAAGCAGAAATTCTCTTAATCCCAGCAGGTTATGATCAAGACATCCCTTGTCTACAAGCCCTATCAGCGCCTATGCATAACGTATAGGATAGCCCTCCATTTGGGACCCTTCTTAATCATCCTGATAAGGAAGATGATGGAAGATGGCACTCCCATTAAGAGCAGCCTTTCAATAAAAAGGAAACTAAATTTATAACAAATTACTGAAAAAGAAAAAATTACGGATACAAGGGCAGGATAAAAGAGCTTTACCACCACTGACACTTATCCTCTATCCAGAGAATACAGGAAATTGTATGACTGTGGCGGTCCTATCCATCACTATCTAGTGAACCGGACTTCTGAAGCTGCTCTCTGAATGGAGCAGCAGTGGACATTGACAGCTTCCAAAGATAGATGATGTTATACTTGGCTTGCTCTGGCAATTGATGATTCCTATGGCCTATAGCTGTAGGCCATCCCTAGGGCTGCATCCAACTTCTTCAACTACCGGTATTCAAATGCCAAACAGTTGGACTCTAGCAAGCTCGAGTTGTGTTCATCTCTACTGCCAATGTATCATTGTATATTGATTTTTTTTCAATATGGTAAATTTGAGGCTTTTGAGCTCTGGTTACTCTGCTCATTCTCAGAGCAAGCCTGTGAGTCCTGCTTACTCTGCTCCTACACAGAGAAAGCCTGTGAGTCCTGCTTACTCTGCTCCTACACAGAGAAAGCCTGTGAGTCCTGCTTATTCTGCTCTTACACAGAGAAAGCCAGTGAGTCCTGCTTACTCTGCTCTTACACAGAGAAAGCCAGTGAGTCCTGCTTACTCTGCTCTTACATAGAGAAAGCCTGTGAGTCCTGCTTACTCTGCTCATACACAAAGAAAGCCTGTAAGTCCTGCTTACTCTGCTCATACACAGAGAAAGCCTGTGAGTCCTGCTTACTCTGCTCATACACAAAGAAAGCCTGTGAGTCCTGCTTACTCTGCTCTTACACAGAGAAAGCCTGTGAGTCCTGCTTACTCTGCTCATACACAGAGAAAGCCTGTGAGTCCTGCTTACTCTGCTCATACACAGAGAAAGCCTGTGAGTCCTGCTTATTCTGCTCTTACACAGAGAAAGCCAGTGAGTCCTGCTTACTCTGCTCATACACAGAGAAATCCTGTGAGTCCTGCTTATTCTGCTCATACACAAAGAAAGCTTGTGAGTCCTGCTTACTCTGCTCATACACAGAGAAAGCCTGTGAGTCTTGCTTACTCTGCTCCTACACAGAGAAAGCCTGTGAGTCCTGCTTACTCTGTTCATACATAAAGCCTGTGAGTCCTGCTAATGCTGCTCGTACATAGAGAAATCCTGTGAGTTCTGCTTCTTCCACCCATGACTCACACAGTATTAACTAGTGATGAGCGAATACTGTTCGATCGAATAGATATTCGATATTCGATATTCATACGAATATCCCGCGAATATTGGATAAATATTCGATAAGCGTTCAAATCCCCCAGCTTCTGGTTTTACCCTCCAAATGGTCAAATAGTTGTTTTTCACTAATCGAATACTTGTTCCCATAGACTTTAATGGGATCGAATATTCAATCGAATATTCGAATATTCGTGGGATATTCGTACGAATATCGAATATTCGAATATCTCACTATTCGCTCATCACTAGTATTGACAGCTCTCTGTAAGCCATGAGATCAGTTAAAGAGTACCTGTTTTCAAAAATAACTTTTGACATGTCATGTCACCAGACATGTCAAAATGTATTGATCACAGTGGGTAGCTGGGGAGAGAGTGAAACAGCCTTGCCATATACAGTACTCCTCGGCTGTATATCCTTAACATCTTTTTAAGACCATATAAGTCTATGACACTACGTGCTCAGAATAAGTGGCCAGCCAGGGAGTGGATGGTGCTGCAGTTGCACTCTCGCTTTGGTGACAGGTACTCTATAAATGGCTTTTTTTTTTTTTTTTTATGAAAATCTAAATTTGTACTTACATTTGACTCACTTAATTGTACAACCGGCTAAACTTCAACACAAAGCTCTGTCAAAACCACAAAATTTTGACAATCGGTTTTTAACCGTTGTTTATGTTGTACGTATTTTTTGCCTCTTGTGACTTCTTTTGCTCACTGTTATCACTTTTCCACTAAAAAGAAAATCCAATCTTATAACTTAAGGTTAATATACTTTATTTAAACCAGTTTATTTTTATAATTTAAAAAGGATTATACACAAGTAAAGTACTATGGAGACTTCTGCTCCTCTGAAATGACTGTGCAGCCACATATATATAATGCTGATCACTTTGGTTTATAACCAAATTCTGGACACTTTCTATCTGAAAATATTTGCGACAATAGGACTGTAATAGATTGATGGGCATTTTCTTCTTTTTTTTTCTTGTCTTATCCATTGAGTTGACTCAATAAGAATCTTGACAGTGAAAACTGTCTTGTAAGGTTTCTTCAGGAACTCTATAGAGAAAGTGATTAATCACTCCCACTGAGTATCTTACAGGTAATGACAAGATCATCATTAGGCTTCTATTCTTGTCAAGGCCCCCGTGAGGACCAGTGGACATCCACTGTGTCAATCTGTACTTGTTTGTAAAAGTTGTCAGTCACTATTCATTGGAATCAATAGAGCCTCATCCCTCTCAATGTACATGATGTACGTGTTACTGTATATAATCTTTCTAGACTTTTCCTTCATTCGCTCTTATCTACGCTCTAAAATCCAACTTGCACCATTCTTCTGTGCACATGTTTTTGTCTATGGGATTACAATGGAGTGCAATGAAGATTCTAACATCTAATATTGCTATATATTTTTAAAGGGATACATCAGCTTTAATTCAAAAAGACTCTGTAAGCTATTACCGTAAAAATTCTGCAGTATATAAAAATAGATTTAGCTCAACGTTGGATAATGTGATGCGAATGATCCCTTATTTTGTATTGAGGATCTGTACTTTATGTATTTAATGTAAATAAGTTGTATTACCCATTGATTTGTCTTTGTACAAATCCTCAATTGCAAAGCGAATGGCATTACTATTTAAAGGGGAATGCCAGAATTTGTTTTCTTTTTTTCTTTTCTTTTTTTTTTTTTTAAATCAACTATCAACTAACAGAAAGTTATATAGATTTGTAAATTACTTTTTCTTTCTTTTTTAATCTCCAGTCTTCGAGTACTTATCAGCTGCTGTATGTCCTGGGGAAGTAATGTATTCTTTCCAGTCTGACACATTGTTCTCTGCTGTCAACTAAAAGTTTTCTATGGGGATTTGCTACTGCACTGGACAGTTCTGGTCACAGACAGAAGTGGCAGCGGAGAGCACTGTGTCAGACTGGAAAGAATACATGACTTACTGGAATACTGGAGAAGTAGAGGTAATTTACAAAGTAATTTATATAATGGAAGTCTATATAACTTTCGGATACCAGTTAATTTGAAAAAAAAGTTTTTTTTTTTTATATATATACAGTATATATATAAAGACCTTCTATACAGCTCCAGTATTTGTTGTCTCTCTTTGAATTCTCTTTAGCTCCCTGGTATACTCTATATGAATTGGCTCTCCAAAATCTAGACTAAATACTCTAGATGTAGACTTACCAGTGCTTTATGAAGTGGTAGAATAATTTTATTGCAATTCACATTCCAAATGGCTAACACAGTTAGATAGCTCTTAAGGTGATATATGGAACCCTTCAAATACTTGTCTGTGCCTCCATAATGTAGAAAAAATTTTTTATTCTCTGGTATAATGTATCAAAGAAGATTTCCCAAGCTCCTGAACTGCTGCAAACAGAAATGCTTACTCGCTCCCCTTCTTATCCCTATTCCTTCTTTATTGACTGTCATCTGGAAGCCAAACACCAAGCAGGGTCAGGTATGGAAGGGGAGTGAGAAGGTGTTACAGCCCTCAGCAGTTCAGCAGCATGGAAACACCCCTTTGGCACTTTGCCTCAGCGAATAAAAGTATTTTTTATAAGAAGCGCAGAAGGACATATAAAAAGCCAGAAGACTGTATCCATGTTTTCCTGGACTCCCTAAGGCTGCATTTAACTTTGTTGGTATTCAACTGCCAAGTGATCCGACTCAACATGCTCTAGTTGCGCTCATATCTACTCAGAAGCATTCAACTTTTGTCGTAGCCCCCCATGGTTCCTCACCCCACCCTTGTGTATCTGCATTACGCAGACAGTTCTAAGGCTGGTTCATTGAGGGAGCATTCAAACATAAAGAAATCACCTATAGTATAAATCACAAATTCTCAACCATATAAACGCGAAATCTAGTTGGAAATGCAATACACAAAATATGTGGAAATTATTATTACTATTTGCCCAAATTAAATAAAGGTTAAATGGCTCAGGTATATAAAATAAAATAAATAAAAAAAAAACAAAAAACAAACCTCTATGCCTCTGTTCACAGGTTGCCCGCTGCATGTGGCTTAAGTACATATAAAAAAGACAGAAAGCGCAACAACAACGCACACGGGCAAGTGCATACCGTACATACTCTCCCCGGTGTACACACAATAGAAACCTGCTCTATAGGTATTAAAATGAGGATCTAAGCAAATTATTTGATCAGAGTGTACCATGTCACCACGTTAAAGTGTTGCCAGAGACATGGTCCTACTCTAGAATTCACACTAACAATAGCCTCTTCGTGGCTAAATAAGCCCACAACTGGGCAGATAGAATCCAAATGTATAACATCCATGAGACATGGGTGGAGTTCAAGCCAACAGGAGGTAGCCACACTCCCAACATACAACAGAAGAAAAGGAAAAATAGGCCGCACCTCTATGCCTCTGTTCATATTGCCTCTGTCACTGTCATTAAAACTTTCAAAACGTTAATCAACAGTAGATGTGATATAAAGACAGTTTTCAATTAACATTCATTATTTTATTTTTAGTTATTATGGAGAACACGGCGCTTCCTGTTTTCTGACTTTTTTTGTCTCAGAAAACAGTCAGAAAACAGGAAGTCCTGTGTATCCCAGGCCACAGAGAGAAGGCAGTCATGTGATTGACGGACACATTGAGGCGTGACTCTCTGTACTGGCCGGAATTCCTGTGTTTATTCCTGTGTAATGAATGTGTATTGCAAACTTGCTTTATATTTAGACTTACTGTTGATTTAGATTTTGAAAATTATAACGACAGGTACACTTTAAAAAAAAAAAAACAGAAATTGCAACAGCAACCTTTAGGTGCAAGTGCTTACCATGTAAAATCCCCTGGCATACACACAATAAAAACCTGATCTACAGATATTTTTTTTTAAAAAGCTATATCAAAATCTATATCTAATATCCATAGAGCAGGTTTTTATTGTGTGTATGCTGGGGGGAGTATATATACTGTTGCACTTTCATTTTTTTTGTCTATATATTTAAATTATATATTTATAAAACAAACAAACAAACAAACAAACAAAAAAACAGTCATTCTTTATACACCCAAAAATGTTACATTATAAAGTAATCATTTTATGAATCATCATAAAACTTTCTAATCTATTTAAGAATTCTCTCCTTTTTTGCACTTGGAACACCTCATAATAATGTGAAAACAGTCTCTACTTGATACTTTCATACTTTTTATATTAAGTCAAATTACTGTACGGTTCTTAGGTTAATGTATCATTGATTGGGCTATAATGAAGATTAGAATAATATTACTATATAATAAAGCATGTGAAGTGATACTGAATCACATTTAAAAGGAAGTGAGGATCCCATTTCCATGGCTCAGCATGTAGTCTGATGGCTGTTTCTCATCATTTGTCATCCATATATTGGCACCACTTAGGTAGGTGACACCCTCTAATATTGTTTTGTCTCTCTTTTTCAGGACTCCCATTGAGGTGTCAATTTTTAAGCTAGGCAACAACTGAGCATATAAATGGTAAGAGGTGAGAATTTCACATCACAGGAAGTAAGAAGATTCACAATTCCGGAGTTCTGCTGCTATTCTGTAATGAAATCTAGAAATATATTGGCCACATATTACAATAAACATATAAATTCTATTCATGGAGGGGTGATGGATTTGTAATGAGATGTCAGTGTAAAATGGAAGAAGTTATATATTAGTCGAAGCAATAATGAAATAATGAACTGAGCTGTTCTGTTGTAAACACGGTTCCAAGTTCTGACATGACAACAGTGTCTTACATCTTGAAGGAAATCTATAATAAAATAGCTTTGTCCCAGAGTTACAAATGCAGAAGAGTGATCAGTTAGGAGATTCCTTGTAGGCAATAAAACCCTTTTAAAAGTTCACAGATGTGTCCAGCCTCACGTTTGCCTTAGATAAGTTAGTGGCCCCAAAGAGAATGAACTTTGCATGTTAGCCTTTAACCACAATATTAAAATTTGTTGAGTTGATCAAGCACAAAAATGCTCTAGTGATCATTACTTGAGTCGAGCATTTTTCAATGTTTGTCTTTTACTTGAGTAACGCACCCCATTGAAAACAATGGGACACCACTCAAGCATTTAACCAGGTGCATCCTGCTCAGCAGAGCAGGTGGTACTTGGTAAACTTGAAAGTGATATTCTGGCTTAACTTAACCCCCTGGGGGCCAGACTGTGCTCTGTTGGGGAGAAGGGAAGCAGAAAACGTATACTTACTGCTAGCTATCTTCACTATTGCTGCTCAGCCAGGGAAAGGCTGAGGAGGGACACAGCTGCAGCCATTGATTGGCTGAGTGGAGCACCAGGTACTCGCTCAAGCAATGAGCACTTTGAAGTAGCCCGATATTTGAGTGAGTAGTATACTTGTTAGAAAGTGCTCGCTCATCTCTATGGAGGAGTCAAAACATTTAATCTAGAATTTAATCTAGAATCTCAGGACATCTATCTAATTATAGAGGGTTCGTCAAAGCGGCACAAAGCCGCGAAACTGCGGTCACCCACCTTGTCTCCCCCGCTCCCCCTGCGCACAGCAATAAAAGCCGGATGGTCTGAACACACTGCTGGTAAGTGCCTCCTTTTATCCTTTATTGATTGTTCTATTTATTTTCCAGCCTTGTTAACAGAACCTGGCACTTCAATTGGGTTTCCCCTAGTTTTTTCCATATCTAGAGAAAAGGGAATAACTAGCGGATCATGGTCTTTCCTATGATCTTGAGAATGGGGGCCCCATTCTACCATTGGGATGTGCACATATGCCACCACTCCATTCATTCGATATGGAAGGTGCCAGAAACAGCTAAACACTGTTTACATGGCTCCTATATAAAATTAATTGAGCGGTGTTGTACATTGGTGAATCACTACTTTATTCTAATGGAAAACTGGGTCTCCCAGTAGGGGAGCCCTAGTGTTTAAGCCCCTAGTGATCAGCTACTTTTCCCCTAGTCTTTGGATTAAATAAACATTTTAATGGGTTACCCATCTTATACTATGGGACTGCCTGCTCTACTGTTTTGGGCTTTATTATAAGTCTGGCATGAAGGGAACAATTACTCTAAGTCAACTCTATATTGTAACCTTCCTAACCTAACCTCCATTTGCAGAAAGATACAGATAGACACCTCTATATGTGTAAAATACATTTTTGCCATACTATTTATTGTAAAATAGCTGTGAAAACATTTACCATAAACTGAGCATAAAAAACAGGGCACATTAAAATACTATAGACACGTACTGCTGGTGGTTTCTTTATAGTCTGCCTATATGAAAGGTTATATCAATTTGCTGTTGAGCTGCTTTTAAGAAGAAACGGTGACATCCAAGAGGCAACCTGATGCTTCTTAATAATACAAGCACAAATTGTGTTTCCTGACACATATTACAGGCAACTTCCCTGCTGTGACTCCTTTAAGTCTTGTTTTTACACAATCCTACTGAAGATCATACACAAGGCCTGTAAGCTAGATGAACCTATAATGACTATAAGGAATCCTCAATACTGTAAAGATGATTTAGAAAACGTGAGTGCATCTAAATAACAAGCTGTTTTTATTATTATTACTTGCCGTAGTATCCTTGATCCTCTAGATTTGTGCAAATCAGATAATGTATACATCAAAGGAACCAGTATGCCAGTTGAGTCCCCCCCCCCCACACTTTCTATTCTTTTTTTATAAGATGGCTGGGTGGGGGAGTAGGGGGGATGCCCCCTTGGATCCTAGCTAGGATCCTTTTAGATGGGTAGATTAATGTCAGATTATTATTATTATTATTATTATTATTATTATTATTATTATTATTATTATATTTTTTTGTGATGGCTCCCATAGGAAGCACTTACCATAAGTTTACACTGCCCATTAGGAATATCCATGGAAACCTCCTAAGCTGCCCCCATAGGCTCCACGCCAGCTCCCTATGATGCCTATATAGAGTATTTTTGACAATTTGATGGGTAATTTGTTACTCCAATGGCTGTTGCAGTCCAACCAGGAGGAAGGGGGAAGACAAGGACAGTGGGTAATAAAGCTATCCCAACCTACTTGCCACAACTACCCTAAGTGGTAGAGCGACATGCTCTTCTTGCACCAAAGGTGAAAACAAAACACAGACAAGATAAACAAATACAGGTGGTAATCAAGCCATGGGTCAGATCGGGCAACAAAGTACAAAATAAGAACTAGGAGAGTGGTCCAATAGCAATAGCAAAGGGCAGGGGCGTAGCTAGGATTCATGGGGCCCCATAGCAAAAAACTGTGTGCCCCCCCCCCCCAGATGCGTCCCAGGGTGGGGGAGGGAGGATCTTTCTAGCGGAGGTGCTACAATGCAATGGGATATACATAAGGGTATTATATACATATGAGAGGGGTATATATGCATATTAGAGATACCCATCTAATAAGAATATAATACCCTCATATTTACCCCTCTCAAAAGTTTATAAAATCTTTATATACTGTATATATGAGGATATTACTGTATATACATATGGGAGAGGTATATATGATGGTATTATATGCAAAGATGAGGGTATTATATACAAATTAGAGGGGTATAATATACCCTCATATATACCCCTCTCATATGTATATTATACCCATATATATATATATATATATATATATATATATATATATATATATATATATATGCATATAATACCATCATATATACCTCTCCCCTATGTATATACATTAATATCCTTACAGGATATACATACTGTATAGGAGATATATATACATTTGAGAGGGATTTATATGAGGGTATATTACCCCTCTACTGTGTATATAATACCTTCCTATATGCATTTATACCTCTCCCATATGTATTTACAGTAATATCCTCATATACACTCACCGGCCACTTTATTAGGTACACCTGTCCAACTGCACGTTACCACTTAATTTCTAATCAGCCAATCACATGGCGGCAACTCAGTGCATTTAGGCATGTAGACATGGTCAAGACAATCTCCTGCAGTTCAAACCGAGCATCAGTATGGGGAAGAAAGGTGATTTGAGGGCCTTTGAACGTGGCATGGTTGTTGGTGCCAGAAGGGCTGGTCTGAGTATTTCAGAAACTGCTGATCTGCTGGGATTTTCACGCACAACCATCTCTAGGGTTTACAGAGAATGGTCCGAAAAAGAAAAAACATCCAGTGAGCGGCAGTTCTGTGGGCGGAAATGCCTTGTTGATGCCAGAGGTCAGAGGAGAATGGGCAGACTGGTTCGAGCTGATAGAAAGGCAACAGTGACTCAAATAGCCAACCGTTACAACCAAGGTAGGCAGAAGAGCATCTCTGAACGCACAGTACCTCCAACTTTGAGGCAGATGGGCTACAGCAGCAGAAGACCACACCGGGTGCCACTCCTTTCAGCTAAGAACAGGAAACTGAGGCTACAATTTGCACAAGCTCATCGAAATTGGACAGTAGAAGATTGGAAAAACGTTGCCTGGTCTGATGAGTCTCGATTTCTGCTGCGACATTCGGATGGTAGGGTCAGAATTTGGCGTCAACAACATGAAAGCATGGATCCATCCTGCCTTGTATCAACGGTTCAGGCTGGTGGTGGTGGTGTCATGGTGTGGGGAATATTTTCTTGGCACTCTTTGGGCCCCTTGGTACCAATTGAGCATCGTTGCAACGCCACAGCCTACCTGAGTATTGTTGCTGACCATGTCCAACCCTTTATGACCACAATGTACCCAACATATGATGGCTACTTTCAGCAGGATAATGCGCCATGTCATAAAGCTAGAATCATCTCAGACTGGTTTCTTGAACATGACAATGAGTTCACTGTACTCAAATGGCCTCCACAGTCACCAGATCTCAATCCAAAAGAGCATCTTTGGGATGTGGTGGAACGGGAGATTCGCATCATGGATGTGCAGCCGGCAATGTGTGATGCCATCATGTCAATATGGACCAAAATCTCTGAGGAAGCTTCCAGCACCTTGTTGAATCTATGCCACAAAGAATTGAGGCAGTTCTGAAGGCAAAAGGGGGTCCAACCCATTACTAGCATGGTGTACCTAATAAAGTGGCCGGTGAGTGTATAATGTACAGTATATATGAGAATATTATATACATATGGCTAGGCTAGGCTTGTTAGGCTGCAGGTGATGGGGACCTCAGTGGAGTGTCAGCTCTTTGTATAGGGCCCCACAGCTGCCCTGGGTTACGCAACAGCTAAACGCATCAGACCATAGGGAAAGTGACAGTGTACATACAAATTATGCAACTTGATAGTAGGGCTAATATAGTAGATCTTGTTTGTGCCTCTAACTAGGTAGACTGTAGTAGTAGAGGTATAGTGGATGAGGGGTGTAGTAGTAGTAGTAGTAGTAGTAGTAGTGGAGGTATAGTGGATGAGGGGTGTAGTAGTAGTGGAGGTATAGTGGATAAGGGGTGTAGTAGTAGTAGTGGAGGTATAGTGGATGAGGGGTGTAGTAGTAGTGGAGGTATAGTGGATAAGGGGTGTAGTAGTAGTAGTGGAGGTATAGTGGATAAGGGGTGTAGTAGTAGTGGAGGTATAGTGGATGAGGGGTGTAGTAGTAGTGGAGGTATAGTGGATGAGGTGTGTAGTAGTAGTAGTTGAGGTATAGTGGATGAGGGGTGTAGTAGTAGTAGTGGAGGTATAGTGGATGAGGGGTGTAGTAGTAGTAGTAGTGGAGGTATAGTGGATGAGGGGTGTAGTAGTAGTAGTGGATGTATAGTGGATGAGGGGTGTAGTAGTAGTAGTAGTGGAGGTATAGTGGATGAGGGGTGTAGTAGTAGTAGTAGTGGAGGTATAGTGGATGAGGGGTGTAGTAGTAGTAGTAGTTGAGGTATAGTGGATAAGGGCTGTAGTAGTAGTGGAGGTATAGTGGATGAGGGGTGTAGTAGTAGTAGTGGAGGTATAGTGGATGAGGGGTGTAGTAGTAGTTGAGGTATAGTGGATGAGGGCTGTAGTAGTAGTAGTAGGGGCATAGTGGATAATGGGTGTAGTAGTAGTAGTGTAGGTATAGTGGATGAGGGGTGTAGTAGTAGTAGTAGTTGAGGTATAGTGGATGAGGGGTGTAGTAGTAGTGGAGGTATAGTGGATGAGGGGTGTAGTAGTAGTAGTGGAGGAATAGTGGATGAGGGGTGTAGTAGTAGTAGTTGAGGTATAGTGGATGAGGGGTGTAGTAGTAGTGGAGGTATAGTGGATGAGGGGTGTAGTAGTAGTAGTGGAGGTATAGTGGATGAGGGGTGTATTAGTAGTAGTAGTAGTGGAGGTATAGTGGATGAGGGGTGTAGTAGTAGTAGTGGAGGTATAGTGGATGAGGGGAGTAGTAGTAGTGGAGGTATAGTGGATGAGCGGTGTAGTAGTAGTAGTGGAGGTATAGTGGATGAGCGGTGTAGTTGTAGATTGAGGGAGGGCACTGAAGGGGACTGGGGGGACACTGAAGGGGACTGGGGGGACACTGAATGGACTGGGGTGACTGGGGGACACTGAATGGACTGGGGTGACTGGGGGGGACACTGAATGGACTGGGGTGACTGAGGGGGAATATGGTGACTGGGGGGGGACACTGAATGGACTGGGGTGACTGGGGGGACACTGAATGGACTGGGGGTACACTGAATGGACTGGGGTGTCTGAGGGGAAATATGGTGACTGGGGGGCACTGAATGGACTGGGGTGACTGAGGGGGGAATATGGTGACTGTAGGTGACACTGAATGGACTGGGGTGACACTGAATGAACTGGGGTGACTGAGGGGGGAATATGGTGACTAGGGGGACACTGAATGGACTGGAGGTGACTGAGGGGAAATATGGTGACTGGTGGGGCACTGAATGGACTGGAGGTGACTGAGGGGGAATATGGTGACTAAGGGTGACACTGAGTGGACTAGGGTGACTGGGGGGACACTGAATGGACTAGGGTGACTGGGGGGGACACTGAATGGACTGGGGTGACTGAGGGGGGAATATGGTGACTGGGGGGTACACTGAATGGACTGGGGTGAATGAGGGGGGAATATGGTGACTGGGGGGGACACTGAATGGACTGGGGTGACTGAGGGGGGAATATGGTGACTGGGGGGACACTGAATGGACTGGAGGTGACTTAGGGGGAATATGGTGACTGGGGGGGACACTGAATGGACTGGAGGTGACTGAGGGGGAATATGGGGACTGGGGGGGACACTGAATGTACTGGGGTGACTGAGGGGGAATATGGTGACTGGAGGGACATTGAGGGGGACTGGGGCAGCTAGGGGTGATTGGAGCAGGAGGGCACATACACCTCCTCCTCCTCTCACCTCCACACACATGTTCTCCTCCCGGCCAGACATGGAGCCCCCGGTCTCTGGAGGCGGCCGCAGGGACTACAGAAGAAGGTGATCGCGCCGCTGCAGGTCCGGGAGCTGTACAGTAGGATCAAGGGTCTGCACTGAACCTCGCGATCCCGCTGTACAGCTCCAGAACCTGCAGCAGTGCGATCACCCTCTCCTGTAGTCCCTGCGGCCGCCTCCAGAGACCGGGGAGCTCCATGCCTTGCCGGGGGGAGAATGGGACGCTTAGTGGAAGGGGCGGGGGCAGGTCAGCGGCGGCGCTGTTAAGCGGCTGTAGGCCGCCGGCACCACACTACCCCTCTGCAGCCTGCCCACCCAACGTCTACCCCTCTCCAGCGTGCCTGTGCCGCGCACCCCACACCACCCACCTACGGCTTACTTCCGCCACTCCTCCGGCTGACCCGCACTGCCCCTCTCGGGGGGGGGGGGGGGGGGTACGTGCTGTGACATACTGTCACAGTCCGGGGATCAGTGGGACACTTGCTTTCCCAAGGTGGCCCCGGCCCTCTGCTACACCAGGCCCCATAGCGACCGCGTTCTCTGCCCCTATGGTAGCTACGTCAGTGGCAAAGGGTCAGAATACACAGGATTTTACATACAGAAGGAACCGCTCAAATGAGACTAATAGCGAGCACTAGAGTCTGGAACTGTTTGTTGGATGTCAGAAACCTGCCCAAGACATGCTTGGCCCCATCGCTTATATTCCAGCCACACACAGGACGGAACAGGAGAAACAAAAGTGGTAACTATTTTAAGGCCAGAGGAACTAAGCCATGAAAGAGATGGGTGTGGTGGAGATTCAATTACTACAGTAGAAGGAATAGAGCTGTGTTCAGAAAAAAATACAACAAGAAACCAAAAAAGTACAAGATCATAGCTGAACACCCCTCCTTCACCATACCCTACGGAGGGAAGATGGTGCAGAAATCTGAACAGGTGTGGATATCCTATATTATATATCCTATTTGGATTGGGAATATGCCCAATTAGTATTGGGCAATTTGCCTCTGCCCTATAATGTTTTTTTCCTTCCTCTGTGAAGTCCTCTGTGCCTTCATTTGCCTTCCATAGTGAAGTTAAAGGGTGAATTTGATGGAGATAACTACATGCTCAATTGCATTGTTCTACTATATAGCCATTTGTCCCAAGGATCATTGCCTCTAGGTAAGAATACCCATAGTACATAAGAATCTGTCCCTACTTTTTGCTTATTTTTGAACAAAAATGTTTTGTTCAAAATGTTACTGATAGGTGGTGCTGTAGCTATGCAAATGCTTCAAATGTCCCCCCTTGGTTTTCAACAACACTAAATATTTTTAAACCCATATTTTCCACTCCTTGACACAGATTCAGCTTTAATCAATACAACATGCCAGTGAATTCTGTCTTTCAGATCTGACACTGATGCCAATCACGATGAATGTGGTCCTTCATGAAACCCTATAACCAAAGGTCACATGGGGTGAGATCACATGAGCATGGAGGCCATTCTGTTCAGAAATAAAAAAATTATCTGTGCTTCTTTGAAAGCCCAAATAAAATATTGTTACTTCTAAAGCGCAACCTATCTGCAAAGTTTTTAACAATTTTTTTTACATAATTAATATTGAACACGTCACCTAACATGCCTGTTCTATAATTTTTATCTCATTTGAATTGGGGAAGTTTCATGTCACTATCCTCAAACTTAGTAAACACAAACAAACATTCTCATCCAACGCTGTTTCCCATTCCATTAAAACCAACGATATCATCAAATCCTTAGCCAGCAGTTTAGCACAAGCCTTCTGTTAATTATTTTTCATCTAAATTCTGAATATAACCTAAGACAAAAAGAAGAGTTCTTTTGTGTAAAGCCATTGAGCGCCGGTGGCAAAAAAAAAAAAAAGAAGGCAAAAAAAAAATCACTGGGGAATAAGTTTTTAAAAATTCTTTTTTTTTTTCTTGGCTAAGACCTGGCTGGTTCTAAATGAACAGTAGAGAGCTTTTTCATGAAAAACATGCACAGTTCGTAACCATACTTGAGATTTATTAAGCTGCTGTTCAATAGTTGGCTGATATTCAGACAATATTGCAACATTCCCAAATGAACTTCGCAGAAAGACATTTTCATTTGCTGACTCCCTCCTCATGCATATTAACAAATGGTATGCAAGGCCTCATTTAATTCACTGATTTTACATTCGGATCACTTTCTCCTTTACAGCTATTTTTACTGGGCTTCATTAATCTTTGTTGAATACAATGGCATACATCTTTAATGCGGCCGCTGTCAAGTTATATTTCGGTTAGAGCTGCAAACTGAATGACAGCAAGCAATATTAATAAATTTAACATAGACTGTATCAATTTTTAACAGAACGGATGTGAAAAGCCAAATTTATTATTTTTCATTTAAATTATTGGGTTTATTGGCTGGGTAAATTGCAAATAATTTTATTTTTTTATTTTTTGCGCTCCAAACTTGTGACGTGCCGTACAAATAGATTAACATCTCATTAATAAGTAAATTAGGAAAATGCCTTTCAAGTTCAGACAAGTA
This sequence comes from Dendropsophus ebraccatus, assembly GCF_027789765.1. Taxonomy (NCBI): domain Eukaryota; kingdom Metazoa; phylum Chordata; class Amphibia; order Anura; family Hylidae; genus Dendropsophus; species Dendropsophus ebraccatus. The sequence goes on from NC_091461.1 coordinate 25,546,221, forward strand.
CATAAGTGTAATCTCCATATTAAAGGAACGGTCTTTGATAAACCACCAAGGAATTTAGGCAGCCAGCTATGTGACATGTTGCCAGAGACTGAACTCTCTCACATCCCCACCTTTAATTACAGTGGCTTATTGCTAAAGAGATAAGTGTCTGTCTGGGTAAAATTGTATAAATCAGCGCAGTGCGGGAACATCCCATCATTTTTCTGTTTTGTTTTTGTTTATTTATGTATATGTATATAGTATGCAAGGGCATACGTCATATGTCTTCTGTTATACCTTCTCTTAGTGCTCCCCCCCATAGTGCTTAAAACACATCTATACTATGTATACCTATCAGCCAATTAATATATGCCAATGGTGGCGTATATTAGGCAGTGAGTGACCAAGCAGCTCTTGAAGTTGATGTTGAAAGAATCTGAGCAACTTAGACAAAGGCTGCATCTCCAAAACAACAAAGTCTTGTGGGGTTTTACTGGTAGGAATTGCTTAGTATCCACCAAAAATGGCTCAGAGAAAGACAACTGGTAAGTAAACGACAGGGTTATACTGTAGATGCTTAAAGTTCATCCATTCTTGTAAGGAAAAAAAAGAATATCGTACCATAGGAACCTTGGGAAGAAGACAAGCCGGAAAAAGTATATTACTGCGGTAAATGTTCTCCTGAGAAACTTTTATCCCTACCACCTACCTAAACATTGTTGCAAGCCAAATAAAGCCGTGATCAAGTGCCCTTGCACACAAAAGGTCTGTCGCTGATTGTACCTTTGTACGTCCTCCCTCACCTGTATCTTTGCCTGGTGTAACTCCATGTGTCTTTGGCTACAATAAAGATTGAAGAGAAAGTCTGGTGAGTGCCGCTATTCTTATGTGCTGGTTAGAGATGAGCGAACCTCGAGCATGCTCTAGTCGATCCGAACCCGAACTTTCCGCATTTGATTAGCGGTGGCTGCTGAAGTTGGATAAAGCCCTAGGGCTGTGTGGAAAACATGGATATAGTCATTGGCTGTATCCATGTTTTCCAGACAACCTTAGAGCTTTATCTAAGTTCAGCAGACCCAGCTAATCGAATATCGAACGTTCGGGTTCGAATGGACTCAAACCTGAACCCGGTTCACTCATTTCTAGTGCTGTTACATTACCAGTGACTTTTATCTGGTTGATTTCATCTTTACTTATTCTCCTGCTTCCATTGGGGTTTCCGTTACAGCGTTGCCAAATACTCAATGTAAACCAGGTTGTTCCGGTCGCTGCATTTCTCTTCTAACGGTTTGATTGTATTCAAGTTCCCCTTTATGACATAAAGTCATAATTCCTAGTAGCAGTGGCCTCTTTCAATAAGATAATGTACCCTGTTGGTTTAAAGCACATGATAAAGAATTAAAGGTGATAACTTGTTCTCCAAATTCCCCAGATCTCAATCTCAATCGTATGAAACCGAACGCTCGGCATCAGATTCCCACTGTCTGCCCGCTCCGTGAAGCGGGTGGATACAATGGGAGGACCGCATGGAAAACTGGGATACGGCCTATGGCTATGGCTGTATCCCAGTTTTCCAGGCGGTCCTCCCGCTGGATCCGCGAGCTGCACGGAGCGGGCAGACTGCAGGAATCATTACCGAGAGTTCGGGTTCGTACGAACCCGAACCGAACTCGGTTTGGACCATCCCTATCTCAATCCTAATGAACATATATGGAAAAACAAGTCTAAGTCATGAAAACCTCACAACTTACAGTACTTAAGAGATCTGCAGCCAATGTCTTGGTGCCGGACACCATACAGTCCCATTAGAGGTCTTGGGAAGTTGAAGCTGCCATTGGTCAGAAATGTAGAAAATATGAACATTTGTTTAGTCTGGAGAAGAGACGTTTAAGGGGAGATATGATTAACTTATTTAAATATATAAATGGCCCCTACAAGAGATATGGGGAAAAGATGTTCCAGGTAAAAACCCCTCAAAGGACAAGAGGGCACTGCCTCCGCTTAGAGAAAAAAAGGTTCAATCTCCGGAGGCGACAAGTCTTCTTTACCATGAGAACTGTGAATCTGTGGAACAGTCTACCCCAGGATCTGGTCACAGCAAAAACAGTAGAGGGCTTCAAAACCGGCCTAGACAAGTTCTTAGAGCAAAATAATATAAATGCATATGTATAGAACCTATCGCCCCTCCCCCTTCCCTGTATCCATCCCCTCCTTGGTTGAACTTGATGGACATGTGTTTTTTTTCAACCGTATTAACTATGTAACTATGTAACTATGTAACTATGTGGACATCCACTATTTTGGACCATGATCAATGCACACCGTAGGATATATCCTTAGTTAGGTCTATATGGTTTGATCAAGGGAACCAAGTTATAACACGAAGGCCCTAAAGATTGGCATCAAGTCATAACATGAAGGCCCAAGAGATTGGTTGCTAATTCAGTTCCACATGGGGTTGTTTCTGTTGGATGTTCAGGGTCAGGTTACTCTTTATAGTGTAAAGCGCTGGACCCATCGAAGAGTCCTTTGATACTCTAGTACAACACTATGACCTTGGTTGTAATACGAAGTGGACAGAGGTTGGAGGATGTGGGGGCCCTGCTCTGGAGCTCTCTTCCCTTGGCATTACTTTAGAAATATATATATTTTTTCCCAATCACTTATTCAGATAAAGGAACGTTATTCCAGCCTATTTTTTCGAAAGAAAAATGGAAAATAATGGAAAATAATGAATAAACAATAATAAAAAGTCCCCACAGAGATAATTTACTGAAAAGTCTAAACCCACTGAGAACTTGAGTATGTTTTTTTTTTTCAAAGTTACGGTTGGTAGGAGACATGTTTTTCTCTAGCTTTTGCTATTATAGGAAATTACATGCAAAGCCAGAGTTCTGATCCTGAGTTAATTTATAATTGGAAAAAACTTATTAATTAGCTGTGTCATTCTAATTAAGTATTTAGGCACTATGCATTGTATAGTCAGGAATAAAAAGCCGTTTTTTTTTTCTCTGTTAATTTATATTTAAATGACATGGACGTAGCAATAGTTAATTTATTATATGCAAGCTTTGTGTTTCCACAGATACATTTATTATGTTGATTGTAGTCCTTTGCTAAGTGATAATTTATGAATTCCACTTGAAGACCAACATTACCATTTCGGGGAATTTAAGGAGTGAACACATTCTAGAGCATGACCTCTTTCAAAGACACCGACTGTGACATGTTAAAGTGTACCTGTCAATTTCAAAAGATTTTTAAAAACCTCTTGGGGTTTGTTAGATTAATCCTTCAGAGCTGCGCTCTCCTTGCTGTTATTAAGCCACCCAGAGTCCTAGTGAACAACTATTTATCATTCTCTCCATTTCAGGGGGTGGGACCTGGGCTGGACTGTTTGTCATAAGTACTTCCTTTCCCTTATTTATCTGTCCAATCACAACAAAGAATTCACTCCTATCTCCTATGCCATGAAAAAGTGCTGGTGAATCTGCATGGGACAGGCCAGCACTGTGTTGAGGTGATGATTTACATAGTCCAGTACTATAAATGGCATGGGGAGGGAGAAGGGGTTACTGATGTGCTCAGTTTGCAAGGTGGCATGTGAGCAAATAAGGAAAGAAGAGCAGCAGCATTACAGAAAGGAAAATGTTAAACTAAACTGATGTTGCTGATGTTGAGGACAAAATGAAGGATGGAGAGGAGATAACACTTGAGCACTGTGAACATACAGTAGTAGGTACACTGGTATTTACCAAAGGGACAGCTGCCCTCAGCTTTTTAGGTAAAGAAAGATGAGATAGAAGCCTTGATTTACTTTTGAGGAACAGTTTGGATCATCTGGAGCAGACAGCCTGCATGTACATAGCCAAGGTTTTCTCAGCTTCTCTTTCTCCTGCACATAGAACATGCTAAGCCCTGCCCTCACTTCCTGTAATTTCTGCTGGTCACTAATAGCTGTTCTAAACTCACACTACAGAGTCTACAAATGCAACAGATTTACCAAAAAGTCGGCAACACTGACACTTTTGGATTATTTGGTCTAAGTTTATTACTGTCTATAAATAAGACAGTGGTAGTAAATCAAATGCCAGAACAGAGTACACTAAAGATTTGAGACATTCTCATATAAGCTGACGGCTAAACTGATACCTAAAAGGGAACCGAAGGCTCCTCTGTCTGTTGACAGCAGTATTATAAATGGCACATGGTAGGTGGGGGTGCCATTATAGATACTGCACAGGGGCCCGGAAGCTTCAGGCTTACCTTTAATCCAGGGAGGGGGAACCTTCGGTTGTCCAGCCATGATGGCAGTTATAGTTTTGCAATATCTGGAGGGCCAAAGGTTCCCCATTCCTACTTTAAACAGAGAGGATAAGACATCAAGAACCAAAGTTGAGCTGCACTCCATGTATATTTAATCTGTATATAGTGACTTCTGATGTAACCATTTATTAATCAGGGAGTTCTAGTTTAATTCTTTGTACAATTGACTATGAAATCATTCCTCTTATTAATAATAATGTCTCTCTCTTTTACTTTCCCGGACTTCCATAATCCATAAATGATGAGACGCCACTAGGTATTAATGACGGACATAACTGCGAAACTGAAATATCCTGACAATATATTTATCTTGAAAACAGAACATTTCAAGTAAGGCCTTGTTCGCATTTAAAGGCTAGGTTCACACTATCCTCACTGACCCTCACCGTGGGAAGTCTTGGCTGGAGCCATACGCTGTTGCCATATGTGAACCTGGCTACCGGGCCACGTGAGTCTAGCGTCACCTGACCACTGTCAGGACGCTGCGATTGATACCCTTCATTCTTTTGCCGTTATAGTTTGTTTACCCCAGGATTATCCGCCTGATGCGTACTCCCCTGATGCGCATTGACGAAACACATGTCGGGAGCATAGGTAGGGTTAGTGTAGAGGAGAAGACGTCAGGGGTAGAACTTTTTAGGGCGATCACCCCGCTACTCCATGAGTAAGAAGAGGTAGAGTGGTGCACCCATTAGGGACGATTATTCTGTGAATATATTGATTTTTGAGGACTCTTCGTACTTGTGTTCCTTTGTTGTGGACCATTGCTGTGATAATAGGTTCACACTATGTAAAAACAACGGCCATACTTCATAACAATGACCGTTATTTCTCAGCCAAAGGCTGCATGCATGAAACTGTACATTGGCAGCTATGGAGTCATAGTCACCCCACGTTTTGCCTTATAATGCTTCATACTGACTATGCTCTACACATTACTCTCCCCCATAAGCAATGGGTGAAGAAGAGAATTGTTCCATACTATAACCTCCTATGGAGCATGCCTCAATAAGAAAAAGTGTTTGAAGCCTAAAAGTCATATTTCACGTCCTGTAAGTTATTAGTAGACATTTTCAGAGTTAAGTTAGTGGAGTGAAAATAGAGAACAAATTACTTCTGTCATATAAGTCAGTACAAAGTTAGGAGGGAGAACAAATTATAAGTGTCATGTAGAAGAAACCTAGAGAGATAAATTACAGAGAAGCAGAATGGGTGACAGACAGATGAATGTTAAATACTTTAATTGAACATAATAAATCTGGACTGAAAATTTTTCCCCAATACTTACTACAATCCTTTGAATGTACAGTATATTGTTTTATCTAATTCTAAGAACGAGGACTGGGGAATACCCGGCCCATTGAGATATCTTGAGCCCTGACCACAAATTATGTACTAGCACCAGCAAATGTACAGTAGTGAGTGAGAAACAATGAATACACTCCCATCACTGCTGTCTACAGTACGTACTTTACATGGTGGCACCTTATGTAGACTGAAAAGACCATACACATTAGCTGGACCATGTGCACAGTAGTGTGTGTTTCAATGCATACACTGGCATTGTCATTTGTACCCTACCTCAATAGTGTAAAGTGTCTATCACTATACACATTTGCTTGACCAGGTGCCGATGGCCTTGTTGAGCTAATGTAGTGAATGACTGAGCAATGCATAAATCATTACTGCCATACAGATGTAACCACCAGTGCAGCATTCTATTTGCACTCACCAAGCACATCTTTGCACCAAGTGGGTGCAATACCAATAGGTGTACAAGCTTTTTGTGGTGTGATACGGATAGGTGTCACTCTGCACTATTGGCATAGGAGGCCATTTAAACTATCTATACAAACAGAGACTCTTGTCATTGACAGGGGTTTTTGCTGTCATATGCACTTTCTGTGGTGCTCTACCTTATCAAAATAGAGTACCACTGTACAGAGAGGGGGACACTGAGTTGTTTTGTTTCCTCTTTTGCCTCTTTTAGCTATATACTGATTTCACCTTTGTTGTACTCCTGTTGTGTGTCAATAAGGAGGGCACTGCTTGGAACAGAAAGTTTCAGCTTGGTGGCCTAGTGGCCAGAATGGAAACTGCAACTGTATGAGTTAAAGCGACTCTGTACCCACAATCTGTCCCCCCCAAACCACTTGTACCTTCGGATAGCTGCTTTTAATCCAAGATCTGTCCTGGGGTCCGTTCGACAGGTGATGCAGTTATTGTCCTAAAAACAACTTTTAAACTTGCAGTCCTGTGTCAAACTGCCGTGGCCAAGAGTATCTGTGCCCTAACTTTGCACCACCCCTCCATCCCTCCTCCCCACCCTCTTCATCATTAGGAATGGCACTGGCAAGATTTTTCCTATTCCTCTGCAGTGAACACTGCACAGGTGCCTTAACGATCTAGCCCATGTGCCGTGTTCTCACAGCTGATGAATAGGAGAATACCTCCCTGGAACATTCCTAATGATGAGAAGGGTGAAGAGGAGGGACGGAGAGGTTGTGCCAGCCTAATGCACAAAAACTCTAGGCCACGCCAGTTTGGCACAGGCTGCAAGTTTAAAAGTTGTTTTTTAAGACAATAACTGCATCACTGTCGAACGGACCCCAGGACAGATCTTGGATTAAAAGCAGCTATCTGAAGGTACAAGCGGTTTGGGGTGGGCAGATTGTAGGTACAAGCTCACTTTAATGATTATTTAAAATATAGAACAACGAAAAATGAGAGAAAAAAATATTTTTAACATAAAAAATTAACAATGGGTCATTTTTAAAGTAAATGTACCGGTACATCGCTTAAAATTTTTACATGAATAGACCAGTGCCAACCAAGGAAGCTGGTGCCGCAGTGCTTTTTTTGAACAGCAGCTTGGTTTTAGCACACAGCACCAGTCTATTCCCAGGCACTGGCTCAACTCCCCCCCCCCCCCCCCCCTCCCATGACGATCTCCCCTCTGTGATGCGGCATGGGAATAGACCAGTGCCGTGCACGGGAACTGGGCCATGGTTAAAAAAAAAAAAGACTGTAGCATTGACATTCCTGCATCGGTGCCGGTCTATTCACGTAAAAACCTAAAATGATTTACCTGATGGTGCATTCGCTTTAAGCATTGATGGCTTACCCACATAAGACATACAACTCTAAGGCTGACCCTGGATCGAGCAGCATATTTTGGGGCACTAGAACAAAGCAGACAACCAAGTGAACATATGAACCCCGTAGAGATACTTTTTGGTAGTTCAACCCTTCCACAACAAGTCATGAATTTTATTTTATTTTTTACATTTTCTATTTCTCTGTTGTGTGCAGCCATATGATGTAGCAGCATCTGCTCCCAACTGGTCTTTTTTTTTAACTTTCATCTCAAAGATATATATTTTGTTCCCGTACATTTTAGTTCTTATAAAGCATGCGTATAACTCCCACTGTGTCACATAATCAAATGAAACTCATGTTACAACTTATTTCGAAGCCATAAGAGACGTTCCATCTCTACCTCTACGCTACACTTTTTTGAACCATTGTTCTTTTAAAGCCACAATTTTAAGAATTTCCGACTGAGAACCCTGAAGAAAGATCAGGGCCTCTAAGATAACGCAAAAACCCTCGATCAGAAGATGACTTTTTGTTACGGCTTGGGGGAAAAAAAATAAATAAAAAAATACATTCGAGCATCTGACGATTGACAACGTACACTAAGGATAGAGGACATTCCCAATATCAAATTTTACTAGGTTCATTTCAAAAGGATGTTTCTTTCTTACAGCCGTTAAGCTCTTTCTACATATGCAGACAATACAGTGCTAACTAATTAATTGCAGTCTAGAGCTTTAAGATGTAATATTTCTTGTCAGCTTTTAAATAATAGACAGAAAAAGGAAATACAATGTCATGTTTCTTCTAGAAGCTTCCTTTGGTAATTTGCTAACTTTAATTCACAACCAGGCTGTACGGGAAGAGGTGCCGTATATTCTACTTCCACAAGCTGGTTCTTTTTTTCATAGGCAAGAAAACATAAAAGTCTACCCAAGGTCACTTAGGTTGAAGGACATACAGCACTCAGCCATCTGTGAGACATCTGCCCGTTCAGAATATTAGAACATTACCAGAAGTACTGTTCTAACTTAATAGATTCAATCCTGAATGCCTCCAATACTCCTTTTTTTGTCTCTTAAGGCCAATGTAGAGGTCATACATGTAGATTCTATATCCGATGACCATACGAATGATTATATAGAAATGCAAACTATATTTTATGATCATATTCTGCAACACAAAAGTAGGCCTTGTTACTGTATATCCAGTATATTATATAATAAAATCATTACTTCAAGAATAGACATAACTAGATGTGTAACCTATGCAGATCGTCATGCTTAACTAATCTATGTTTACACTAAATGTATTTTGTTGTTGTTGTTGTTGTTGTTTTTTTTTGGATTAATGTAGACATTTCAAAATAGACTTGTTTTGATTGGCATGCAGGTAGATGGGCACCTTTGTAACTCTATGGAGCCGATCTCCTGCTGCAAGTCGTACATGCTAGGCAAAGCATCTGAACAATTTAAATCTCTGTGAAAAAGCCATAACACTCCTATTTTATTCCATCTAAAGGGCTGGTTGGGGCATAATTTTTTTTCCATGATCTATAGTTTTTATTGGTATCACATTGGTGAAAAAGAATGTTTTTTTTTTCCATACATATTTTTGTGTATTGGAAAAGGGGGTGATTTAAACTTTTATTGGGGTAGGTTTTTTTTAAACTTTTAAAATTTTTATTTTTACACTTTTTAAGTCCCTGTAGGGATCATTGCGAATGCTGATCAGTGCTATGTTTTTGCTATGTTATTATCGATAATCTTCCCATAGAGTCTGACTAAAGGTAGACTCTATGAGAATATTGCTGATCCAGCAGGTTGGATGACCCCGCAGTCAGGCAAGTCACAGGTAGCTATGCTGTCAGTGAGATCTTTAAATACCACAAGTTCTATAGATCAGTGTTTAACCCCTTAGCGACCCATGACGTATCTGATACGTCATGGCGCCGCGGGGGGTGTTCAGAGCGGGGTCCCGCCGGGACCCCGCTCTGAACGGCTCTGATCCCGGCTGACACGTGCAGCCGGGCAGTGCCTCTGTTAGCCGGCGTGGGTTCCGTTGCCGCGCTGGCTAATTAAGCACTTCAATGCAGCTGTCAAACCTGACAGCTGCATTGAAGTGCTTTATGCACAACATCCCTGGTGTCTAGTGGGTCGGATCTCCCCCCCGCGATGCGATCGCGGGGGGGGGAGATCCGTTCTTCTGGCCGTGCCGGGCCTCAGCGTCGGAATGACGCTGATCCCGGCTCGGCAGTAGATTGCTATGGCCTGCAGCAGGCCATAGCAATCTATGACCGATCTCATGGATCTTTGCTGTGTATATACACAGCATTGATCTCTATGAGAGATCAGTGCTATGTATATACAAGCCCCCAGTGGGGCTTCTAGTCCATGTAAAAAAAAAAGTAAAAAAGTGTTTTTATTAATAAAAAATCCCCTCCCCTAATAAAAGTCCAAATCACCCCCCTTTTCCCATTTTATAAATATAAATAAATAAATAAATAAATAAACATATTTAGTATCGCCGCGCGCGTAATCGCCCGAACTATTAATTAATCACATTCCTGATCTCGCACGGTAAACGGCGTAAGCGCAAAAAAATCCCAAAGTGCAAAATTGCGCATTTTTGGTCGCATCAAATCCAGAAAAAATGTAATAAAAAGCGATCAAAAAGTCGTATATGCGCAATCAAGGTACCGGTAGAAAGAACGCATCATGGCGCAAAAACTGACACCTCACACAGCCCCATAGACCAAAGGATAAAAGCGCTATAAGCCTGGGAATGGAGCGATTTTAAGTGACATATATTTGTTAATAATGGTTTGAATTTTTTACAGGCCATCCGATACAATATAAGTTATACATGTTATATATCATAGTAATCGTAACGACTTGAGGAACATGCATAACAAGTCAGTTTTACCATAGGACGGACGGCGTAAATGCAAAACTCCCCGAAATCAAAACAAATTCGTTTTTTTTTCAATTTGACAGCGCAAATGATTTTTTTCCGGTTTCACAACATATTTTATGGAAAAATTATGCCTGTAATTGCAAAGTACAATTGGTTTCGCAAAAAATAAGCGCTCATATAAGTCTCTAGGTGAAAAAATGCAAGCGCTATGGACTTTTAAACATAAAATGGAAAAAGCAAAAGCGCAAAAACGAAAATTGGCTTGGACCTTAAGGGGTTAAAGAGTAACTGCGGCTGCCAGAAATTATGTATGGCTCCAGGAACATTAATTGTGTGCAGAGCTGCTCACACTGAAACAGCCTTGCACACATTAAAACCCCTTCACAGCAGGAACGTTTATATACATACCTACTGCATGAGGCATCGGCAGTAGGAACGTATTTAAACGCCTTGCTGACCTAAAGGGGCTAAAGAACTGTGATATATGATTGTTGCCCCACAACAGATCTATATAAGAAACCCTTCATAGCAGAAAATGGCCCTGATGATTGGAGAATGGCCAATGTTGTACCTATTCACAAGAATGGGAGTTGGGGCCAGTAGCTACAGGCTAGTTAGCCTGACATCTGTGGTAGGGAAAAGGATGGAAATAACAAATAAATAAATAAATAAATAAATAAATAAATAAATAATAAAGATGTCAATAGATCATCTAAAAATCATCTTAATGAATCTAAACCAGCATGTCTCTACTGAGGGCAGATCATGTCCAATCTAATTCATTTCTTTGACTGTGTCAAAAAAGTGTTGAATGAAAGTGGTGCTGTTGATATCGCCTATCTGGACTTTAGCAAAGCCTTTGATACATTTCCCAATTAGTACTGATTGAGAAGTTAGTGACAATTGGACTTTATTCATGAATAGTTCAGTGGATTTGTGATATAGGAGAAGGTTTGGTAGGTAAGGATAATGACATAGGGGAAGGTTTGGTAGGTAAGGATAGTGACATAGGAGAAGGTTTGGTAGGTAAGGTTAGTGACATAGGAAAAGGTTTAGTGGGTAAGGATAGTGACATAGGGGAAGGTTTGGTAGGTAAGGATAGTGACATAGGAGAAGGTTTTGTAGGTAAGGATAGTGACATAGGAGAAGGTTTGGTTGGTAAGGATAGTGATATAGGAGAAGGTTTGGTAGGTAAGGATAGTGACATAGGAGAAGGTTTGGTAGGTAAGGATAGTGACATAGGAGAAGGTTTGGTTGGTAAGGTTTGTATGTTTGCTGATGACACAAAGGTTTGCAATAGGGTTAATATTCCTGGAGGTGTCAGTAATATGGAAAATGATTTAGCTTCACTAGGTAAATAGTCAAAACAATGTAAATTGAAGTTCAATATTTCCAAATGTAAAATAATGTACCTTGGGAGAAGGAATCCTCTATCCAAGTATCATATCGGCAGATCTGTGTTGACAACTCAACATAGAGAAGGATTTAGGGGTAATGATTTCTGACAGCCTTAAAATGATTCACCAGTGTAACCTGGCAGGAGGGAAGGCTAATCCTATGCTGGGTTGTATATATATAATGGTATGCTGAGCTGAATATATATAATGGTATGCTGGGCTGTAAAAATATTATGGTATGCTGGGCTGTATATGTATATACAGTCATGGCCAAAAGTTTTGAGAATGGCACAAATATTGTATTTTCACATGATCTGCTGCCCTCTGGTTTTTATGCGTGTTTTTTAGATGTTTTTATCACATACAGAAATATAATTGCAATCATATTATGAATAACAAAAGCTTATATTGACAGAATGAATTAATGCAGCAAGTCAATATTTGAAGTGTTGACCCTTCTTCTTCAGGACCTCTGCAATTCTCTCTGGCATGCTCTCAATCAACTTTTGGACCAAATCCTGACTGATAGCAGTCCATTCTTGCACAATCAATGCTAGCATTTTGTCAGAATTTGTTGGTTTTTGTTTGTCCAACCATCTCTTAATGATTGACCACAAGTTCTCAATGGGATTAAGATCTGGGGGGTTTCCAGTCCATGGACCTAAAATCTCTGTTTTGTTCCCTGAGCCATTTAGTCATCACCCTTGCTTTATGGCAAGGTGCTCCATCATGCTGGAAAAGGCATTGTTGATCGCCAGAAAAAAGGGGAAATTTTGGCAGCACATCTATGACTCTACGATAAAAAAAATTATATTTTAATTCTTAATATCTACAGAGTGGGTGTTTGCTGTGTGTACACTGGGAGGAGGATATACGGTAAGCCCTTACACCTGTGGGTTGCTGTTGCACCTTTTGTTTTTTGTTTTTTATTGTTGATCGCCAAACTGCTCTTGGATGGTTGGGAGAAGTTGCTCTTGGAGGACATTCTGGTACCATTCTTTATCCATGGCTGTGTTTTTAGGTAAGACTGTGAGAGAGCCGATTCCCTTGGCTGAGAAGCAAACCCACACATGAATGGTTTCAGGATGCTTTACAGTTGGCATGAGACAAGACTGGTGGTAGCGCTCACCTCGTCTTCTCCGAATAAGCTGTTTTCCAGATGTCCCAAACAATCGGAAAGGGGATTCATCAGAGAAAATCATTTTACTCCAGTCCTCAGCAGTCCACTCCCTGTACCTTTTGCAGAATATCAGTCTGTCCCTGATGTTTTTTCTGGAGAGAAGTGGCTTCTTTGCGGCCCTCCTTGAGACCAGGCCTTGCTCCAAGAGTCTCCGCCTCATAATCCGTACAGATGCACTCACACCTGCCTGGTGTCATTCCTGAGCAAGCTCTGCACTGCTGGTAGCCCAATCCCACAGCTGAAACACTTTTAAGAGATGGTCCTCGCGCTTGCTGGTCTTTCTTGTGCGCCCTGGAGCCTTTTTGGCAACAATGGAACCTCTCTCCTTGAAGTTCTTGATGATGCGATAGATTGTTGACTGAGGTGCAATCTTTCTAGCTGCGATACTCTTCCCTGTTAGGCCATTTTTGTGCAGTGCAATGATGACTGCACGTGTTTCTTTAGAGATAACCATGGTTAACAGAAGAGAAACAATGATGCCAAGCACCAGCCTCCTTTTAAAGTGTCCAGTGGTGTCATTCTTACTTAATCATGACAGATTGATCTCCAACCCTGTCCTCATCAACACCCACACCTGTGTTAATGGAGCAATCACTGAAACAATGTTAGCTGGTCCTTTTAAGGCAGGGCTGCAATGATGTTGAAATGTGTTTTGGGGGATAAAGTTCATTTTCTAGGCAAATATTGACTTTGCAAGTAATTGCTGTTAAGCTGATCACTCTTTATAACATTCTGGAGTATATGCAAATTGCCATTTTAAAAACTGAAGCAGTAGACTTTGTAAAAATTAATATTTGTATAATTCTCAAAACTTTTTTCCATGACTGTATAATGGTATGCTGGGCTGTATAAATATAATGGTATGCTGAGCTGTATAGCTAGAGGTATAACCAGTAGGAAGAGGAAGATTGGGATCCGCTGTATAGAGCTCTGGTGAGACCACATCTGGAATACTGTGCCCAGTTCTGGAGAGCTCACCTAAAAAAGGATATTGATAAAATAGAACAAAATAGCTACAAAATGGTGGAGGATGTGAGCCATAAAACTTCTGTCTGGCGGAAAGAAGGCAAATAGGGTACATGATCGAAACTGTTACATATGTTAGGCCTAAATAAGGTTTTTAAAAAGAATCTGAAAAAAAAAGGACCACGATCTGAGGTTTTTTGGGGGCAAGATCAGAAGCAAGATGAGAAAATATTTTTTTAAGTAGTGGGCACATGGAATAAACTTTCAGCAGATGTGGTTGGCAAATGTACAGAAACTGAAAAGTGGAGATGAGCGAGCTGAGCCTCCTAAATCCAGATTAGTTCCAAACTTTGCAAAAAGTTTGTTTTGCTTCTGAAATGAACTTTTTGCAAAGTTCAGAACAAGCTTGGGAAGATGGCTGGCGCACATCTAAAAGGCAAATAGATTTTCACTCCTCTCCACACTCTTCTTTATTGGGTCTTCTCTGTCTTCAGATGCCTCTAGGGTGAAAGCCTGCTCAGCCAATGACTTGCTGACTGGGACGGGACAGCACCAGCAGCCAGTGATTGGCTGAGCAGGCTGTCACCAGAGAAGAAAGGACCAGAGAAGGACTCCGGGGTAACACGAACAGGTATAGGTAAGCGAATCCTTTGAACAATAAAACAGTCATACACCTTGAATCATTTAGCTGTCTTGTTTAAAGTTTGCTTTGGATGAACCGAAACTTCACATTAAAATTCGTCAAACTTTTTAAGTTTGTTCATCTCTAAATTTATACTAAGAAGTTCTTTCTGTCAACACTCACTAGAATAGATGTAAAAGAGAAGGGCTTTACTAGGTGTAGTACAGCAAGACTCCTGAAGAGTTATAGGTAAAAGCTTATGACTTCATAGAAAAGTGGTGAAAAAGATGAACCACTTCATGATACTTGTAAGCAATGTAGAGGGTGCCTTTCAGACAGCTTTCTAAGTGTGTGACCTAAACCTTGACATACATGGAGTGGTAGCCTAATCATATAACCCTTGACAACCTGTGCATGAATACAAGCTGTGTAAGTGATAAATAATTCCTAAAAGGGAAATCCATCAAGAATGGGTCTTCTGACATGTCATAGATTTTTGTTAGCAATAACAACAATGGAGCTCCACTGACCTTTGATTTCCGTAGCAATAGGGTTGAACCTCCTCCGATCTTTTTAGCACTTCTTTTGGAGATCTCTCTGATACAACATTTTTAGTAAAGAATGGTTTCAGATGGGTTTTGGCGCTCTATAGTTGTAGAATCCAACAGACATATACTGTAGGTGTTCATACCTGCTCACCTCTCTTGACTACATTTTTATTCTGAAAGTCAGAAAAGGCTATTGGTAGTTGTTTTGAAGTAATTGAGTGTTTCTAACTTTAAGGCTTTGTTCACACACCATCTTTTTACGTGTAAAATGGCCCTTTTTTTAAATAAAGACAACCATAAATCATGTTCATGATCATTTACGGCTGTCATTATCAAAAGATGGCCATTATTTGTCTTTATTTTTACATTGGGTTAACATGTGAGTTCTGGAAAGCATTAGACTCCTTCTCCCTCTGGCAGCTGACTGTATACAGTAGCTTCCTACTGCTTCCCCAGCAGCACTCTTCTCAGGTATACTGCCATGCTACTGTAGAAACTGTAGTCCCTTACTGACAATCAAGCAGTAAACAAATGATCAAAAAGTAGAGACTTAGCAGTGGGGCGAGAGACAGCATGCATGTCCTCCAGTATTTAGCTTAGTAGGTGGACATGCACATTGTTATACACTCTGAACACCAGGTGGCACTAAGTAAATACAATTATACATAGTTTAATATGGCATATTAATAGCAAATATTATTAAAACAGTAGTCCCACATGGGATAAAAATGCAAAAAAGAAAGCCCCACAGAAATACTCACCTGCCCTAATCTCCATCCAAACTGGCAAGCCTGGCTAAGCAGTATTTCCTTCTTTCGTATTGACATGGAGGAAGTTCCTGCTCAGTCCCATCACTGGCTGGGGGACTGAGCAGACAATGATCACTGATATTCGGGGCATTGTAATGAATTTCAGGGGGCGAGGTATGTATTATTAATCATTTTAGAGGAAAATGTGCAGATTTGTATTTGTTTCTGGAACATCTTGAATTTTGCTATTCTCTGGAAATAGTATGTAGCAGTAATATTTTTAGAAGGTGTAGCTTGTGGCATTATTATATACAGGGGGTAAAGTATAGGGAGCTATTGTTTTTAGGAGGGGCAATATGTGACAGTTTTATATACAGGGGGCACATTATGTGGAGCTGTTGTTTTCAGGAGGCGCAGTATGTGGCAGTATGTATATATATATATATATATATATATATATATATATATATATATATGGGGCACAGTGTGTGGAGCTATTTTTTTCAGGAGGTGCAATATATGGCAGTGTTATATACAGGGGGCACAGTATGCGGAACTATTGCTTTCAGGAGGTTCAGTATGTGGTGCTATTGTTTTCAGGTGGTGCAGTATGTGGCAGTGTTATATTCGGGAGGCACAGTGTGTGGAGCTATTGTTTTCAGGAGGTGCAGTATGTGGCAGTATTATATTAAAAAGGTTATCTAAGGAACATCTTTTTTTAATTAAGCTAAGTGAGGTGGAAAAAAAGAAAAGAAAAAGAAAACACACACACATTCTATACGTTTTCCTTCCTCGCTCCCATACCAGCATTATAAAGCTCAAGTCCCTTCTTTTATATTTTGGCTGTTTGGGACATCATAGTCCTGCTCGGCCAATCACTGCAGCCATTGATTGGCTGAACAAGCCTATAATGGCAATTGGCAATTGTATGGAACAATTGTTTTTATGTGGCATAATTTGTGGCAGCATTGTATTCAGGGAGCACCGAACGTAGCAGTACCATATTCATGGTGCAGAGTGTGTAAGGCCTGGACGGAGGAGGACTGTTACTGATTTTGCATTGGCAATCATGAGGTTCAAGTTATGCCTCTGACAGCAGATAGAACAGATGATCACTTAATGATCACATAATTGTAGTGTTCAGGTGATTGCAGTGGTGCTTACTAGAGATGAGCGAACCTGCCGAGGTTCGGGTTCGCATGAACCTGAACTCTCAGTTTCTGATTCCCGCTGTCTGCCCGCTCCGTGAACAGGGTGGATACAGCCGGAGGACCGCCTGGAAAACTGGAATACAGCCTATAGCTATGGCTGTATCCCAGTTTTCCAGACGGTCCTCCGGCTGTATCCACCCTCTTTACGGAGTCTGCAGACAGCGGGAATCGGTTTGCTCATCTCTAGTGCCTACCTTAAAGAAAAGTTGTCTTCATAAGAAGGACTTTTAAACTTGACTTTACCATTTGTCGACAACCCCATTCAACCTTTTATTTCTTGACAGATCAAATTACTCCCCCCCCCCCCCAACCATATGAGGTCCTATTAAGAGTAATGTCCATTTGTTTTCTCCAGATGTTGACTACAGCTTTCACGGATGTATATATTTTTTTTCCAGTGCACAGAACAAAATTTAAATATGCTTCATTTTAAAATGCAACAATCTAAAGGTCACAGAGGAGGAGATGAAAGTAAAACTTATAATAAGGAAAGAGAAATAAAAAATAATGATAGAAATAAATTGTCATAAGAGGGGACACAGTTATGATTTATTGTGATATTCTACAAATTTGGAGGTGATTAAAAGCCACCTAAAATTCGCATTAACAAGTCACATAAAAACGGAATTAAACTAGTGGGCATAATGTGGCAGGGTATAAAGAAAAATCATGACAGGAATAATTTGACAGGAGAATGATACTGTTCAACTTTTTACTCCGGTGGTGTCACACTGACAGGAGACTAGTATTTTAATTCTAGAGTTGTGGTTGAGTTTTTGGAGTTCATTAAAGGGCTGCATTAGAAATCTCGTAAAAAAAAAGGAATAAAAAAAAAAAGAGGAAAAGAAATTAGTGACCGTAATGTGGCAGAGGAAGTAAAGCAACAATAATGACACGGATAAATTGACAGAGGAATGATACACTTAATGTTTCGCTCTGACACCCTCTATTAATAGGCCGCTGCAAGCTGGAGCAAATGTCATTCATATTTTAGCCAACCTATTTTACTAATTAGCCCCAGCTTTCTGCATTAGAATTAGATTCCCGATCGCTCACCTTTACAGTCGGAATCATTTGAATTCTAAAGAAAGGAGCTGCTGACAGAAATTGGGAAAAAAAAAAAAAAAACGCTTTTTTTTCTAATGAGATCAGCCCCCCCGCCCCCCACCTCCACCTCCTACCTCCCCCCCTCTCTCGGTTTCCCAGCCATAATTGCTGATTATGTTGTTACAATGTATCAGCTCTCTGCTCTCTCCTCCCAATCATTATGATGGTAGTCTGGCATATCGAAAAGGCTTCAAACACGGTCTGAAGTGCACGGAGCCTAATTCGGCGCTCATTTATACGCCAGGTACCAACCAAGGTAAACACTGCATTGTTATAATTAATAACCCCTTAGGCCTAGCCAGGCCGCCTTTGTTTCAGCTGACCCTTATAATAATAAGGCTTAGGGGCATATTGTATTTCTTTTGACAGATTAATTAGAAATTCAGCCGTGGAGGTACAAAGCAACTGCGTCATGAATATTTAAATGGCTTGACACAAAAAATCATGAAAGGGCTGTTGAACTACATGACAGACAGGGGATATTAGGGAAGTGATTCTAATCAATAATCTCTTGATCTCCTACATATTAATACACTGCCTGCTGTTATTAAGCTCCATAATAAGAAAGAGGAGAGAAAGTTAGTGTAGCTCTGCTGTAGGCCTTGCGAAACCCCCTGGTGAATACACTAACTGACTGAGAAAATACGCCGAGGAACCAAACCGCTGCCTCTTCAATCTAATCCAATCTTAAGGAATGGCAGCTCTGAGCATCACCGACTGGATAATTATTGGCCTTGACAAGGTGAAGGCGTTTGCAGGCAAATTAGATAGGAAGTAGGATAAGTCCCCAGACCACCCAGCGCAGGGCACGATTAAAACCAACCGCACACCGCTGTTCAGTCTTGTATGGGCTTTAAGAGAGAATCACATTGCCTTTGAGTCATGTTGAACGGTTAGTGACAGCTGATTGCTAGAAGCACATTGTTGCCGTTTTTAATGTTAACACCGAGTCTCCTGGACGCACCTCAGGGCTCTTTACTTGTCTTCGGTGTCTTCAAGGAAATTTAATGAATTAAACACTGGGAAGGGAAGTGAACCGCAATTCTCAATTGATAGGAGTCCCAATAAAAATGCTTTGCATGTTCTCAGCAGCTAGATAACTACCCTTGCTATTGGACGTCCTAAAATATCCAGACGGAGACATGAATTAGAATGCAAGATAGGCTGAGGTTCATATTGGTGCTCTTTAGACATGTCTGTTACAGTATATGGAAAACTATTTTATTACACAAAGATAGAATAATCTGTATCAATGGATTTAAATATATGGAGTAAAGTGAGATCAAGCTCTGGGGTATCACCTATGGTATTGATGGTAATAGATAAATGGACCAAAGTGGTGACATCACTGTCTTAGATCAAAATTGTAGTTGAGAACCCAAGCTTTGTGGGTCCCATGGATATAGATACATTGACCAAAGAGGTAAGGTTAAATCCTTTACTGGTTATTTTGTGCAATGGCACAAGCACTTGGTTGGACAGAAAATCTAATTTTCAAAAGGTAGAAGTCAAGAAAAGGATATATAAAAACTCTCTTTACCCCACTGTCTTAGATCAAAATTTTAGTTAAGAAATCAAAATTTAAAAATTTGAGGGTCACCTCTGACATCTAGGCCTAGAATGACAATGCAGCTGGGCAGATTTCCAGTGGGCTAGTTTTCTAGAGATTACATTTTCTGGGGTAGGTGAGGAGCTATGTGCTCAATATAGCTCTTAATAAGCACTAGCACCTGCTTTACGTCTGAGTCCTTCTAAGGCTACACAGCTTAGACAGTGTGAGGACATTATATCGTTGTACCGTCTTCATCAGATTGGATTGAGTGGCTATGTGTAGGCTTTTTTTTTATTTGAACATTTTATGCTGCACATGGCGGGGGGAGGACTAAAAGGGAGAATGTAGGTCTCTTTGCGGACGACATAATACTAGCTTTGTCCAACCCTGAAACTTCCTTACTAGCCACTATGAAAATACTTGAAGAATTTGGTAATGTAAGCTACTACAAGGTCAACTCCACAAAATCATTAGTACTGAACTTAGGGTTACCCCCTCAATTAGTGACTTAAGCAGCAATTTCCATTCCAATGGCCTGAAAATGCTGTCCCATATCTGGGTATCACATTGACTTTCCCTCTGAAAAAGATGGCAGCAACAAACTATAATATCCTTCTAGATGCAATAAATAAAGAAATAAGTTAATACTCCCTTTTACCCATTTCGTGGGTGGGACACATTTCTACCATCAAAATGATGATACTTCCTACGATTTTTTATTTCTTTAGGAACTTACCTATTCCCCTACCCTTAGAACAATTAAAACATTTGCCACAGGCTATTAACAGATATGTGTGGTTAGGCCAAAGGGCCAGAGTGTCAGCTAAGGTTCTCTGCTTACCGATTAGCCACGTTGGTTTGGGCTGCCCAGACATTGTTATGTATTACTATGCGTCCATACTGGATCAATTGCGACAGTGGTGTGTACCAACGCCCCCTAAGAAGTGGTTAGGTCTGGAATCAGCCCTCTCTCCTGAAAACAATTTCTCTGCCCTTTTGTGGGCCTCTAGATTGTCCTCTTATAGGCCCCCCAACATAACCCCTCTTATAACTGCTGTTCTTAATATATTTAATAAGGATTTAGTCAAGTCCAAATTAGTATCTACCTGTACTTTGCTTATCCCCATAAGAGTTTTAGAACCAGACTCTGATTATAGCATCTGGGAAGCTAAGGGTGTAAACACACTGGCAGACTTATATGAAGGTCATACTGTACCTTAAAAGCATTTGAGGACTTGGTTAAATCCTATGACATTTCTAACAGAGACTTTTACAAATACTTGCAACTGCGACATTGCTTAGCTGGACAAAAATTTGTAGAGAAAGACTGTAAATCTAAATTTGAAGTATTCCTCACAGAACCATCATGTAAAGCCAAAGGCATTATGCTAGCCTATAAAACCCCGTAATCACAGGACATTGACCTACCTTTCATTGCAAAATGGGAGATAGACTTGAAAAGACAGTTTTCACCCAACCAGTGGTCAGTGCTATTCGACCTCCCCTCAAAAGTATCACGCTACATAGGCCATTTAGAAAGCTCTTATATAGGTGGTACATGACACCTCAACAAATAGCCAGAATCTTCCCTACCTGCTCCCCTGTGTGCTGGAGATGCAATGGTCTCTTGGGCACGCTCATGCATATCTGGTAGGACACCATTCTGGGACACCATTCATGACTTTCTCCGAACAATCTTGCACTACCCGTTACCATAGGGACCCAGTTTAGCCCTGCTATCCCTAGACACGGATGATCTGCCCCATCAAGACCTGACAGTCTTATTACACGTGTTGATGTCCGCAAGGAATGCCATCGCTTTGAATTGGAAGTTGGCTTCCATCCTTTCCCTTGGAGAAATCCAAGCAAATCCAAGAAATCTAAGCGGCACTGTACTGCTGCTTAGTTGCATGTCTGTGTGGGCCGACTTCCCCTCGGCTGTGTTTGTATTACTGTAAAATTGAAAAATTATTAATAAAATATTAATCCCCCAAAAAATAAAAGGGAGAATGTAGGCCTAACTTCCTACCTAATATAGAGGGAGCTTACCTAACTATTTACTACATATGGGGACTACCTACCCACCTAATACAGAGGATCTGACTAACCTAATATGAGTGAGCTACTTACCAACTAAATATGTGTGTTATTATGGAAAGTTTTGCCTAAATTTGACATATCTACCTACCTACCTGCCATCTTGGTACAAAGATGGTAATATAAAGGGAGTGGGGGGGACCTAACTACCTAATGAGGGGGTTTATTCATTTGCCTACTTACCCACCAAATGGGGACCTACCAACCTATTATAAGAGCTATCCCACCTATGTATCTGTTTGGGGGCACAAACAAGGACTACAGATGTATAGGGTCATAAAATGGAAACATTACTGTAATGGATCACAAAACGGGACAACATTAGTATATGAGCACTATTACCTTTTGCACCTTAAAGGGGTACTTCGGCGCTGATAAAAAAAAAAACAAAAAACAATCAGTTAATCATAAATAGACATGAGCGAACCTCAAGCATGCTCGAGTCAATCCGAACCCAAGCTTTCGGCATTTGATTAGCGGTGGCTGCTGAAGTTGGATAAAGCCCTAAGGCTATGTGGAAAACATGGATATAGTCATTGGCTGTATCCATGTTTTTCCAGACAACTTTAGAGCTTTATCCAAGTTCAGCAGGCCCAGCTAATCAAATACCGAACGCTCGGGTTCGGATGGACTCGAACCCGAACCCGGTTCGCTCATCTCTAATCATAAACATAGTTTTTACATTTACCATCCCTCCAGAGTCTGTCTCCGTTTGAATTTCCCGCTGTTTGCAGGTCCCTGAAGCTCCAGTTGGTGGCTTCATTTTTACTTCACTTCTTGGTTGGGGCTTTCCCATGATGCACTTTGTCTCCTGTGATGTCTAACTGACTCTGTAAAACTGTTAGATGGCTATCATCTTGTTCAGCTAATCAGAGCTGAGTAATCTGTGTCATCTGACAAAGGGTGGCTGGTCTAACAAGGCTTAGACCCACCTCCCTCTTGATGATGTCATTGTCACAAAATGGCTGCCACAGAGCAGCCTGGGGTCAACAGTCATTAGGTAAGAATGAGTTTACTTCACTTCCTGGTGGGGGATTTATGGGGGGGAGATAGGGAAGGGGAGCAGATAGGCGATTGAAGCATATTACAAAGTTATATAACTTTGTAATGTGTTTTTTTTTTTTTACTGGGAAAAATCTTTTTGCTGGAGTAACTCTTTAATTTTGTGACAAGGCGCATTATTAGTACATGGGGGCACTATTACTGTTTGGGGCAAAGGGGGCATTATTACTATTTGTGGCACTATGGGTAGTTTGCAGGAACTGCAGGGAGCCTAAGGTGTCTATCTGGCAGATTCCAAGGAGAAGAGTCCTGGCTGAAAGAACTGGGATAGATGGAAAAGAATGGAAGAGAGAACAACTGCAAAGGTTAAACCCAGTACAGTACAGTACAATATTACGCCTCCACGTTTCCATTATAAGGTAATAGAGATTCCTTCCTAATGATATAGTAGTATATTATCTATGGTTTTCTATGACTATAGGTAAGGGTGGAACTACACAAGGACTCTTGCAGCTACAGTCCAGAAAATCACTTTATATACAACTCAGTACACTTCATTGTATAAATTCTCCCATATCCCCAGTTCATTGCACTGTATCTTTACAGGTTTTCTTCTCGTATTGATCTACTCATTTTCACCGGCTATACAGATGACTCTTTTTCATTAGTTTTAGGAGCCTCAGTAAGTCCGTCTAGCCATCTTCTTTGAAAGGCCTGTGGGGAGTTGTAGCTGATGGTGTTAGGTGTGTCAGCATTAACAGATGTTTCTTCTTTGTGGTCTCCATGTAATTAGGTCTTTACAGCCCCTATTTATCAAAACGTAGATAATTGTCTGCAGTTGTAGCTCCAAATGTACCAACTGGATGAACAGGTGGTTAGAATGGGCCTGTATAATTAATCCCAGGCTCACACTTTTGGCTTAACACAACTTGCCCTTAGAATACAATATGGCTTTAATTTAAAGCAAAAATCCTATAGATATAATATGGACATGACAATGCCTCAGTGGTTAGTCGTGTAGCACTGATAGCCTGTGTTTGGATCTGGCCAAGGGCACCATGTGCATGGAGTTTATGTGTTCTCCCTGTGTTTGTCTAGAGTTATATTGGGTATTTAGCATTTCTTCCTCTACTCGAAAAGCACACTGATAGAGATAAGTCAAGCTCCCAAAATGTCCTTCTCTGCTTAAACTGGCCATGAAATTTGATCCAGATGATGGACAATTTAGATTTAGAGAGGAGAAAGGACTGTTGTTGAAAGACAGGCGTCCCTGCTCCTGCACGCTTAGCAACAAGGTACAATGTAGGTACTCAGGCTAAAAAAATTGGTGTCAGAAAGTTATACAGATTTGTAATTTACTTCAATTTAAAAAACTTAAGTCTTATTAAAAAGTCTCAAGTACATCCCAGCAAGAACATTTTCTGGGATTGATGCAGAGGGCCCAGCTTAACCATTGTAAAATGCAAGTGGCAATGAACACCATACTGCTGCCTACCTTCTTGGCTACCATACATGTTTGCTGGACTGGGCAAATGGTAAGCAGAATAGGGTACCATGAAAGCTATGCACAGAAACAGGGACTTCTGTCTTTTACAGTAGTTCCTAGTCCTGCAGGGAACAAGCCGCGAGGAACACACTAACCATTCACACAACATTATATGGGTGGGGCACTGACCTTACTTCCGGGTGACTAAACGAATTTGATGGATGCATCTGTCTAATATGCAATCAGTATGTGCCTTGTTGCTCAGTATACAGGAAACGACAGGAGTCAATACTTCTACGCCGCATCTGCCTACCAAAAATTTCATTTCAAACAAATCCAAATTGCTGGTAAAATTTTAAGCAAAATGAAAGTACTGTTGTGAAACTGAGCTGATGATACACGCAGCTGAGCTAATGAACACGCAGCCAGGTTGAACAAGAGGTTGTGGCAGGCAGCAACTGGTCAGCAAGGTCATTCCATATAAGTCAAATTAGCGAATCAAATGGGATTGTATTACTTTAGCGGGTTACAGAAACCAAATGTACCTTATGCTAAGCCACAAAAAAAAAGTCCCAGTGGTTTAACCCTAAAAATGTCACATACGGTAGCAGTCATGGCCCGAAGAAAGTAAATCGATAAGTGCTGCATTGTGGGGTGTCGAGCTGTAATCAAGGCAGTAGGAGGTCCCCTGAAGTCTCCCTGTACTTGCCAGGGTAAATCACAGGGGGTCTATATACTATGGGGGAGAGCACGGAGGGGCTATATACTATTGTGGGGAGAACACAGAGGGTTTATATACTATTGGGGGAGAGCACAGGGGGGCTATATACTATTGGGGGGAGAACACAGGGGGGCTATATACTATAGAGGGAGAGTACAGGGGGGCTAAATACTATTGGGGGAGAGCACAGGGGGCTATATACTATTGGGAGAGAGCACAGGGGGTATACAGTATATGCTATTGGGGAGAGCACAGGGGTATATATACTATTGGGGGAGAACACAGGGGGGCTATATACTATTTGGGGAGAGCACAGGGGGCTATATACTATTGGGAGAGAGCACAGGGGGCTATATACTATTGGGGAGAGCACAGGGGGTCTATATACTATTAGGGGAGTGCACAGCAAGGGGGCTATATAGCATTGGGGAGATCACAGGGGTCTATATACTATTGGGGGAGAGCACAGGGGGGCTATATACTATTGGGGGAGAGCACAGGGGAGCTATATACTATTGGGGGAGTGCACAGCAAGGGGGCAATATATTATTGGGGGAGCACACAGGGGGGCTATATACTACTGGGGATAGCGCACAGGGGGGCTATATACTACTGGGGAGAGTGCACAGGGGGGCTATATACTTCTGGGGGAGCACACGGGGGGTCTATATACTAATGGGGGAGCGCACAGGAGGGCTGTATATAACTAGAGGACCACACGAGGGTCTATATACTACAGGGACAACTTAAAACTATGGAGGCACAGAGGGGTGTAACTATATAGGGGTACGGAGGGGTGTAACTACTATATAGTGGTACAAGGAACCTAACTACTGTATGTGTTGAAGTCTAAAATATTTGTCTAGCAGATTGTGGACAGAAGATTCACAGCCAGGAGAAGACTTCAAGGTGGCCCAGGCTGGATGGAGAAAATAAGAAAAGGTGACAGGCTCTGATCGGAGAAGATGTCCCTGGTGAGTCACTGGATGTAACTGAACTCTGTTATAGGGGTCTATAGTGAAGGGGTCATGATGTGGAGGTATTATGTAATGGTATCATTGGTGATATCTTTGTTTTGTTAAGTGCAGTTTTCATGTAATATGTAATCACTGTATGGTGGAAATAGTGTTATCAAGTAACTACTGTATGTATTGGGGCTATTAAAACAGGGTGGGGGCAAATTCAGTACATTATACCATGTGCCAAAAGGGAAAAGGGGGGCACTCTTGATGGCTGTGCTCCGGGCCCACCAATGTATTAAAACGGCCCTGGGTACAGGTGCAGAATGATAGACCAGAGTCCAATAGCTTAAAAAGAATAACTTCTGTCTACTTAAAATGTTCAGTGCAATACAAGACAATAATAACACTTTGAAATGAAGGTGCAGACAAAAGATAGTTGTAATAGACTTTGTAGGTAAAAGTAGAGTAGAGGAGCGATTTAAGGGCTTTGTCCAAGTTGGCTGTGTAATCTGCCGGAATAGCGATGTAGACAAGAAAAGAGGAAGAATATACTTGGACTTACATATAGATCTGTAATCTGACCGCCTTATGCCCTATACTTTCGGGTTACTCGTCCTGCTTGTGTAGTACGAGGTCCCAGGTCCCTGTGCTAAGTTGAGCAGACTTTCCAAGACTTCCCAGAATACCATGCGTTAAAGTAAGATACGTAGGCCTTAACTGCAACTTTGTCCTGCTGGGGTAAGTACCTAGCCTAAGGTACACTTCCCTCTGTAATGTAGATGCTATTCTTGACATCAACAAGGTTCTCCTCAGAGGAAGTCCTACCTCCTGAGGGGTCTAGCACTGCATGCTAGTGGTGGTTAACAGCATAGAAAGATATCTGTTTCTTGGTCCCTGACAATGGTCCTGGCCTGAGCCAGCCCCTGGTTTTACTGCAGCAGGAACTGCTGTGTGTCTTGTCCTCTCTAATCCATTGCTTCCTCCAGCTGTGCTCAATATAATATAAACAAAGAATACAACAGCAACACCTAGTAGGGAAAAACAAACAATACATTTTTCCTACATCACACTTTGAGCACCTGAGTGAGTTAGTTTGTGCAGGTGCATAGAAAACTAGACACACCTGTGCTGGGACACTTAAATGCAAGAGTATATAAATGACCCCTACGTCATTGTTCTCCAACTCCAGTCCTCATGGCCCACCAACAGGTCAAGTTTTGAGGATTTCCTTAGTATCTCGCAGATGATGTATTTACATGGAATATTCTCAAAACATAGGAGGATTGGAATTGGAGAAGACTGCCCTTAGGGGACCTAAAAAGTGTTAAAAAAAAAAAAAAAAGTAAAAAAAATAAGGCTATGTTTACACAATACAAGAACAACGGCCATTGTTCAGCACTCAGAAACAATGTCCGTTGTTGTGAGCATCAAACAACGACCATTGTTGCAGTAAAAATTGCATTGATTTTAATGCAGAACAGCCGGAAATAATTGATAAGTCAATTACTTCCACACCCGAAGTGAACAACGGCCTAAGTACATGTTCACACAATGTATCTTTTATGAAAAGAACGCTCATTGTTTTCAATTTACACAAAGACCGTTCTTTTCTTAATTAAATTTTTTACATTGAAGTCAATGCAAACAACGGCCATTGTTCACACAATGTATTGAGCAACAGCCGTTGTTTGCTATGACCGTCAAAATAATGATCATGTCAATAATTTCCGGCCATTGTCCATAGGCTTCAATGCAATTTGAATTTCAAATAACGGCCGTTGTTAGTACAGTGTGTGAACATAGCCTCAAAGTCTAAAAAAAAGTCCCTCCTCTAACGCACCAACTACATAGTATAGTAGTGACTGCAGGTTTCTGTACTCGCTCTCATTTTGTACACTTGTTTGTAGGGCGGACTAATAAACCGATGAAATGATCAATATCTAGAAATACTGGGGAAAAAGGAAACAATCATAAAGGCTCACAGATGTACAAAACATGACAACGCTTAGTCATGCAGGGAAACAAGTGATCCGTGAAGCTGAAATACAACACTTTGAGCTTAATTCTAGAGAAAATGAAGAAATAAAAAAATTACGTTGGGTGGGTAAAAATCTGCTAATAATTATGTTCCTGAACATTCTGTAAAAGTTGACAGCTGTTTGGTAAATGTCATATTGCCAGCACTTTCCTCCACCCTATCAAAACAAATGCCGGGATATTTCATACTTTCGATCATTCTTATAATGAGTCTAATCCATAGCGAATCTCCTGTCATTATTATTTTTGGAAATTACTGATGGTTATGATGACGAGTCGGTATCTATATTCATACAGATTCAACTTGTCATTTCCAATATTATCCAAGAGGAATGATACATAGAGGTGGTCCATATGGCCCACAGGGAGAGGGATCAGTTTCACGTTTTTCCTCAGTGAGTACAGTAAAGTGAAAAATCCTATCTGGAGAGACCAGGATAGTTTTCCACCAACCCTCTCACCTATAATGGACAGGTTGTTAAAGGAGAAGTCCCGCGATTTATAAAATGGGGCAGCTGGCGGGGTGAAATTGATTACAAGAACTTACCTCTCCCCGCGCAGTAAGCCATGGGATCGGCCACGGGACCCTGCCGGGCTCCGGGATCTCCGGTGCTGACACGCCACAAACTGGAGGATGAACTGGACACTCAGCCATTCAGTGACTAGGGCGGGACGCCACTCCAGTCACTGACTGGCTGAGCGGCCAGTCAATCAGCCAGGACAGCCTTTTTCCCCAGAGTTGTGACGTCATCACAACTCATGGGAAAATGGCTTCCGGTGGGGGTCCCAAGGCTGGTCCCGTCATTCACCTCTGGCATGGGGAGAGGTAAGTTTGTACTTGCAATCAATTTCTCTCTTGTCCCTGCGGGCTGCCAGATTTTATAAATCGTCGGACTTCTCCTTTAAAGGGGTAATACAGCAAAAAATAAATAAATAAAACTTTCAAACCTACTGGTGTCAAAAAATGTCTTTATAATTTTTTTTTTACAATATTTACTTCAAAATTTTTCCTTTTATTTTACATCCTGCTAGGCAATGAACATGTGATCGCATTATTGCTTGTACAGAGCGCCAACTCTGAACAACCAATAGCTATGGTCCTAGTTTATGGCTAAAACTAATTCTGTTTATTCCTGTTTTGTCAAAACATTCAAACTGGGCAGGAACAAAGCTTCTCTTTTTGTTGGTGGGGGATGGTGCTGAGATGCCTAGTGATCTGGCTGTAAGAGCTGTGCCCCTTCACCTCCACTCTGAACAACTATAATGGGAAATATACGGAATTATAATTAAAAGGATAATCCGGCTAAAATCTTTTCCCCAGTAACTGAAACACATTACAAAGTTATATAACTTTGTAATATGCTTCAATCACCCATCTGCCCTCCTTCCCTATTTTTCCCTCCTCAAACCCCTACAAGGAAGTGAAGTAAACTCCTTCTTACCTAAAGACTGTTGACCCCAGGCTGCTTTGTGGCAGACATTTTGTAACAATGACATCATCATCATCATCATCATCATCATCATCATCATCATCAGGGAAACTGGTCTAAGTCCTGTTAAGCCAGCCTCCCTTTGTCAGATGACTCAAGATGCTCAGCTCTGATTGGCTGAACAAGTTGTAAGACATCTAACAGTTTTACAGAGTCAGACATCACAGGAGACAAAGTGCATCATGGGAAACCCCAACCAGGAAGTGAAGAAAAATGGAAGTCACCAACTGGAGCTTCAGTTCAGTTTTTTTTTAATCAACCCCTGAGTTTTCCTTTAAAGTCTAGATTAGCCCCATATACTTCCATTATAATTTCATATACCACTTTTTAAAGCTGTTTAGAGTGGAGATAAAGGATCAGTCTGTAAAACCCCATGCTTCTGTCCCCTCGTTTTAGGGATCAATGGGAATCTCAGCACCAAACGATTCAAACTTCTGACAAATCACTATGAAGATTGTTGAAATGTTGAAAACACCACATAATGTACAGAGTAGGCGCACAGCCATTTGCAGCCTACACATCCCCTTAGGCTTACAGGTTCTGCTTGACTTTAACTTACACAATTCCTAAACAATGCCTTGATAACCGAGTTTAAAGTTTCAGGGTGAGAAAACTCAATTGTGAGCAAATGTATCTGGAAGCAATTATGGAAGAGTGAAGACAACCTGAATTTTGTAATAGTCTACGAGATGACTAAAGAATCGCTTTCTCAATAGGTATTTTCCGATCGTTTACTTTCGGGATCTTAGCAACCTACATTTGTTGCCGGTGAACTTTTAAATAAAATAGACATATGTTGGCAAGCAGCGAGGAAGGAACGCATGGAACTGATTAGGGGACGGTCTATGAAATAATAGTTTAAATAGGCCCACTGCAGGATTTTAATGTCCCATGACAACACTCAATTGTCAAATACAACTGGAACGTCCTGGATGCTACTTAAGGAAAGCCAGAAATTCCTAGAGATATATTTTTCTTTTATACAGGAAATGCCTATAAACTGTGAGAATAGATGCAAAAAATTTTTAAAATTTATATAAAAAAAAAATTTGCAAACACTCCAATAAATGGATAAAAAGTCTATGACAGCTTTGCTATTTACATCTCGCACCTACGCACATGATGAAGAGGCAATGTGGGATTTTAATTGGGGTCTTGTCTTTATTTCATTTGATTTAAAACCAGGTAGAATTTCAAACAATAACACTAAAACACCTGGTTAAAGCGTTAGCTGATACCTATAGTTGTACATTGTGAATTTAATAGGGGCACACATGGGGATTTCAAAAGGTCCCATTGTTCCGCTTTGCCGATGGGTTCATGAACTATCGAGAAACACAAGTGACTTGCGAGTTTTTTTTTTTTTTTTGTTTAATATGACTTAAAAATGTAACTTGATAATTTGAGCCGAGTTGTTGCCAAGTACACGAGAAAGTTATATGATTAAAGCACGAGAAACATAATTCCCATAACTCGACCTTATTTATAGCATTACGCTAATCTGGACAACAGCTTGGGTTACTAAATCCTTATAATCGTGAAATGAGTCGACTTTAGATGGAGTTATTGGAACTAGAAAAAAAATTTAAGTAAAAAAAAAAAAAAGGAGAATTGGGAAAATTTCCAAATGGTGTGACATAATGAGATGTGACTGGTAATAAATCATGTAAAAAAATAAAAAAAATTCAATACATAAAAAATACCATATAATAATAATAATAATAATAATAATAATAATAATAATAATAATAATAATAATAATAATAATAATAATAATAATAATAAAAAATGTAGTTTAAATATAAAAACCTAAACTATAAGGGTAAAATATTATATAAATATAATTTTTTAAAAAGTCGTCATTTTATAGGAGGAAATGTTGAAACTTTGGAAAGATTTACTCATTTCTTTAATGGCAAGCTGTAAATCATACATGTAATATATAAACTTCTTTCAGTTATTATTACGTATTATGTCACTGGATTAGGTTACCTTTATACAATGCAGCTGCAAAACAATGTCACCCATTAGTAAATCACACTGTTTCTCTAGATCTCACTAGTACTGTCTCCATATAGCTCAGTACCATAGAGTCACTGGCTCAATGTGTTCTCATATGATGCCAACATACAGTGCCATTTTAGGGTATATTCACATTAGAACTTAAATTCTGCATATTTTTCAATGGATATTTTGCAATTAACTTTCAGTCCTGTGTGAACATGCCCCTACAAAGATATTCTGTAATGCAGGTAATAATGGTAATGTAACATAATATAAAAAACTCTATGGGTACAGAACTTTAGCTCCATAAAACTTGGAGGTTATGAAGAGCCATTGTCTAATAGGCCTTAAAGGGAATGTTCCACCAGAAAATGACATTGTTTAAAGAGGATGTACCTGATGGTACAACCTCTTTAATCTGACCCAGGGAATAGAATGGCACCGTCACGGGGAAGCCGGTGACGCTGTCCATTTCTTGAACCGCGGTCCGGTTCCTATGTACGGCATTCTCAGATTAAAGAGGATGTACCATCAGTTACCTCCTCTTTAATCTGACCCAGGGATAGAACGGCACAGTCACGGGGAAGCCAAGGCCACAGTCCATTTTTTGAACCACGGGCCGGTTCCCGTGTACGGCGGTGTTCTATCAACAGGTCCCAGGCCAGAGCTGAAGCACAGTGGTAGGAATCCCCTGCCCCTGTATGATGCGGCTCCATTGATTCTAATGAAGCCGTGTCATAGAGGGGAGGGAATTCCCTCCTACTGGGGGCGGGCTGGCCCACCTCATGTGCTTTAGCTCCGGCCCGGAACCTGTTGATAGAACGCCGCTGTACACAGAAACCGGCCCGTGGTTCAAAAAACGGACAGCGCCATCGGCTTCCCCGTGACGGCGCCGTTCTATCCCTGGGTCAGATTAAAGAGGATGTACCTGATGGTACATCCTCTTTAAATTGAGATTTTATGTTAAACATAATTTTAAAGAATTTAGGTGGTTTTCCTTATTGTACATTATACTACTAAATTATAAAATCTTGTAGTTTTTCTTTTGGCCTGTTCTGTTTGTAATGATAGAGAGAAGGCTGCTGGAAAGTGACCTGAACAGCAATTAGGCTATGTTCACACAACGTCTTTTCATCTCCGTTTAAAATGACGTCCGTCATTTTGACTCTAAATTAACGCACTGAGTGCACTGATGGGTGTTTGTACATTATGCTAGTTTGGGGTTACTAATTGGCCTTTGGATGCGGCTTAATTGAAAAGTCCTTTGAATTTAATAGTAAAAATGGAGAAAGAACGGTGAAAAAAAAACCTGTGTGTGAACAACTAATAAAAAACATCCGCTGTTTGCAAAAGACGTCCGAAAATAATAATCATGTTCATTATTTTGACGTCCGCTGTAAAAACGTCCATTATTCAATGCATTGTGTGCATTGGGCGTCCGTCTTCCCTTTGACTTCAATGCATTGCATTGCAGTCAGTTAAATCTCGGCAAAAACGGACGTTATTTTAAATATGAAAATCGGACGCCTTTTGAATATTTTTGATGTTGTGTGAACATAGCCTTACAGGGAAAAGTGACACCAGTAGATAGAGGAAACAATAGATGAAGCTCACAGCTCTGGGTAGCCCTCCCTTTTGAATGACCTTTTCAGCTCAGGCAAGATGGCCACCCTCATAATAATGTGTTAAAAATGAAATCACAAAATAGAAAGAGATGTGTAAAAAGTTTCAGTATTTGTCTCTAATCAGTAAAATAAATCTTGGTATTAAATTTATTAAATGGGCACTAGCTTTATAAAAATTGGTCAGGATATGAGTGTTTAGACCCCAACAGATTAGTAGAATGAGATGGGAGAAGTCTATGCTTAGCTTGTCCTCTTCTGGCTTTGTATTGATGGTTTTATAATGTACATCTATGGGTATGGCTCACTCACATAGATACAGAGCAGAGAGAGAGAAAAGAAAAGCACATACACTATGGGGGAAGATTTATCAAACATGGTGTAAAGTGAAACTGGCTCGGTTGCCCCTAGCAACCAATCAGATTCCACCTTTCATTCCTCACAGACTCTTTGAAAAATGAAAGGTGGAATCTGATTGGTTGCCACGGGCAACTGAGCCAGTTTCACTTTACACCAGTTTGATAAATCTCCCCCATATGCTCAAAGACTGATAAAAACTTTTCACGTGTCCTTAGGTAATGTCTACTTTTTTTTTTTTTTTTTTTTATAATGACAGGAACATGTTAAAAAAAAATTCTTATACACACTCCTATAATATATCAAGATAATTACCTTTAATTTTTTTTTCTAAGGAGAAAAATACTATAAAAAAGAAAAGAAAAGAAACGAGCGCAGCTAAAGAGGAACCTTTGCTTCCACTTTGACTGGCACCTCCAGGTAAGCTCGCAAATGTTGAAAATGTAGAAAATGCCGGGAGACTGAAATCCCGCACGACCCTGGAGAATTCACTTGAAAATTTAGTGTTAAATTTTCACTGACGTTGTCTACTCAATGCTAGAATATTAAACCTTCTATCAAACTTCTTTTATGTCTATGGGCTGATATACAATTAATCTGCTCTCCAGCGAGAAAGGAGGGGAAAAAAAACTGGAGAGAAATGAGAAGTGTCAAATGAAAGTAATTGTAAGCAGCTGTTCACTTGCAGGAACCTCTGGCCTACATGGGAAAGGCTGTGAGTTACCTCTCCGCTCTATACCCACCTCATTAGACTTGACCTTCCCAGCTGGGGATTTTATTTGTTTCATTCGTCCGCCCTCTCAGTTATAGGCTGGTTTACTACAAGATACGACACCTTATGAAAGCTTGGCCCTGCTTCGGAATACTTGGTATAATACTGAATTCCTATAACACGTTAACTCCTTAAAGTGAATGTGTCACCTTGGGTTTTTTTTGTTTTTGTTTTTTTTACTGATTAGAGCCAAACACTAAGGGCCCTATTACACCGGACGATTATCGTTCGCATAATCGTTAATGATTAACTATCTCCCCAACGACCGCTATTGCGAAAGACCTGAAAACGTTCACTCATTTCCATGGAACGATAATCATAGCTTATGATCGTATTTGCGATAGTTTTTTCTTCACTATTTCTTTGCATTTGCGTTCGTATCTACTGCGAACGACTGAATGACGTCTTATTCAATGCAAACGATTTGCGAACGTTTTGCGAACGAGCAACGATAAAAATAGGTCCAGGTCTTATAAAGCAATCAACGATTTCTCGTTCGGTCTTTATTCGTTAACTGCATTTCAACCGAACGATTATCGTTTAGATTCGAACGATTTAACGATAATCTGAACGATAATCGTCCGGTGGAATAGAGCCCTAAAACATTTTCTTTTTTTTCATCTGTTTTTATTTTTTGATTTTATATATATATTTTTTTTATTTTATCTCTAGTTAGTTATTATGGGGGCAGCCATTATGCTTGAGCTGTTTTTAACAGCAGCAGATACATGCTTTACAGCAGACACAATAAACATCTCCAGACTCTACTTTTTTTTTTTTTTAAAGGATATGTTTGTAAGCATGCTCTGAGACCTGGGCAGATGTCATTACACAAAGTAAAGTAGGTGAAGCTCCTTATCCATCTGCTGGTCACCTTTTACAGGTCACTTTTCTGCAGCCTCCTCCTTATCACCACAGACCAGACACTGTAAGCTTAATATTAGACTGAAAAGATTGCAAGATTTTAGAATTATTTAAACGTATAGATATAAAATTTAGAAGAAAAAAAAAAATATCAAAAATTATCAAGAAATATGTTTAACTGAATCGGTCATGGGCTAGGTTCACATAATGGCTTTTTTTGGCTGTTTGGCGGCTGTCTGTTTGGACATTTGTTATTATGAAATCACAGATGTCATTTGAAATAATGAAGGATGTTATCTGGCTCAAAATGACGGAAGTCCAAAAAGACGTCCGTCAAACAGCCAAATTAAAAACAGTGTGCGAAGTAGCCATTACCTGAACTACATTAGGCTATGTTCACACAACGTATGTTTTACATAAATCACGGCCGTTGTTGCAATTTGCAACAACGGCCGAGATTTACACAAAACATATGTTGTATTGTGAATGAATGTAATCCCGACCGGAGGGTATACACATAATATGCGCTCCGGCCGTGATTCCATCCGGCTGCACAAAAAACATGTCAGAGAACCTGTCAGTTCACACAATGGAGCAGTCAGCTCCG
Source organism: Dendropsophus ebraccatus (assembly GCF_027789765.1). Classification (NCBI taxonomy): domain Eukaryota; kingdom Metazoa; phylum Chordata; class Amphibia; order Anura; family Hylidae; genus Dendropsophus; species Dendropsophus ebraccatus. The sequence continues at coordinate 25,581,891 of NC_091461.1, forward strand.
GACGCATGCTCTATTGTGTGCAGCGGTAAATTCAGATGCAGGCGCACCCACGGGTGCGCCCGCATCCGAATTCAGCAGAAATGAAGATCATCCGGCCGATATGATCTTCAGCAACACTGGTCATTGTGTGACACAGCCGGGTCACAGAACAGCCGGTGTTTTACATGGTGTAAATCCGGCCTTAAGCTTTGTTCACACAACGTAAGAAACCGGCCGTTCCGTGACCCATCCGGGTCATGGAACAGCCAGTCTCTGAACAGATGATCTTAAGCTTCGCAGAGTTCTGATGCGGGCGCATCTGCATTAGAACTCCCCACAGCACACTATGGAGCGCTCCATAGTGTGCACTGACATGGTTTTCTGTGCCCGCTATTTAATGAATAGCGGCTGCAGAAAACTGGCCTGTAGTGTAAACTATGTATATACACTCTGGTCGGGATTTCCTCAGAAGGCAGCACTAAGTGAGTTTCATAGGAATCACAACCGTTGTAACAACAGCCATTATTCCAACAGAACTTACATTATGTGAACATAGTCTTAGGCTATGTTCACACTACGTACAATAACGGCCGTTATCTGCGCCCGCAAAACTACGGCCGTTGTTTTGAGCTTCCCTATAATGACTGCAATGCAATGTAACTACGGCCATTGAATTCACACTACATATCAGATAACGGACGTTGTTTATACGGCCCCGTAAAAAATGAACATGTCTATTATTTCCGGCCGGTAATACTGCAACAACGGCCGTGGATTTCAATGCGGCCGCGAACGTAAAACTTATATCTGCCGAATTAAACTTGATTTTGATGTAAAAAAAATTCTGAGCGGTTTCTCGGGCTAGACGCAGTATTTAAAGTAAATGACCTGTTTCATTCCGTTTATAAACATGCTAGGAATCAAAATTAAACACCGGCCGTAGTTTCACGACTATCCCGTACGATCGTAATTCTACTGCCGTAGATTTGTTCGCAAAAGTCCGGCTGGTGAAAACAATGGCCGTTATTTTACGTAGTGTGAACATAGCCTAATACTGTAGAGGTATAGCTGAGTAATTGTTATCTAGTAATTTAAATTGCCATATTATATTATTTTATGACTTTATATCTCTGCAGCGCCTTTGCCTTAAAGGGGTATTCCTTTCACCAAAACTTTTGCAAATGTTGTGGATTTGCAAAATTGCTTTCCTCAAAAGAAAAATTTCAAACCTCAAAAGAAAGCAATTTTGTGTAGTTGTCATCTCGTTACCCAGGTTTCCGACCATAGCTGTTAGCTCTGAGAATGTTGGCCAGGCTGAGGCACCAGCTGGTGGTTGGGGCCTTAGGGAGTGGTAAGTATAGTTTATTCCCTCTCCACTTTCTCCCACTGAGCTTAAACATGTCTTTGATTGTCCCTGGAAACCTGAGGGGTAACCTCAGTGGCAGACACTGCTCAGCACCACTGCATATTGTCCTCGTGCCTTCCTACCAGCCCTCCCCTCCGCTGAACCCCACACCCACCCCTTTTCTTGCTATCACTGCCCACCACTGCCTCTAACCCCCCCCCCCCCCCCTTACCGACGATCGCCGCTATTAACGTTATAGCGGTGGCCGTCGGTAAAGGGGATTACCGGTGCCGCCGCCTATCATCTACGGCGGGGGGAGATGAAATAAGTGTCCATCAGACCCCAGATCAGACCCCCCTAGTGCCCCGATAACTAACCCCCCTCCCCCGGCGGCCATTTCCAAGATGGCCGCCGCCATCGCTGTGAACAGACTAATGTCTGTTCACAGCGATGGAAAAGTTAAAATGAATGAAAACCCCATGCTCTCCGCCACCGGAGGTAGCGGAGAGCATGAGGCAGTGATCAGGGACCCCCCTGTGGGGTCCCGGTACAAGCGATCAGCGGTATATACTATATACCGCTGATCGCTTGTGCCACGTGCATCCCGGCACTTTTTATCCCTTGTCACCATTAATGATTGGTGACAGGGGATAAAAAGTGATGTGTCCTTCCCCCCCAAGTCGCCCCCCACCCCCCTAGTCACCCCCAGTCACCCCCCCTTCCCCATATACGTTACCTGATCCTGGAGCTTCTTCCTCCTCGACGTCCTGGCTGGTTATGAAGTGCGCATGCACTCCACAACCAGCCAACTCTGAAAATTTTAAGTGACATAGACCAATTTGGTTTCTGTCACTGAACTATGATTACTGTGATAGAAAATATCACAGTAATCATAGTAATACAGTGAAAATGAATGTATAAAGTACAAAAAGTAACAAACATACAAAAAAATAAAACACACACTTTTTATTATAGTAATAATTGCAGTTTACTCCCAAATTACCCCTACCCCCCCAGATTACCCGTAACCACCACACATTGCCCGTAACCACCCCAAATTACATGTACCCACCCCAGATTACCTATAAGCACTTCAGTTTATCAGTAACAATCCCAGATTGTCTGTAACCCTTCCAGGTTGCACATAACCCCCCCAGGTTCCCCGTAATCACGCCAGATGACATGTAACCCCCCAGATTGCACGTAACCACCGCACGTTGCCTCTGACCACGCCACGATGCCTCTGACCACCGCACCTTGCCTCTGACCACTGCACGTTGCCTCTGACCACCACACGTCGCCTCTGACCACGCCACGTCGCCTCTGACCACCACACGTCGCCTCTGACCACGCCACGGCGCCTCTAACCACCCCACATTGCCTGTAACCACCCCACGTTGCCCGTAACCACCCCAGATTGTCTGTAAGCACTGCAGGTTGCCCGTAACCACCCCACGTTGCCCGTATCCACCCCAGATTGTCTGTAAGCACTGCAGGTTGCCTGTAACCAGCCACGTTGCCCGTAACCACCCCAGATTGTCTGTAAGCACTGCAGGTTGCCTGTAACCAGCCCACGTTGCCCGTAACCACCCCAGATTGTCTGTAAGCACTGCAGGTTGCCTGTAACCAGCCCACGTTGCCCGTAACCACCCCAATTTGCCCGTAACCACCCCATGTTGCCTGTAACCACCCCAGGTTGCCTGTAATCACCGCAGGTTGCCGTGACCACCGCACGTCACCTCTGACCACGCCACGTTGCCTCTGACCACCGCAGGTTGCCTCTGACCACTGCAGGTTGCCTCTGACCACCGCACGTTGCCAATGACAACCCCAAATTGCCAATGAACCCCTCCAGATTGCGGTAATCATGCCAGATTACAGGTACCCACCTGAGATTACCTATAAGCACTTCAGTTTATCCGTAACCACCCCACATTGCCCGTAACCACCCCACGTTGCCCGTAACCACCCCAGATTGTCTGAAAGCACTGCAGGTTGCCCGTAACCACACCACGTTGCCCATAACCACCCCAGGTTGCTGTAACCACAGCAGATTGCCCGTGACCACCCCATGTTGTCCGTAACCACCCCAGATTACCTGTAACTACCTCAGGTTGCCCATAACCACCCCAGACTTCCGTAACCACCCCACATTACCTGTAATCTCATTTTTTATTATTTTATTTTAGTAACTGCGCTATTGTAATAACCATTACTAGCTGCGGTTTTGCTCCAGTAAATTGGCGCTCCTTCCCTTCTGAGCCCTGCTGTGTGCCCATACAGTGGTTTATGCCCACATATGAGGTACCGTTTTACTCAGAAGAACCTGCGTTACAGATTTTGGTGTACGTTTTCTCTGCTGTTCCTCGTCAAATTGAGAAATTTCCAACTAAACCAACATATTATTGGAAAAATTCGAGTTTTTCATTTTTACTGGCCAATTTTGAATACTTTCCTCTAATACCTGTGGGGTAAAAATAGTCACCACACCCCAAGATGAATTCTTTGAGGGGTGCACTTTCCAAAATGGGGTGACTTTTGGGGGGAATCTATTCTGCTGACACTACAGGGGCTCTGCAAACGCACCTGGCGCTCAGAAACTTCTTTAGAAAAATCTGCACTGAAAATGCTAATTGGCGCTCCTTCCCTTCTGAGCCCGGCTGTGTGCCCATGCAGTGGTTTATGCCCACATATGGAGTACCGTTCTACTCAGGAGAACCTGTGTTTCATATATTGGGGTGACATTTCTCTCTTGTTTCTCGTGAAATTGAGAAATTTCAAACTAAAGGAACATATTATTGGAAAAATTCGAGTTTTTCATTTTTACTGTCTACTTTTGAATACTTTCCTCTAATACCTGTGGGGTCAAAATGCTCACCACACCCCAAAATGAATTCTTTGAGGGGTGTACTTTCCAAAATGGTTTGACTTATGGTGAGATTTTACTCCGCTGGCACTACAGGGGCACTGCAAACGCACCTGGCGCTCGGAAACTTCTTCAGCAAAATCTGCATTGAAAAAGCTAATTGGTGCTCCTTTCCTTCTGAGCCCTCCTGTGTACCCATGCAGTAATTTATGCCCACATATGAGGTACCTTTTCACTCAGGAGAACCTGCGTTACAAATTTTGGGGTACTTTTTTCTCTTGTTCCTCATAAAATTGAGAAATTTCAAACTAAAAGAACATAATATTGCAAAAATGTGAGGTTTTCATTTTTGAATACTTTTCTCTAATACCTGTGGGGTCAAAATGGGCACCACACACCAAGATCAATTCTTTGAGGGGTGCACTTTCTAAAATGAGGTGACATATGGCGAGATTTTACTCTGATGGCACTACAGGGGCACTGCAAACGCACCTGGCGCTCAGATACTTCTGCAGCAAAATCTGCATTGAAAAAGCTAATTGGTGCTTCTTCCCTTCTGAGCCCTCCTGTGGGCCCATACAGTGGTTTACGCCCACATATGGGGTACCATTGTACTCAGGAGAACCTGCGTTACCAATTTTGGGGTACTTTTTTCCTCTTGTTCCTCGTGAAATTGAGAAATTTCAAACTAAGCGAACATATTATTGGAAGAATTCGAGTTTTTCATTTTTACTGTCTTCTTTTAAATACTTTCCTGTAATACCTGTGGGGTCAAAATGGTCACCACACACCAAAATGAATTCTTTGAGGGGTGCACTTTCCAAAATGGTGTGATTTATGGGGGTTTCTCTCTCTGCTGACACTACAGGGGCTCTGCAAACGCACCTGGTGCTCAGAAACTTCTTCAGCAAAATCTGCATTAGAAAAGCTAATTGGCGCTCCCTTCCTTTTGAGCCCCGCTGTGTGCCCATACAGTGGTTTACACCCACATATGGGGTACCGTTGTACTCAAGAGAACCTGCGTTACAAATTTTGGGGTGCTTTTTCTCTTATGTTCCTTTTGAAAATGAGAAATTTTAATCTAAACGTATATATTATTGAAAAATTTTAATTTTCCATTTTTTTACTGCCTAATTGTGAATACTTTCCTCCAGCCCCTGTAGGGTTAAAATGCTAATTATACCCCTAGATTAATTCTTTAAGGTGTGTAGTTTCCAAAATGGGGTCACTTATGGGGGTTTTCAGGATACCAGACTTCTAAATCCATTTAAAAAAAGAACTGGTCCCTAAAAAAATCAGTTTTGGAAACTTTCACGAAAATGTGATAATTTGCTGATAAATTTCTAAGCATAACACCCTAAAAAGTAAAATATGTTTACAAAATTATGCCAGAATAAAGAGGACATATTGGTAATGTGACTTAGTAACTAATTCATGTGCTACAACGTTCTTTTTTTTAGAAGCAGAGAATTTCAAAGTTCATAAAATGCTAATTTTTTTAATTTTTCATGATATTTTGATGTTTTTCACAAAAAACACACAAATTAGTGACCAAATTTTGCCACTAACATAAAGTGCCATATGTGATGAAAAAACAATCTCAGAATCGCTAGCATACGTTAAAGCATCACTGAGCTATAAGAGCATAAAGTGAGACAGGTCAGATTTTGAAAAATTAGACTGGTCATTAAGGCCCAAACTAGCTGCAGCACGAAGGGGTTAAGATTAAAAAATGTCAATGAAATTTGCAGATTTATTACAAATGCCTGCAGCGACTCTCTTCTTCTTCTTCTTCTGTTGTCACACCCCTTGCTGGATCTTCATCTTCTGCAGGCATAGGGCACAGATGCTCTAGGCCTCGCCTTATTGATGCGGCGACACCAGAAAAAAAAATAGTTTTTAGTCAGAATACTGGACCCAGGGGATAAAGGGATAAAGAAACCCAGGGACCAGCAATGTAGTCATAAAGATAACAGAGCGGTACTGGAAGTGTGGGGGGGCGTTTCCAGCGGTACAGATCCGGTTTAATTACAAAACTAATGTTTCATTTTGTTTCATGTTTCATGCTCCTCATCTTCTTAAAGCCATAAGTCTTTTAATTTTCCATTTACAGATCCATAGGAATTTTTTATTTTTTTTTGTAGATCAATTGTACTTTGTAGTGACACTTTTAATTTTAACACAAAATGTATGGCTTTACAATGCCACTTTATGGTAAAATTTGACATGTTTTCCGTATTCTGCGGGTCAGTATGATTACAACAAAATCGAAATTATATATATTTTAGGTTGTTTTCTTTACTACTTTTAAAAAATGTATTCAAGTCAACTATTGCTGTTGCTAAGTTATACATTTGTTAGAGATGAGTGCAACTCGATAGGCCATACTTTGCATCCATGTTTTTCCAAACTCCCTAGGGCTGCATCCAACTTCTTAGGCCACCGGTATTCAAATGAACGATCAAACTCGTGCATGGTCATCTCTAACATTTGTAAAAATAAGATTGGTCAGTACTTCCAATTATTGTAGGCTGCCATGGCTAGTATACAAAAGCAAACATGAAAAAAACAGCACACTTCTGGTTGAATAGTTTTTTACTGAGGTTTTAAGGAAATTTTTCACACTAACAGTATAAAACAGAGCCCAACTGGCATATTGACACATACAAAAAAAATATCCCTTTTAAATTGCAATACTGCTATAGAAAAAAGTGAGATTCTTAGAACACTATTTGATTAGTCTGTTCTATCGTAAGGTGAACAGACACCTGCATAGCTACAATTATTCTATTGGATGTGCAGACAATTTTTTTTGTTAATTTGTTATGTATTGCACGTGGAGAAGTGGCTACTTTCATTTTTGTGCAGCTACTTTCATTTATTGCTGTGCCCTTCAATTATTCCCTTGGGTGGGTTCAAGCAGTGAAAAACTGGATCTTGCACGCTTAGAATTTGTAGGCTTATTCCTATTCCTGGAGAGGTATATCTATATTGTAGGGTTCAACCTTTTGAGGTCCACTTTTCATTGGCTTGATGATACACACAGTATGGCTCACAAAATGATGTCTGCACCGTTTTAACATATATGGAATATCCTAGATAAAGAACCTACCTGTCAGGGTTGTGACAGGAAGACACTAGACAAGTGCTGCCCTAGCCACCCCAGCTGTCCCTGTCTACGTGCCCCGACTGCCCTGGGTGACAGCGAACAACTTGGTGGCGTTCCCTAACTTAGGCAAACTGCGACACAAAAACGAAGACTAGATGAACAAACACAAAAAGGGATGGTCAGGGTCAGAAAAAGCCGATCAGCGAAGTACAAAAACGGGATCCAGAGAATAGTCAAAGTCCAAGCCGAAATCTAATAACCAAACTCACAGTCAGAGCAAATGCTAGGTCAAGGAAACTCTCACAAGTGAGGCTCTATCGCAGACGAAGTACTGGGATATTGGATGATACTTATAGAGGTTGGGCTCCTAATCCCAAGAAAACAGGATAATCTGATTGTGTTAACTGTCAATCTGCCTTTGATAACACAGCTGTGCCGCTCAGCCAGGGGAGGCAGGGAAGCCCTTGCTGCAGCAGATAACTAGAAAGGGCTGACACGCCCCTCAGCAACCTGTCCGGCTGCTAGGACGCTGTCGGCGCACCCCCAGCAACCGGCCGTGCCAGTCGCCAGGGACGCTGTCGGCACTGTCATACAGCCAGCTGTGCACTGCAGCGGAGTGGGGAGCATAGCGCATGGCTCGGCCACTGACACTACCTCTGAGACCCACACAGTCCCCAAGACTGAGGCACCCAGGCCACCTTTGGCCTTCTTGTGGCAGCCAAAGGTAGTCAGTAGAGGTAAGTCCTACAGCCTTCAGCTATATTCATGTTTTCCACACAAGCCCAAGGGTTGCATCCATTTTCGTCAGCCACTGATAATCAAACACTGAGACTTCCAGGTTCCAACGCACTCAAGCATGCTTGAGATCTGCTCATCTTTAGTGGTCAGGAAGCCAAAAACAGCCTAGACTGTTTTATCTCCTATTGACTTTGTTGGGAGTTGAGCAAACATAATGAGAGTTGTAGGGCCACAGATTGGGGAATAAAGGTCTATAGAATACTCCGTAGGACAGACCAGCAAGAATTTACAAATTGCTAAATTTAATTGCCATTAGTCTTGGAGAGCCGCAATATGCCGGCTGATACCACACAACAAACACATGTAGTTGACAAAACACATGTAGTCTAAAGCAACTAATTACTGTCTTGCGTTCCGGAGGAACTTCTGCTGTTGCTCATTTATTTTCCCTCCACTCAAGTAACTCAAATGCCACTTTCTTGTCTTTAAAGAAGGAGGAAAACTGTGGATTATTGATTTGCCTGTGAACAGAAGACCAACCTAAAAGCCCCGATGAATTGTCACTCATTATTGAAATTACTGAACACTAATTAAACTGGCAGCTCAGGTCCCAGCAGGCGGCGTTCAGCCGAAGCTGAAATTCAGAGGCTTGGACAGTGGAGCAGCGAAGCTCTCACAAATAGCCAGATTTCAATACAGTTTGCATTAATCTTTGGAAGTTAGGTAGTGTGTGTTCGACGTTAAGTATCCATCAAGGATCCTGTCACAAGGTTACGGTACAATGACTAATGCAGTACAAGGGTTTGGCGGGAGACATGATGTCTTCAGATTGTATTCTGTCTCTGAGAAATGCAATGCTTTGCTTTGTGTAACTCTTGCATTTTAACCTCTTAGAGGTTTTTAATCAATTAATTTAGCATTAACATAAAAATCTAAAAATTCCTTTAAAACACAAAAACATTAGGGACATTTTGATTTGAACAACTTTTTTAAATGATGTATTTATTTATCTTTTTCACACCAGTCTCGCAGCCGACGTCACAACACTTTTACTACAATTTGCAACTTTGAGCTATGTTCCCATAATGTAAAAATTATGTCTTACTGCACTGCACTGCTCACAACAAAGGGAAGGGAAGTGGGTGCGGCTGTACACAGCGGGTGCATGACCTCTAAACATGCTTTATTTGTTAGAATGTATGCCCTCACACAGGCACATATTGTAGCTAAAGTTTGGAAATGGTAGCTGGCATAGATTTCAGGAACCAGATTTCAGGTGTGCCTAGATTTATGTATAGGCATGTGTCTCTCGATAAACCAAGTGTTCCTGTGTGGGGGAATCATTAAACGTACCAATCATTAACTAAAAAATACTTTTGAAAAATTGTCACTGGAACAAGTTTTTGTTTTGTGGGGGTCTCAGAAAGCCCAAGCAAGGGCCAGCCCATTAGGTTTATAATAAAGCTGCCACAACTGGACTGAGATGCCACATCCCTGTGTCAAAAGTTTTTTTTATTTTTTATAACAGTCTGTATTTAAAACTGACATGTTAAATGCTGGTCTTCATAACCCCCACCCCTATAACTTTCCTATCTATTTATATAAAAGGGTATGACTGCGGCACTCCAAAATCATGAATAGTGGTGATTTATTAATAGAAACAAACAGCAAATTTTGTGACGCATCCATAGGGTCCTTTCTCAAGCAAGAGAAAGAACTTGCTTGAGAAAAGACCCTATGGATGGATCAGAAACATTGCTGTTTGTTTCCATGAGTTAATAAGTCACCGGAGAATAATTTTGGAGTGCTGCCGTAGTTTCCTTTTGGATTATCTACATTTCACCGGTTGGACCCAGGTGGGTATGCTGGCACCCAGAAAATTTCTGAATTTTAAGTGCTGTGAGATATCAAGATCTATCTATCTATCTATCTATCGTTCTATCTATCGTTCTATATTGTTCTATCTATCTATTGTTCTATATGTTCTACTTTACATATTTATGTACGTCTGGTTTCCAGTTTCGGCTACAGTTTTTTTTTTGCCTTTTGAGACCAAATAGGGCCTGTTATTTAATAATGATGGCTGTTATCTTACAAATGATGGCTGCAATAAAAGAGATCATCTGGCTCCTATCTGCCCAGTTGTAGGCTTATTCAGCCCTGGAGAGGCCATTGCTAGTGTGAAAATGCTAGAGTAGGGACTGTGTCTCTGGGGACACCTAAACGTGGCGACATGGTACACTCTGTTTGATCAAATAGTTTGCTAAGATCCGCACTTTTCTAAAAAAAAATATATATATATATATATTAATTTTTAATATCTACAGAGCAGGTGTTTACCGTGTGTACGCTTGGAGGAGTATATACAAGTATATACTGTATATAGGAGTATATACTGTGGGTTGCTGTTGCACCTTTTGTTTTTTGCCTGTACTTAAGTCACAAGCAGCATGCAACCTGCAGTGTGAACAGAGTCATAGATGTGCTGCCAAAATTTCCCTTTTTTTCTGTTGAATTTGGGGGGTGGCTACCTCCTGTTGGCTTGCACTCCACGCCTTTTGAGACCAAATAGGGCCTGTTATTTAATAATGATGGCTGTTATTTTACAAATGATGCCCGGAATTTTTTTGGGTAAGCGCCCCAAAAAAAGACATTGTAGGAGCATATCTTTAAAGGGAAACTATCATCAGGTTAGATGAATCCAACCTGCTGAAATATCTTTATTGCGCACTGGGTGTTGAGGATAAAGGTAAGTTTCTTCTAAACAGAAAAAAAAAAGAAAAAAATGGAAAAAAATCGGTCAGCTCTCTTAGAACACTGTTCACACTAGGCAGGAGCACGTTGCCATGGCTGAAATTGCAAACACACAAAAACACAGAAAAATGCAACAGCTCACCGCAACAGCAAGATTCAGACCCACCATAGACATGAAAATAATTAAAAGCAGCCCCCCCAACTGCCCAAAAAATTCCCACAAAAATAATGAGTCTCTTGGTTACTATTTGCAAACAGTGTAAACTGCCTCACCACGATAAGGTGGACTCATATCGAGGCAGACCCTACACTGTATGTACACTATGGCCTCTCCATGGCGTATAATACGCCTATGCTCTGGGCATGCAAGATCCGTCTAATACCTGCAAAAATAATTGCATCACCTGGGTGAGACAGGTGGAGTGCACGACCAAATAGAGGCAGCCACTCCCCCAACTGGAAAACAGAAAAAAAATTGGTCAGCTCTCCTAGAACACTGTTCACACTAGGCAGGAGCACGTTGCCATGGCTGAAATTGCAAACACACAAAAACACAGAAAAATGCAACAGCTCACCGCAACAGCAAGATACAGACCCACCATAGACATGAAAATAATTAAAAGCAGCCCCCCCAACTGCCCAAAAGATTCCCACTCCACCTGTCTCACCCAGGTGATGCAATTATTTTTGCAGGTATTAGACGGATCTTGCATGCCCAGAGCATAGGCGTATTATATGCCATGGAGAGGCCATAGTGTACATACAGTGTAGGGTCTGCCTCGTTATGAGTCCGTGGTGAGGCAGTTTACGTTGTTTGCAAATAGTAACCAAGAGACTCATTATTTTTGTGGAAATTTTTTGGGCAGTTGGGGGGGCTGCTTTTAATTATTTTCATGTCTATGGTGGGTCTGAATCTTGCTGTTGCGGTGAGCTGTTGCATTTTTCTAAGTTTCTTCTAGCCTGCTGATAGTTTCCCTCTAAAGGGAAACTGTTACCTGGTTTCACCCCATAAAACTGTTCACACAATGTTATACATATATAAATATTACTTTCTACCATATCTGCATTTTAGCAGGCTTTGGTTGCACGATCTTTGAATATGGCACATGCTGTATGCAAATTAGGTGCAATTAGGCATCGGACAGAGTGGAGGTCAAAACTCGTCATTTGCTGACATGATTGACAAGCCTGGAATGAGCCCCATCACTCTCCTGCAGCTTACAGGCCTGTGCAAGATGTCGTGGCTGTAAGAAAGAGACGTTGCATGGGAAATTCCCCTATTCACCTTAAAGGCAAGCAATATTTGTCACTCTAAAGGATGAATTCACAAATGTGAAAGAAAAATAATGGCTGATGGGAAGTTTCAGGTTAATAGCATGACTATACGTGCAGAAAGTATATAGTCCCATTTTAGTCCGTGGGTCAGAAATCTATTAGATTGTTAGCAGATCCTCCTCCTTCTAGTCTGCCCTTGCGTTATTATCTTAGGATAGATATAAGTTTATTAGATATGATCCAACCTCAAGCAAAAAGTTGGATGCAGCCCTAAGGCTGCTTGGAAAACATGTATAGGACCATAGGCCATTGAATACATCCATGTTTTCCAGTACTCCCTAGGGCTGCATCCAACTTCTTCAGCCACCGGAAATCAAATTCTGCACACTCAGGTTATCTCATGGTATTCCTGATCTTCTCCCAACTAGCCTTGTTATAGTGCTTCTTCTTCTTCTTCCGTTTCTTCTACTTCCAGCCATTTTTCTGTGCGTAATACAGCCCAAACCGCTTTGCGCACCGACTCCGTTCCAACTGCGTTTCGAAGCCCTCGGCGGTGTGAGGTGTGCTATCTATTTTTCGTTTCGATAGGATTTGTCGTTTTTAAGAAATTTACGTTTAAAGACCCCAAATTTCACGTAGAAAATAATGGCCCATTGAAAATAATGGCCACACTTTAACCGCTAACAGCCAATCACAGCACATATGTAAATAGCTGAAATATAGCAGCCAATAGGAACTCTAAGGTCTTGTCAGGCAATGTATCACAACATCCACAGTCACATGTCCACTATTGGCCAATAGAAGATGTAAAATATGGAAGGTCCTTAACGATTTTGTCTCCCTGACATGAGTAAGATTGTCATGGTAACTGAGCAATGATCTTTACCATTTATAAGTAGCAGAGGCCAGTCAATAAAATAGCAGAGCTGAGGCAGCCATGTAGCAGGGACGGTACCCAAGCCGCTCTTAAAGGGACAGTACCCAAGCCGCTCTTAAAGGGACAGTACCCAAGACGCTCTTAAAGGGACGGTACCCAAGCCGTTCTTAAAGAGACGGTACCCAAGTCGCTGTGTAAGGGGAATTACATAAGTGGATCTTACAGGGACAGTACCCAAGGCGCTCTTAACCTCTTAACGACGCAGCCGTTAAGAGTAAACAGAGAGGGCTCCCGGCGAGAGCCCTCTCTGCAGCGCGCGGTCCCCGGTTGCTAAGTGCAGCCAGGGACCGCGTGTATCAGCCGGCGCGGCTGATCGCCGCGGCCAGCTAATTAACTATTCAAATGCCGCTGTCAAAGCTGACAGCTGCATTTGAATAGCAGCTGTGCCCCCTCTACCTGGTATCCAGTGGGGGATCTCCCCCCCGCGATGCGATCGCGGAGGGGAGATCCGTTCTAATCAGCCGGCAGGGGCTCAGCGTCAGAATGACGCTGATCCCGGCTCGGCAATCTATTCAGATGGTCTGCAGCAGACCATTATAATAGAGCACCGATCTGATGGATCATTGCTCTATTATATACACAGGATCGATCTCAATGGGAGATCAGTTCTGTGTATATAGAAGTCCCCCAGGGGGCTTCATATTACTGTAAGGGAAAGTTAAAAAAAAAATTTTTATTAATAAAAAATCCCCTCCACTAATAAAAGTCTGAATCACCCCCCTTTTCCCATTTTACAAATAAAAATAAATAAATAAATAAATAAACATGTTTGCTATCGCCGCGTGCGTAATTGCCCGAACTATTAAATATTCACATTCCTGATCTCGCACGGTAAACGGTGTAAGCGCAAAAAAATCCCAAAGTGCAAAATTGCGCATTTATGGTCGCATCAAATCCAGAACAAATGTAATATAAAGCGATCAAAAAGTCGCATATGCACAATCAAGGTACCGATAGAAAGAACACATCATGGCGCAAAAAATGACACCTGACACAGCCTCATAGACCAAAGGATAAAAGCGCTATAAGCCTGGGAATAGAGCGATTTTAAGGAACGTATATTTGTTAACAATGGTTTTAATTTTTTACAGGCCATCCGATACAATAAAAGTTATACATGTTACATATCGTTTTAATCGTAATGACTTGAGGAACATATATAACAACTAAGTTTTTTCATAGGACACACGGCGTAAAAATGAAGCCCCCCCAAAGAAAAATAATTGCGTTTTTTTTTTCAATTTAACTGCGCATATAATTTTTTTCAGGTTTCGCAGCATATTTTATGGAAAAATTCAGCCTATCATTGCGAAGTACAATTAGTGACGCAAAAAATAAGGGCTCATGTGGGTCTGTAGGTGTAAAATGCAAGTGCTATGGCCTTTTAAGCACATGGAGGAAAAAACGAAAACGCAAAAACGAAAGTTAGCACGGTCCTTAAAGGGTTAAAGGGATGTTAACCAAGTCACTCTTAAAGGGACAGTTCCCAAGTCGCTCTTAAAGGGACGGTACTAACCGCTAATCGACATTTGATTAGCGGTGGCAGCTGAAGTTGGATAAAGCCCTAAGGCTATGTGGAAAACATGGATATAGTCATTGGCTGTATCCATGTTTTCCCGACAACCATAGAGCTTTATCCAAGTTCAGCAGCCACCACTAATCAAATGCCATACGTTCGGGTTCGGATAGACTCGAACCCGAACCCGGTTCGCTCATTTCTAGACAATACCCAAGTCGCTCTTAAAGGGATCCAAGTCGCTTTAAATGGGTCCCTTTAAGAGCGACCTAAGTCCCTTTAGGAGCGACCCCGGTCTCTTTAGGAGCGACCTGGGTCCCTTTAAGAGGGACCCGGTCCCTTTAAGAACGACCCGGGTCCCTTTAGGAGCGACCCGGGTCCCTTTAAGAGCGACCCGGGTCCCTTTAAGAGCGACCTGGGTCCCTTTTTTCTCTTAAAAGGAAGTCACTGGTAAAGGGGCGCTCTTTTCAAGCACTATGTATTTTCCTGGAAATGCAAATCTAGTTCTTAAGTTCACTTTCCTCGCTCCTGAACCTCATTTAGTCCTGTAACATATATAAAGGTTTCGATTATGTCTCCCCTTCTCTTTTTCTTCTCCAGATTATACAGATTTAGATCCTTTAGATTTTTTTTCCATTACCCTGACATCGCTGGCTCGGTGTTCTCGGTGGGGTTCCCATGCTCTATACAGAGCCCAGAGCATTGACAACAAAAATGGCACATGCTATTATACAGACTGCTTATACAGACTGTATTTGCAATCAGGGCTCTTAGATTTTATCCATGAATACAAGGGACTTAATGTTCTGTCAGGACATTTTGCAGATTGCGGTTTGGTGGTCCACAAAAACAACACTGATGTATGTGAGAGACCTTACTCTGACGGGCCCTTCCCTCTATTACACAGACAACCTATTGATATGAATAGGTACTGTGTAATGCATCTTTTTCCCTGTAGTGGCGCTGCAGGGATAATAAACACTTCTATATTTTCTCATAGAGTACAACACATTGCTAGGGATCACATCAAAGCTATGATCACACAGTGGGGGAGATTTATCAAACCTGGTGTAAAGTGAAACTGGCTCAGTTGCCCCTAGCAACCAATCAGATTCCACCTTTCATTTTCCAAAGAGTCTGTGAGGAATGAAAGGTGGAATCTGATTGGTTGCTAGGGGCAACTGAGCCAGTTTCACTTTACACCATGTTTGATAAATCTACCCCAGTGTATAAACAAAGGCCATTGTTTGAAATGTTCCTGTGGCTGATATTACAATATCGTCCACAGGAACATCATTATATTTTTTTTGGTTTGCGGTCACATGTGGGTGTACCTACAGTCCAATTAACCATTGAAGTCCATGCAATGTACAGCCGTCAGAACGGCCATACATTGTGTGCACAGAGCAGGAACAACGTCCGTTTTTCATGCATTAGCGGGCACAAATAGCTGACAAGTCGATTATTTCAGCGTCCGTAGGGGAACAGCGTCCGTTGTTCAATAAAGTGTGTGAAGAAAGACCGTTGTTCCCCATAGAGTTCAATGCAGTGCATTATTTTAAGGCAAGAATGGCCCTTGTTTTAATCGCCAACGACGGCTGTTCTTTTCTCAAAAAAATACACTGAACATAGCCCGAACCTTTTTCAATGTAATTTTTCCCTCTAAATGAGAGTTTTGTTTTGTTTTTAGCATTGTAGTATGCATTACTGGTATATAATAATATTTACTGCCCCATCTTAGTATATTTACTATAGTATACAATACTTTGTAATTAGTGATGAGCGAATAGTGAGATATTCGAATATTCGATATTCGTACGAATATCCCGCGAATATTCGATCCCATTAAAGTCTATGGGAACAAGTATTCGATTAGTGAAAAACATCTATTTGACCATTTGGAGGGTGAAACCGGAAGCTGGGGGATTTGAACGCTTATCGAATATCTATCGAATATTTGGGGAATATTCGTACGAATATCGAATATTCGAATATCTCACTATTCGATTGAATATCTATTCGATCGAATAGTATTCGCTCATCACTATTTGTAATCCCAGAGCTATAAAATCACATACAATTATTCGTCCTTTTTTTTTTTTTTTGTACAATTTGTCATTTATCAATCGTTCCACTTTCTTGATTCTTGCTATAAATATAATTGTGTTCCTCACAGTGAGTCTTATTAATACAGCCGTGTATTGTGTGGGATAGAAGAAGATGTAGAGCCAAGCTGTCCTGCATCCCATTTCTCCAGGAGGCCAGCCTGCTTTATCCTTTACTTGCTCTGATGTGCTTCATACAGATGTGTCTTGCATTATTGAGACCACTGACGTGCATCAAAGACTCCCAAAGCTGTCACAATAACACAAGGACATTGCACTGGCCAGCATGCATAGTTTTGTTGGCAGGCTTTCATTTCATTAACATGTGAAACAAAAAGACACTTCATTGTCATCCTCATTTACTTATTTGTTAATGTGTGTTCTGTGCACACTATCCTTCTCTTGTAATAGACACAGAGTGCAGAGAGCTGAATAGCCATGCTCTAGATGAATAATTTATAGATTGATATATATCTCTTGGAAAATATCTAGGGTTTAAAATAAATTTATCCTTGTTTGTTGGCCATGCAAATGTTTGGCATCGGTCTTTGTATTGCGCAAAGAATTAATGGCAACAAAAAAAAAGATGGCACACGTACAATGAAGTTTGGTAATTCATAATCAATGTACAGGGAACTCTCTATGACGGATACACATAACTTAGATGTAGGTACAGAAAGGTTTTTGGCCCTCCCTACTTTCCTTGTGCCCTTTTTTACAAGCGTTATTTCCTTTGAAGAATCAATTTAAAAAAATTATCTGATTACAGAAACATTCCCAGCAGGTGCGTAACTAGAAATGGCTGGGCCCTATAGCAAACTTTTGATTGGGCCCCCACCCTGAGTGACGACAAACCCATCAAGAGTAGTCATAACCTTTAAAGGGGTTATCCAGCGCTACAAAACCATGGCCATTTTTCCCCCTACTGTTGTCTCCAGTTCAGGTGCAGTTTGCAATTAAGCTCCATTTACTTCAATGGAACTGAGTTTTAAAACCCCACCCAAACTAGAGACAACAGTAGGGGGAAAGTGGCCATGTTTTTGTAGCGCTGGATAACCCCTTTAACATCTGACTACTCATGCTCATCAGGAGCGCTCGCAGTAAAAGGGATATATGCAGAAACCTGAAGCCCGCTTAGCCACCCGGTGCTGCAAATGATGATGGCTTAGAGCGCCCAGTGTATTTCAGGAGTGAGCCACTGGGCCCCTTGATGC
Source organism: Dendropsophus ebraccatus (assembly GCF_027789765.1). Lineage (NCBI taxonomy): Eukaryota > Metazoa > Chordata > Amphibia > Anura > Hylidae > Dendropsophus > Dendropsophus ebraccatus. The sequence continues at coordinate 25,599,729 of NC_091461.1, forward strand.
GGCGGGCCCCGTAGCAGTCGCTATGGTTGCTATGGTGGTAGTTACGCCCCTGTTTCCTAGGATGCAGATCAGCGGGATGGGCTCCCATAATCCTTTGCCCGATGCTCTGTCAATACACAGAGATCTTGTTCTATCCAGCGTGTATACTGTGTCCCTGTACTTGTCCCTAAATCTATTGATGAAGATACTGACTGCCTTTGTACCCATGTACTCTTAATCTAGCGGCCCCTGGTGGGCCCCTCAGGATGAAGTAGGCCTCCCTTTTTAGCAGCTTCAGGATGACATATAAACCCCTAGCACTGCTGTACACACCTGTTACCCAGTCAGTCACTGCCTTTATATAGTAACCTGGTGTCAGGGAGTGACTGGGGTGACAGGCAGCAGCATGTAGTATGCAGAATCAGTGTATTCCCTTTCCTTTCCCCTGGGACCCTCCCCCACCTCCTCCTCTCAGGCTGCCTCCATCTGCTCTATGTGCTGCTGCTGACAGTGGGGACACAGGAGGAGGGGAAGGAGAGGAGTGTACATACTGTGCATGAGTGTATGTACTATGTATGCGCATAGGTTATGTTCATTTCTTTATATTTGAGTAGGATCTGTGTATGTATTGTGCATTTTTGAAAGTAATATGTATATACATGTAATGTGCACTCATTGGTAATTCCCCCTCCCATACCTAAACCTGCTGGGGGATTCCAGGTGTCAAATAAACAGGGAGGGAAGAGAGAGGAGAAATGCCAGCTTGAAGCTATTCAGGATCTTGGAAAAGCCTCTTTGACTTTTTGTACCAGAGAACAAAATCATTTTCTATGCTATAGAAGCACAGACAAATATATTTAAAGGAGAAGTCTGGTGACAATTTTTTATTAAAGTATTGTATTGCCCCCCCAAAAGTTATACAAATCACCAAGATACACTTATTACGGGAAATGTTTATAAAGTGTTTTTTTTTCCCTGCACTTACTACTACATCAAGGCTTCACTTCCTGGATGAAATGGTGATGTCACAACCCAACTCCCAGAGCTGTGCAGCATTGGCTGGGCTGCTGGAGAGGATGATGGCAGGGGGACACTGAGGGACACAGGGCACTGAAAGGAAACTGAGCATCCCCTCTGCCATCATCCTCTCCAGCAGCCACAGCCCGCAGAGCTCTGGGGGTCGTGTCGTGACATCACCATGTTATCCAGGAAGTGACATCACCATGTTATCCAGGAAGTGAAGCCTTGATGCAGTAGTAAGTGCATGGAAAAAAAGCACTTTATAAGCATTTCCCGTAATAAGTGTATATTGGTAATTTGTATAACTTTTGGGGGGCAATACAATACTTTAATCAAAATTTTGTCAGCAGTTTGGAGCATGAACATTACAGCTAATAGATTCCTTTTAAAGGAGAAGTCTTGTGAAACTAACAAATAACAGGCAGGCAAGGGAGTGCGGGAAGATCATAAAGAAATTATACCTACCAGCCTCTGTGCCCCATGTAGCGCCATTCTTGGTTTTCTCCCATAGCTACTGGGAGTCATTTTCAGACAGTACATCACTGCAATGTCACGGACTGGCTAATGGACTGCCAGCTTACATTTGCAGGAGGCTGGTGGCTGTCATTAAAGAGGCACTACAGTGGCCATGGGACTGTTAATATACTTTAATATGTTAATATGCATGTTCCCGCACCCTCCTGTCTGCCTGAGATTTGTTAGTTTGGCACGCTATGCTGTTTGCACAGAGTGACTGACAAGTTACTACCAGTAATCTAGCATCACTGGTCACATACATAGCTCTGTGCAAAGTCTCTATAGTAAGATGAAAGGTTTGGCGCTTGTTATATCTGGTTTATGAAGGGTGGGCCCTTAGAATCTAATTCCCAGGTGGGCCCAAGGTACCCCAGTCTGACACTGATAACCACGACTGTGGGAATGCCTCCCCTCCACCTTGTCACGCTACCCCCCTTCCAATCCATCAGGTTAGTGGGGGACAAGGCAGACATATGCTGAATAAAAGGGGAATATCTGTCACTTTTTTGTGTCATACGCCAGGGATGCACAATGATAACCCCCCTATTTCCTTTATGTGGTCTGCCTGAGATTATTTCTAGAGTGGGACTACAGTATATGAAAAGTTTAGTCAGAATGACATTGCATAAGGATTCATTAATATATGTTGGGCAACCCCAGATGGGATAACTAGATGCAATAAGCTTGATTCATTGTACTTGGTGTCCCTCTCAAAACCCATATGCTCAAATTGTGCACACAATTTTACCCATGAGCTCAACAAAGGACCTGTCAACTAACCAGATTATCCCCCAAAAATATTTAAGGTCAAGATTTTTATCTGGCACAATCCGGGAAACAATATTTGATCACAACATCACAAACAACATTTACGTCAATTATGTACTACTCGTCAACTAATACAGATTCTCCCGCAAGAAAACTAGGGTGCCGTGAAACGGCCATGCTTTTGCTTGTTCTTTTCTGCTTTCCCGGACATGTATTGGCAGTAAAGTAAGAAGATATATTTTACAAGTGCTGGTGATTGTCATCTCCTTTACACATGATCACTCAGTGAAATCTATATATGTCCATATGGAAGATGGAGCCTCGTCAGCTTGTGACTGTACATGTGGGCTAATGGATCCATGGGGGCAGATGAAAGTCGAATAGGAAAGGTTAGTGCCAATCCTTCTGTTCTACACTTTATCTGGTAATCTCCAGGCTTACTTATGACTAAAAGTGGGGGTAACAATGAAGCTGGACTCTTTAGTCCATCATATGACTCTTGTGTCCATGCCTTGTGGTCTTTTCCCCAAATAAAAACAGTATTTCACGTTTTATGGCTATTGAAGATAGTCACAATTATGACCTTAGAGATATCTGTTCCCTATGTATATAACTTAGAATAACATGACTACCACAACACCAAAGTGGCTTAATACAAAATATTGAGGGCACAGTTGTACTATAAGTTCTCATGCACACAAAGGACCTGTATGCACAAAGGCAGTAGAAGAAGGAGTCCAATAGAGCTCTGGACTGTAGATATTATCTCCTAGAAATAATCGAATTGGGGGAACGGGGACAATATGGTCCCATAGACTTCTACTGGGAGACCATATGATAACTCAGAGGTTGCACAAGGTTGTAATATGGCAATTAGAGATGAGCACAACTGGAGCATGCCCAAGCGCGATTGTTCGGCATTTGAATACTGCTGGCTGAACTGGTTAAAAAGTTGGATGCAGCCCTAGGGAGACAGGACACGTTTTCCCAGACTCCATAGGACCTCATTGAACTTCTTCAGCCATCAGTATTCAAGAGCTGAATGTTCGGACTTGAGCATGCTCAAGTTTCGCTCATCTCTGATGGTAATATGTACTAAGTTCTGATGCTGTCATCTAAAATGGGTTAGGAAAAAATGCTCTTGTAATGATGGTATAAGAATAGAATAAGCAATCTTATTCCAGACTGTATTGGTTTAACCTTTTAGTATGTTTTGTTGTTTTGTAAACTCCCTTGAAAAGTCTTCCCCAAATAGAAGAGCAAGCAGTTTTCTCCTCCTCAACATAGGATACATTACTGTGGTTTGATTAGATTGGACTTTGATAGCAAGCAGAAAACGCCAGCACGCCTCCAGAAAATGTACAATCCACCTTTCATCTTAAATTTGAGAAAATGCTGATGTCCTATATACCCTCAATATATGAATCAAGGTCTACGGAGAATAGACAGATTGTATGAAATGCAAAAGACGAAATTCTTAAAAGTCTTTCTTCCAGCAAAATGGAAGAACCAAAGTAGCCTCTCGTCTCCACCGAGAAGTCTTCCCTTTGCCTCACTTTGGCAGAAGTCCACTTTTATTACAGTTGTTGACTTTCAGTTTTATTTTTTTTATTTTTATTTTTTTTGTAAATCAACAAACACAGCGCTAGGCAGCATGTGCCTCATTTTATCAAATGGTACACAGCTTGTTAATGGCTTCCCCTGATAATTTGAACTAATCTATGGTGATGACCAGAGGGACAGCTATGATTGTCATGTTAGTAAAAAAAATCAAAACAATCATGTTACGTCAGTTCTACCATTAAAAGACTTGCTTCTCTGCAAATTTTTGCGCTCAGTAATTAATACTCTAGGGCATCCAGTTTCCAAGCTGGTTCTCAAGGCTCTAAAATGCCACTCACCTGATAATTATTTCAGGAACCCATGCACGAATAAATGTGATTGACAAATGCAGCATTGCTATAATTGCCTCAAGCAGAGTGCGAGAAAAAGGAGAAAGAAAAAGGAGAGTTAACTACTTATGTGCTTACTTATGAGTCAAGAGCGAAGGGAGAGAAAAAAAAGAGCCAGTCGAAAACCTGTGTTGAGGCGGCGTAGTGCAATTCACCGCTGTGCTTATCAAACTCGTTCTCTGCGGCGCTGCTTGTTTGTTTCTAAGCCGTGATTGTATCAGTGTCAGTATTTCAGAAATAGACTTACATTTAAGGGTTTGCTCCCGATCCCATGCGGATTAACTGTTTTACTAGGCAAAAAAGAAAAAAAAAATTAAAAAAGATTTTTTTTTTACCTGTCTGATTGTTAAAAACCTGAACCAGACAGTAATTCCTGCCTTCAAGAAAAATAGTGAAGTCAACAGACATTTATGATAAAGTCACAGAAGAAAAGAAAAAGAAAAAGAAAAGGTTGTAAGGAATGGAATATTCTTACTAGGTGTCTGCGTTTTATCAGAGGGTTGAGTGAGGGATTGTATGTTTATATTGGCGTAAGCATAAACGGTACCCTTTGGCTTTACCTGAAGCAAAGTACCTGAAGGAAGAGGATGAAGCTGATCATAAATACATACGGAGAGGCACACAAATAACACTTAAAGAATAACACGTTATGGCTGTATATTCCGACTGCTTGGTGTTAAAAGGATGGGGGCTCAAAAATTTGTGAAAAGCAAAAAATATTGGTGTTCTACAGAGCAAATTAATCGCGGTCTAAGGCTATGTTTCCAAATATAAAGATAAGAGAAAATAATGTCTGTTGTTGCAAAATAACATCTGTTATTAATGGTAATATTTGCTCTTATTTTTACATTGTTTTCAACACTGAAGTAAAGCAGCGACCTGACTGATAATAGGGAACACCACATCATTTTCTTGGCACTAGTTTACACACTGTAAAATAAAAACAAGCAACAACTCATGAAAATAGGTATAAACAGCTAACTTCTTAAAATCTTCTATTTTAAAAAGTTCTATTAAAGGGGTGTTCCCCAAAAAATTTACAGCACTCTTTCAGCATATTCGGCTCTTTCCATTACTCCATAGGAATGAATAGAGCTGCAGGACACGTGCCTGCGGCTCTAGTCATAATACAAAAGTTGGGCCTGATACGGAGATTGGTGAGGGGTACAAAGGTTGGACCCCCAAAGTCCCCACTTTTCCTCTATCCTGTGGAGAGGAGAAAAGTAAACTTTTCCTGGAATACCCCATTAAAGTCTCAAAGTGTCAGTGCACATATTTTAGAAAAAAAAAAAAAAAATCTATCATTTAAAAATTGGAATTATTGCAGTTTTTGGATGCTAGGTGGAAATTTACTGTTGCCAACGCTGAACATTTCTGTTGTGTGAAGGTGCCCAACCTGTACTTTTCTTGTACACTGATGGGGGAACTTCATGTTTCGATTTTTTCCCTCTTAAAGGAGAATTCCGGTAAAAAATGTTATTAAAGTATTGTATTGCTCCCCAAAAGTTATACAAATCCCGAATATACGGGAAATGCTTATAAAGTGCTTTTTCCCCTGCACTTACTACTGCATGAAGGCTTCACTTCCTGGATAACATGATGATGTCACGACCCGACTCCCAGAGCTGTGCGGGCTGTGGCTGCTGGAGAGGATGATGGCAGGGGGACACTGAGGGACACAGGGCACTGGGGGGACACTGAGCATCCCTCTGCAATCATCCTCTCCAGCAACCACAGCGCACACAGCACAAGTGCAGATAAAAAAGCACTTCATAAGCATTTCTTGTAATAAGTGTATATTGGTAATTTGTATAACTTTTGGTGGAGAATACAATATTTTAACACAAATTTTTGCCAGACTTCTCCTTTAAAAGAGGTAATGGCTAATCAAAAAGGCACAAGCAACACACAGAAAATAAATAAGAGTACCTTGCACAAGCATGCCAAACAATAGTAAATCTGGAACAATGTTTGCTCTGTAGGCTTCTTTTTTTTTTAGACTTTAAAGGAGTCATCCGTCAGTTATCTTTATCATTGCAAGTATATATAAAATAATAAAAAAAAAAGCTATGCTTACCACTTCCCTCTCCCCTGGGGTTCTCCTACAGGTCTCTGGTGTCCCCCAAAGACTGTGATTGGCTGAGTGAGCTGTCACCCCCGAGACAAGTGCGTTTCGGATGTGGAAGTGGGATTGTCTTCAGGGAAGCTGGATACCTATAGGAGAACAATGGGAGAGCGTGCAGAGGTAAGCATAGTTTCTTTATTGTTTTATATATATACTTGCAACAATATAGATAATGTTTTCTCTATCCGGATAACCCCTTTACCAGAACACATTATTCATTTAAAAAAAACTTTTCATACTTAGTTTGCTACCTAAGATATCAAAGAGAATTTGTCATCAGGATTTTGTGTTCTCACTGCCCACTCTGTTAGAAAGCCCCTGTGAAAAGGAGACACTTGGTACCTTTTAAATACCTGTCTGTGCTTCCTTAACTTAAAAAAAAAGCTTCAATTTTCTGGTGTGTTCCAAAGGTCCTGAAGTGCCAGGGGCTGTAATGCCTTCTCTCCCATCCCTGTCCCTACTTGATTAACAATGCACTGCTTTTACATCTCATACCAGGCTGGCAGGTGTAAGATTGGGAGAAAAGGTTCGGCTCCCAGCTGTCAATCAAGCAAAGATAGGGATGGAGGTAGAAGGAAGAGGTGTTACAGCCCTCAGCAATTCAGGAGCTTGGGAACGCCTCTTTGACACTGTGCACTGGACAATTAAAGAAAACCTGTCACCCTTGCTACTGGGGCAGAGCCTGCCCGGTCCCCCGGAGGAGCCCCATGTACTTACCCCTTCCATGAAGTCCCGCTCCTGGACCCGGTCCCGCCGCCAAGGAATCGCCATCGGAAGCGCTGCGCACGCTTTATGCTAATTACCAGAGATGACTCCGACGTCCATAGAGAATAACTGCTCCAGTCATTCTCTATGGACGTCATACTTATCTCTGGTAATTAGCATAATGAGCTTTCGCGATTCCTCAGCGGCAGGATCGGGTCCAGGAGCGAGACTTCATGGAAGAGGTAAGTATATGGGGCTCCACCGGGGGGCCAGGCGGGCTCTACTCTGACAGCCGGGGTGACAGGTTTTCTTTAAGGCATTCTTCTACATTATGAAAGCACAGTCAGAGGTATAAAAGGCACCATATGTCTCCCTGCCCTAACAGTGTCAACAATTTGGAACTTAAAGGGGTATTCCGGCTAACATGTACATTCAGCTACAAGCAAGGACGGGGGGGGGGGGGGGTCACATAATAACATAATAAAGATGCTTTACTTACTTGTCTCCAAGTTGTGAGCTACAGCTATTGTGTATCACTGTACTTCTGTCTGTGATGATAAGGTGGAAATTTAAACTGCAAGATCTCTCTGGCTATTACATCCACATAAAGTGTCCATACTTTGGATAAAAAAAGACTGGGACACAGTGGTTGTAGCCTAAGTTGGGTACAAAGTTTTTGGAGATAGGATATTGATCCAGGGACATTTTGATCACTAGCTCTGGAGTCAAGAAGTAATTTTTCCCTCTAGAATGGAACAGTTGGTATCTACCTCATATGGTTTTTTGCCTTCCTCTGGATCAACACAGTGGCAATATAGGTTGAACTTTTTGTTCCAGAAAAAAAGAGTGTTTTTTTAAATACATCATGCCAGGGGCGTAGCTAGGGGTTCAGCCTAGGGGGCGGCGAGTGAGTCTGAGTGGCCCCCAACCAACCTTACCCATAGGGAACCTCAGCAGGTGACAAGGCTTTCTGAATAATAAAGGGAATATTCTTCTACATTACTCATAGTGGATAAGGATAAAGAGCAGTGTAAGAGGCTTCTGTACATTTCACATATAGAACAACAAAAAAATTTAAAGTGCTTAAGATTAGAAAAATATAGCTGCCTTCTTCCACAGACAGCACCACTCTTGTCCTCAGTTTGTGTGTGGTATTCGACTGAAGTGAAAAGTGCCAAGTTGTAATACCACACACAACCTAAGAGCAGGGGTGGCGCTGTTTTGGAAGAAAGCAACTATGTCTTTTTCTCTTAATTCTGGAGAACCCTTTTAACCAGATTATCTTTGCCTAAAAATAATAGTGGTATAGGTAATAAGTTTTTAGACATTAAGGCTATGTTCACACTGCGTATGAGTCCGGCCGCATTTCGTATGCCGGCGTACATGTGCGGCTGAAACTACGGGCGTGGGAAAAATCAACATGCGGCCGGATGCGTACGAACCGTGAACATACGCGAACATAAGCTTGAGCTTGAAAATGCCTGTGTGAGACGGGAGAAATGTCGCTTGATTTTTTGCTATGCCACACTTTGTTTTTTTGATGTGATTGAATAAATATTTCACGTTTTTGAAGATATCAGGAAGTGCTGTTGGAATTTTTTAAATATATCCTCCAGGATCCAAGGTCAGGATCATCCAGCCGGCACCCACAAGACGTTTGAGCTCCAAGCTGTGCTGCTTGCAATACTTTTTGCATATCTATCTATCTTCTATCTATCTATCATCTATCTATCTATCTATCTATCTATCTATCTATCTATCTATCTATCTATCTTCTATCTATCTATCTATCTATCTATCTATCTATCTATCTTCTATCTCCTATCTATCTATCTATCTATCTATCTATCTCCTATCTATCTATCTATCTATCTATCTATCTATCTATCTCCTATCTATCTATCTATCTATCTATCTATCTATCTATCTATCTATCTATCTATCTCCTATCTATCTATCTATCTATCTATCTATCACCTATCTATCTATCTATCTATCTATCTATCTCCTATCTATCTATCTATCTATCTCCTATCTATCTATCTATCTATCTATCTCCTATCTATCTCCTATCTATCTATCTATGCAAAAAAAGGGGTCCGTGGAGCCTCAGTTACGAGTCTCAAAACACGGGAATAGCCAGACATCCCTCTCTCAAGAGAAGGAAGCCCATTGCCAAGGGGTGCCTCCTAGTGGGGAGAGCACCAAACCACCCTGAAACGTAGTCCCTTAGGTCCTCACTCTGTTACGAGCTTTGGGACCTAAATAGGGAAACACCAGGGTGGCCCCTGCAAGTCAAAGTCTAACTCTGTGGCGAGTATATCGACATAAGACAAGGGTTACCAAGGCTAGGCATCCATCCACAGACTGCAGTTTTGGGGTATTTGCCCCTCGTCAGTGTGGAGCAGGATTCTGGCTACTGGGGCAATGATAAATAGACCAACAAAACACAACAATCGTTGAACTCAGGGAGAACATCTATCTATGTATCTATCTATCTATCTATCTATCTATCTATCTATCTATCTATCTACTATCTATCTATTTCCTATCTATCTATCTATATATCTATCTCCTATCTATCTATCTATCTATCTATCTCCTATCTATCTATCTATCTATCTATCTATCTATCTATCTATCTATCTCCTATCTATCTATCTCCTATCTATCTCCTATCTATCTATCTATCTATCTATCTATTTATCTATCTCCAGTCTATCTATCTATCTATCTATCTATCTCCTATCTATCTATCTATCTATCTATCTATCGATTGATCTATCTATCTATCTATCTATCTATCTATCTATCTATCTATCTATCTCCTATCTATCTATCTATCTATCTATCTATCTATCTCCTATCTATCTATCTATCTATCTATCTATCTCCTATCTATCTATCTATCTATCTATCTATCTATATATCTCCTATCTATCTATCTATCTATCTATCACATTACAGGAGGAGATATAAGAGGACAATGATCACATGTCCTTCATGCACCAGCATCTTCTACCGTTCTCAGCCCCGCCCCCTTATGACGTCACCACAGGTCCTTCCTCATCGCTCTGCAGGCTATCTGCAAAAGAAATAGCTTTTGCAGACAGCATTAAGCCTCTGAGACCTCAGTGGGCCCCTGCCAGTGTGGGCCCAGGAGCCACTGCCCCCATGCCCCCCCCCCTAATTTCGCTTATGCATCATGCTCATAATGGTGTTTATACTTTATGTGCAATTTCTAAAATAGTAATATGTTTATAATGCAACATTATAAGGAGAAACCATAGACTGGAACACAGAGCTCAAAGGCTTAAACGCTTCATCAAATGAAAAGCATACAGAGATATTGTGCCCTAAAAGAAATGATTCAGTGCTACATGTGGATTCAGAATGCAACAATTGGTTTGGAATCTGTATGGAATCATGTGATGATACATTCATGGCCATACATGTACATTTGTGGCCTCTATGAAAGTTTTATTACAAAAACATAAAAATATAACTGTAATACAGCCATTAGAGATGAGCGAATATTGAAATATTCAAAAGCTCAAAATTTAATTCGGACTGCGATGTTCGAATATCGAGCCTCATTAAAGTCTATGGGAGACAAATGCTTATTTATTGGCGACCTCCAGAAGGCCAAATTTAGGTTTCCAAGACCACAATGACACCTCAGAAATTGATGCACACACCTCTGGAATGCAACTGGGACAGCAGGGTAAGCATGCCTGGGTGCATCTTACACACCCAAGTTGCAGTATTACACCACGATCACAGCCTCTCAACCAGGGGCGTAGCTAATGTCTCCTGGGCCCTGGTGCGAGAGGCCAACTTGGGCCCCCCCCCCCCCTCCTTTCACGACCAAGTGATGCTATTGTTGTGTGTGTGTGTGTATATATATATATATATATATATATATATATATATACACAGTGGTGCCTTGGATTATGAGCATAATTCGTTCCAGGACCGTGCTTGTAATCCAAATCCACTCTTAAACCAAAGCAAATTTTCCTATAAGAAATCATGTAAATGCAGACAATTGGTTCCACACCCCAAATATATTTATTATTCTGTACTGTACAGTAATGGAGAGGATGGGAAACACAAGGGCTGACAGAGACTGCAGGGAGCATGAAGGAATGAGCAGTACAGATGTGGGCACATACATGCAGCACTCTCTGTCCGGGGAGAGAGGGGTTACAGCTATGGAGAGATTACCCCCCCCCACAGTCCTGTCCCCTGATGTAAGCCCCAGCCTGAAGGGGATCTGCTATGATTTGGAAGGTGTTTAGAGTACAGTGCTGTAGACCCCGCTATGCAGGCCATGCCCCTTCTCCACTCGCGCTTCCACCCAATACAGGAAGTTCTTAAACCAAAGCAATGCTCTTAAACCAAGTCACAATTTTGAAAAACTGTGAGCTCTTAAACCAAAACGCTCTTAAACGAAGTTACTCTTAAACCAAGGTACCACTGTATATATATATATATATATATATATATATGTATATATATATATACACACACACACACACACACACACCAAGACAGAAATTACCTATTACCGCCATACTGTTACCGACCAAATCCTGTATACTGAGACCAATATTACCAGTAATACCAGTATATAGGGAGGAAACATTACCGCCACACCACAACCACTACCATCACCACCATATTGTTACTGACCAAATCCAGTACACTAAATCACCTCATCCAGTCATATAGAGGTGGCCCCAGCTCTACACAGGCTCTATACACCATATACATTACTGTGCAGTTATATCAGGTGACTCACAGGAGACGTCTTTTCTGATCGGAGTTCTTTCCTTTTCATCTTCTTCTCCATCTGCCCTGGGCCGTTATGAGAACTTCTCCGAGCCACGAATCCACAGAATCTGCCAGACAGATATATTAGGCTCCACACTCTGACACCATCCTCATCTCTCTACACATCTGTACTGTCCCCTTTACACCCTCATTTAGTGGGTAGCCCTGACTCTATGTGACCTCCTAATATATGCCCCCCTCTGTGTATTCCCTCTCCCCCTATGTTGCCCCCCCAAATAGATGGCCCCCTCTACCCCCTCCCTTATAGATGGCCCCCTCTCTCCCCTCCCTTATAGATGGGCCCCTATACCCCCTCCCTTATAGATGGCCCCCTCTCTCCTCACCCTCCCTTATGGATGGTCCCCTCTCCCCCCCCCTTATAGATGGTCCCCCTCTACCCCCTCCCTTATAGATGGCCCCCTCTACCCCCTCCCTTATAGATGCCCCCCTCTCTCCTCACCCTCCCTTATGGATGGTCCCCTCTCCCCCCACCCTCCCTTATGAATGGCCCCCTCTCCCCCCACCCTCCCTTATAGATGGTCCCCTTCCCCCCCCCCTCCCTTATAGATGGTCCCCTTCCCCCCCTCCCTTATAGATGGTCCCCTTCCCCCCCTCCCTTATAGATGGTCCCCTTTCCCCCCCCTCCCTTATAGATGGTCCCCTTTCCCCCCCTCCCTTATAGATGGTCCCCTTTCCCCCCCTCCCTAATAGATGGTCCCCTTTCCCCCCCTTTATAGATGGTCCCCTTCCTCCCTCCCTTTATAGATGGTCCCCTTCCTCCCTCCCTTATAGATGGTCCCCTTCCCCCCCCCCCACCCTCATAGATGCCCCCCTCCTTTCCCCCCACCCTCATAGATGGCCCCTCTTTCCCCCCACCCTCATAGATGGCCCCCTCCTTTCCCCCCCACCCTCATAGATGGCCCCCCTCTTTCCCCCCACCCTCATAAATGCTCCCCTCTTCCCCCCCACCCTCATAGATGCCCCCCTCCTTCCCCCCCACCCTCATAGATGCCCCCCTCCTTTCCCCCCACCCTCATAAATGCCCCCCTCTTCCCCCCCACCCTCATAGATGCCCCCCTCCTTCCCCCCACCCTCATAGATGCCCCCCTCCTTCCCCCCCACCCTCATAGATGCCCCCCTCCTTCCCCCCCACCCTCATAGATGCCCCCCTCCTTTCCCCCCACCCTCATAGATGGCCCCCTCCTTTCCCCCCACCCTCATAGATGGCCCCCTCCTTTCCCCCCACCCTCATAGATGGCCCCCTCTTTCCCCCCACCCTCATAGATGGCCCCCTCCTTTCCCCCCACCCTCATAGATGGCCCCCTCCTTCCCCCCACCCTCATAGATGCCCCCCTCCTTTCCCCCCACCCTCATAGATGCCCCCCTCCTTTCCCCCCCACCCTCATAGATGCCCCCCTCCTTTCCCCCCCACCCTCATAGATGCCCCCCTCCTTTCCCCCCACCCTCATAGATGCCCCCCTCCTTTCCCCCCACCCGTACAGGCTGATAAAAAAACAAAACTTAACTCACCTGACATCGCGCTCCCACGTTGATCCTCACTCCTTCGCCTTCGGTCTGTCCCCGGCTGCTGCGCGGCTGCCGGGGGTGTCGCGTCTTATCCCCGGCAGCGCGCGCATCCCAGAACTCCCTGCGCGCCGGAAACCGGAAGTCAGGGCCCAAGGCGCGCAGGGAGTTCTGGGATGCGCGCGCTGCCGGGGGTAAGACGCGACACCCCCGGCAGCCGCGCAGAAGCCGTGGGAAAGACGGAGCCAGTCTCTTGTGACCGCAAGCAAAACAATGCTTGCGGTCACAAGAGTGATTGATCGGGGGGCCCCGCGGGCCCCCCTTGTGGCGGGCCCGGTTGCGGCGGCGACCCCCGCGACCACGGTGGCTACGCCACTGCTCTCAACAATACACTCCAAACACAATATATTGTGACAGGTATTCTACTGCTTTCAATGTTGCGCAGAGTGCAAAAAAAAAAACTGTGACACTTTCTTTCTTTTTTTTTTTTGTTCAACTATGCCTACACTGTAGGCACGTGTGTACTGTATATGCTACATCTCAACATTTACGTGTTGAGATGGCAACAGGTGCCAGGTGTTTCACTGCTTTCAATGGGGTGCAGGATAATCATAAGGTGCGTGACTGCCTGTCTATCTGATAAGCTGCTAGACAGTTTATGCTCTCTTAATGGAGGACGCAGCTATATGCTGTCTGTGCTGTGCAATAGCCCTAATAAGGGCTTGTATGGTCTCTCCTGCCTACAATCTTCTAAAATCCTCATTGTTCCTACCCCAAAATCTATCCACCCTGCTTTTGCAACACGTACACTAAAGGAGAAAGTGGATACACTGCAGCCTATTCTTCACAGCTGCTTGCCTGTCTGTGAGAATAAGCTGATGTACTGTTAACCGGTTAATTCGCTGATTACCCGCAGATAAATGCTGTGCTGTGTATAGGTGTAGCCCTAAAAAGGGTTTTGGGGGTCTTGCCTGCCTACAATCAGTTTAATCCTCCAATCTCTCTTTATATCTGAAGTCAATAGAAAGCATTGGAGTTAATAGATTGATGGCGGCCCAATGCACATAATGGGCCGTTGTTTGCTACGTCAAATTAATGTTCATGCAATTTAATCGTGGCCTTAGTTTATATTTTCAATTGACTGGGGAACAAAAATAAATTTTGTTTGTGTTATTTAAAAAAAAAAAAGAAAATAAACTTTTTCCCTGAAAAAAAAAAAGAAGAAAAATCTCTATACGAGATTGTCTTTGACATGTTAATTAAAATCAGAACAGCAATAACAACAAAACAACATTTTAACTTTAAATGAAATATATTGATTGTTTTTAGTGAGTTTTTTAATATGTGGAATTTCTTATTTAGAAAATAGGTAAGAGCAGGATTCGGATAGGGAAGAAGGAGGAGTAATTTAATTGTCTAACTCCTTCTGTGCCTCGGAATATCAGACAGATGGGAGGATAAAACCAAGGGCTCAATAATTAATTTTCATGTTCCTGACTAGTGGGACCACTTTTAATCCCTATTCCTGTGATTATAGCGAAAGGTTGAGTCGTGAAGTTTCACTCGTTAGCGGTGGAAATAAAAATACCTGCATTATTAAGAATTTTTTTTTTCTAAAGAAAAAAAAAAAAGAAGTGTTATGTTGAATGACAAACTTCATCTCTTCATACATTTCATTGTAGAAAAGGAAGAAAATGTGATCTTTTCAGATTAATAATAAAACCAGTGGTTGTTCCCAAGGCCAAAGGGTCAGGACTTCTCAACTGACTTCAATTGAAGGTCAATGTAAAAAGATTTCATAAAAAAAAAAAAAAAAAATCTAACTGCTGGCAGATCATTAGCGTCTATCCTAAGCTTGTTATGTAAGGTGTGTTTGCCTACCAGCATTAAATATGATAATAATATGCAAAGTGCCTGCACATTTTTATGCAGGCTGAGGGGCTTTTTCACACAATGTTCTTTTCTGGCGTTTTAGGATGCATGAAAAAAAAAAAGGGGGGGGGGGGTTAAAATGGAAAAAAAAATATCTTTTTTTCAACATGCATTTTTGGTGGCATTTTCTATGGAGGTTTTTTTTCCCATTTTTTATGCTGTTTTTCAAATACTATAAAAAAGTTATAGAAAAATTCTACAATCTGAGCCACGAATTAGTAATAAAGGCAACAAAGGCATCATAAACCAAAATGAGGAACCAAAACTGTAACCTTTAAAACTAAAGTCTTCATCGTGTAGCTTAAATAACCAACAAAACTGCTGTTTAATGCCCTGCCATCACTGCCCCAAGTGTCAAGCTTTTTTAGACCCTCCCCTTAGCTTTGGCTGTCATTTCTAATGTTGAAACAGAAGGCTACTAGAAAGAGCTGGGTCCACACTAAGGGGGAAATTTATGAAATCACTTTAAATCAATTTATAAAATTCACTAAGAGGCGCCCGGCGTACCAAATCTACACCAGCTTCCAGCAGGTGTAGATTAAGATAATGACTTATGCTTGCGACCATGCCTCCTACCCACCTTGCCGCACCCCCTGGCCCCCACCTGCCCATCGGACGAGTGGGGGATACGGCAGGTGTACACCAGGGAAAAGGGGCAAATTTGCGCCTTCTCCCTGGCATACGCCTTTGCCACAAGTTTCGTGAAAGTCCCACCAAGTGTGTTCTCTCCTGCCATTTGATCAAGATAGTCTGTTTTTTTGTTTTGGGACCTTCTTGGGTCACATGCACAGAGAAAATAGAGAAGGTGTGCTGAGCCAGGCACTTCTAGTTTTGGCAAACTGGAGATAAGAGAACCGAACCACGTAACTCGAGTTTGACCTGAACTTTTTAGTCGAATCAAAAATTTTGCCGGTTTGTTGTGACGAATTTCAGCAAAATGGTGCTGGCGTCATTGCAGAACAGTTAGCCAAGAAGAGGGGGAAATCACATGACCAGGACATCTGGTGCCAACAGGAAGCCCCATAGCCAATTAGGGGGCATATTGGGGGTGATGTCAAAGGCTGTATATAAGCCTGTGACATCACGTTTTCAGTGGCCATTTTCAGCTTGGAAGATTAAAGTGTGCACAGCATCAGAGAGTGTAGTGTTTCATATTTTGTATATTTAGTGACGCCATTACAGTATGGCACTGACCTTCTAAACAGAGATATTTACATTCCTTAAAGCTTATGAAAGTAAACACTAGTGCTACATAACTAACCCATTTTGTACTGCAGCCAACGAAGAACGAAGTACAGACACAGGCCGTAGACTACTGTACATTTAGACGTTCGCAAATTCCCGATAGTGGGGAAACTCTTTGAAACACCATGGCATTGTAGTGACAGAGCCGCGACGCATCAAAGAGGACCTTACCCATCCGCGGACATCTGAATGTAGCCTTAGTAGAAGAACACACGCTCGTGAAGAACAATTAGTTTACACAGAAATAGCCACCTGAGTCTCATCTCCTGGTTCAGCTTGTCATCAGCATAAAGCAAGGGATAGAACTGAACAGGCAGTGAGACATAAGGATTCTGTGCAGTGCTACTTTGTCATTACATTAACTTATAGGGCCACTTAATATGGTGGTTTCGGTGGTTTCCGTACAGGCTGGGTCCTTTCAGGAGGGATATATGGCTAGTCCTGTGTTTCAAAACTCTTAAATGAGGCACCACAGGTTCTTTTTTTGCATATTCCTGTTTCCCAGGGAGCAATGCACCTAGGATGTCACTGCATTGAGCGCTATAACCAGCAGCCGGCGGTGTTATCTTTAGCTGGTCTCCCTGTGATCAGTGATCTGTTTCTCTTATGGCTCTACTAAACATTGCTCCCACCTGGCCAGAATCCTGCTCCACACTGATGAGGGGCAAAACCCTGAAACAGCTGTCTGTGGATGGATACCTGGCCTTGGCTTATCCCTTGTCATAACATTGACTTATAGGGCCATTTAATATAATGGTTTGGATGGTTTCTCTACAGGAGTCACACCTTGGCTGGGTCCTTCCCAGAGGGAAATCTGGCTAGTCCTGTGTTTTGAGTCTCTTAAATGAGGCTCCACGGGTTCTTTTTGTTGTTGTTTTTTTTTGCAAATTCATGTTTCCCATGGAGCAATGCATATAGGATTTTACTTCATTGAGTGCTTTAGCCAGCAGCTGGCAGTGTTATCTTTAGCTGGTCTCCGTGAGATCAGTGATCTGTTTCTCTTATGGCACTGTAGTGACAGAGCTGCGGCACATCAAAGAGGACCTTACCTGTCCACCGATGTCTGAATGTAGCCTTAGTAGAAGAACACACGCTCATGAAGAACTGACTACTTTACACCGACAATAGCCATCTAAGTCAACTTTAAGTCAACTTTAAGATTTGTAACTAAACCTGCGACAATACAGAGATATAGCTGGGGAGAGTGCGGGGCAGTGCTCTCCATCACCCGGATGGACGCCCCTCTGTTCTAACACTTTTGCTTCATTACAATCTATGAGATTAAAGTGTTGGATCTTCGACCAGCCTCGGAGTGGAACTTTCTCCCAGGCTGTATCTCTGAATTACAGCAGGTCTTAGGAGTGAGACCCACTGCGATCAATAACATGTCTGATGACATGTTCAAAGTTTTTATAATGTCGGGTACTCTTTAAAAAAATGTAAGTTTGTTGTATTTTCCACTTTTTTTCATCTTACATGGGAGTAACTTAATTTCAGATTATTTCTTATGGGAAAAAAACATTACACTATAAATGGCACCGAAAGGGCAGGTACTAAAACCCACTAAACAGAAAAAGAAAAAAAAAATCAAATTTCATTTCTTTGTCAGAAAAAAAAACAAAAAAACAAAATGATATTTATATAAGAGCCATCATTATGGCAAAATGGAGGCCATAAATAAATACACCCTGGCATCAATGCACTTTTAACCCCTCACCTCCTCTTTTCACAAGTTTTTGTGATGCCAAGAAAAAAATCATTTATACCTCCATCAGTTAGAACAATGTAATTGTACGAATGTCTCCGAATTATGGCATGTATTCTGTAACTAAGCATTATAATTTAGGCCGAGGGCACAATCTCTGAAAAACACAAGCATTTCAAGGTAATTTTCATAAATCCCTATTGTGATCTAATTTCCTATTAGATGGAACAAAGCAGGTCGGCATTGCAATTAATCAGGCGCTTGCTCTGTGGAGCAATACTGCAGTTTATTGTATTCTCCTTAATGGAAAAGTAGCATTTTTTTCACTTTTAATTCACAGTTTGAGTATGTGGAATCTCTCGCTCTCAGTTCTACCAAAGCTAAGGAGGAGAACAGGAAAACACATTGGGACTAATGTATCCGCAGCGTTGTTCCTATGACATGTATAATAGCTGGGGAAGTTGTTGTGTCTGCAAAATATTAATTACAAACTGCCTGATGCTTCATAGTTCTAGCAGGATTTTAGTTGCTATCAGACAAGGTAAGACGAAGTTCACACATAGTGATTGGGTGACTAGTTGGTCAGTACTTTTAGTCAATAGACAACAAAGAAAAAATGTAGAGATGAACAGTCTCAGGGGTGGGGGGTGGGATATATAGTTTTTTGGATTAATAGGTAATTGTACTCCCTGCGAGGAGAATTATTTGTATTGTTTTTTATGGAAAATAAAATTAAATAAAATAAAAAAAAGATAAACAAACCGGCTGCCTTTAAGCCCTGCTCCGCTCCCGGCCCCTTTACACAGGGTGCTGGGGAAAAGTTGAATCCAATTCTGGAAAACTAAAATAAGTTTCCCAGGATTGAATCCAGCTTTTCCTGGCATCTTGGGAGGAGTGGCAGAGAGCGGAGCAGGGCTGATAGCCAGCTGACTTGATGAGAAAAACGCTAATCAAAGGAAGCGCTTTGCCTCGTTTAGATGAGCGATTCGCTAATCTCTAAAAAAAATGTAATGGAAAAACTTGATGTTCTTCAGTTTTTGGACTCACTCCTGGTTTTAGCTTAAACGCTCACCAAAATGAGAAGGGAATTCTATAACTGCAGTATATACTGCTTTCCATAGAGAGAGAGAGAGAGAGCACAAACTCTTCCTCCATAACACATTTAACACTGTGATTTTCTATGGGACAGGTCACATAATCCAGTTATATTTGTGCCGGTTTTCTGCCGCACAGTATATCTAGGACAAACCTCTAAAATATAATGTGAATGGGGCCTAACATTTTATTTCCTACTTTGTAGGGGAACAAATCACTTGTTGGCAGGTGTTCACTGGATCCATAGGGCAGTTATCTGTGCTGCCAGGCTTTCCAAAGAAGTAGACTCATACAACGGATTTTGGGTTGGGCTAAATCAAGAAGAAGTGTAAACAGTTGGATGTTACTCACCTTCAATGTTTGTAAGGAGGTCCGGCTCCGCTGGTCACCATTGCATATAGTCTTTTTTTTTTTTTTTAAGTAACAGCCGACGCATGTAGGTACAGTACAGGAGACAAATGGAGTTTGTGGAGTATGGTTTAAGGGTGTTTCTTGAGGCTAAAGGAGTTTCTTCAATACAGAATCCAAGCAGAAGGGCCAACAGACTATGGCGCTAAGGGCAAGACTGTTCCTTAAAAAATAGGACAAAAGGTGATTGGATATAATTGCAGGCAACCTAACCCTGGTCCTTTAAGAGGAAGCCCTAAGAGCAAGGCTAATGGCAGCAAAGATGTTACTAGGAGGGTAAAGGTGGCTCAAGCATGGATGCCAGGCAGAAGTAGTAGAGAATGGAAAAAATCTTTTTGCCAGAACCATGCAAGCATAGCATTACAACTAGCAAACAGCATTACACAACGTATATTTTGTATAGTAGCTGTGTGTGTATTACGAGAATATACGTTGCATTGCTGTCTATGGGATTCTGCCTGTAGCGTATACACATAGTATATGCTCCGGCCGGGATCCCTAGCGGCGCTGCAAACAACTGACATGTCAGTTTTCTGTGGCCACTATTCATTGAATAGCGGCCGGAGAAAACCCGGTCAGTGCACAATACGGAGCGAGCGGATCGGGCCGCTTGCTCCATAGCATGCAGTGTAAAGTTCTGATGTGGGCGCGCACGGATGCACCCGCATCAGAACACTGTGGCCTGAAAGATCATCCGGCCGGTACTGATGATCTTTTCTGACCCACCCGGATCACTGAACGGCCGATCTCTTACGCTATGTGAACATAGCCTAATACTTCAAGAACATGATATGAGGTATGTAAAATATCGAGGAATAAGTTGGCGCTATCTAAATAAACTATTTATTAAAATGTACCCGTGATGTCCCTAATGAACATCACATAACCAACTTATCAGCATGCTACTCCCTCGTCAGCATGCACACCCTTCCATATCATGTGCCCCTGTCATCAGTATTCCACCATCCTTATTGTGTACCCCACTTATCAGCATGTTACTCCCTCGTCAGCATGCACCCCATCCATCATGAGCCCCTCTCATTATCATGCTCCCATCCTAATTGTGTACCACACTTATCAGCATGTCTTTCTCTCATTAGCATGTTCCCCTATCCACAGCATGTCCCTTACTCAGCACTATACCTCATATAGCTTTCTTCTCTTTTCTATTTACATGCAGTTAGTTTGTAGAGGGTGGGCTTATATGTTTTGTCCGTAATTACTAGCATACCCCCCATTCTCCAGTACTTCCACTTCCCCCAGTCCAACAATGCATTGATGGGTCGCCATGACCCTGCAATGCAGCTACAGGCAGTAATGTTGGGGCAAGGGGCCCATTCACAACTGCGACCACTGAGACCACTATAGCTACGTCACTATTTGTCATGGAATGTAAGTACATGAGCAGAGACTCCTGTCAATGACTGAACTCCTTGTTACTGTACTAAGTGGTGATGCACACAGTACAGTACATTAACCAGGTTGAGTAAAATGGTAAATATGATGTAGTGAGTGATCTGCAATGCATACTGTATAGTACTTGGTACCGCATGGTATACATTTTTTACAGGATCCTCTTCTATATAATACTTTACAGATCTGCACTATTCCATCTAGCTAACAAAACATAAACCTCCACCAGAAATTACATCAACAGAGGCCAAAATTTTCTGCCCTCTGTTGTGTGATTGTGGTGTACAGTACATATGCACCAGAAACCACTAACATGTGAAAAGATCCTTAAAGTGACCATGCATCTTATATAGAAATGAGCGAACTGGGTTCGGGTATTTGATTAGCTGGGGCTGCTGAACTTGAATAAAGCTCTAAGGTTGTCTGGAAAACATGGATACAGCCAATGACTATATCCATGTTTTCCACATAGCCTTAGGGCTTTATCCAACTTCAGCAGCCACCGCTAATCAAATGCTGAAAGTTCGGGTTCGGATCGACTCGAGCATGCTCGAGGTGCGCTTATCTCTAATCTTATACTGAAGTTATCCAAAACTCCTGCAGAAAATGTCATTGAAAAGAAATGTGGAAAGTAGAGATGAGCGAACCTTGAGCACATTGGGGTTCATCTGAACCTGAGCATGCAGCATTTGATTACCGAAGGCTGAAGAAATTGGATGCAGCCCTAAGGCTGCCTGGAAAATATGGATTCAGCCTATGGCCATAGGATGTATCCATGTTTTCCAGGAATCCTTAGGGCTGCATTCAACTTCTTCAGCCGCGGGTAAATCAAATATCACATGCTCGGCTTTGGACAGGTTCGCTCATCTCTAGTAGGGAGTGTTGGATTTTTTCCACTCAACCCTTTTGTTTATGGAGGGATAAGCTGGCACCAGATCTGCATAGGTGCGGCTTATCCTCTCCCTATAGAAACCTCATACCATGTCAAGGAAAGGATTGGAGGGATAACTCTTGGCCAGACAAACATTTGGGACAGAATTATTTAAAGCGACTTTACCATCAGGAGTAGTGATTTTTTTATATTTTCCACTACCTTGGTGGCCCTTAAGTGGGGATCCCATTGGCGCAGTTCTTTTTATCAAAATGTTGCCCGATTCATTATGTGCGCCATTTACTTCTTTTGCACTGGCACACTGTATGTACTGGTAGGCCTGGCACCCCCAGTGTAACGGTATCCCATCCCCTTGGTGATGCGCCTATTAGAATCAAGCATGGCCGTGTTACCAAGGAGAGAGGATATTGTTAGGGTCCTATTTCACGGGCCGAGGAGGGCCCGATCAACGATGTAAATGAGCGCCGATCTGCTTGATCGTCGCTCGTTTACTGGGCCTATTCCACGACCCGATGATCGTTGAGCGAGGGCTGCAGGGACATCGATGTCCTTGCACCCCTTGCAGCATACATTACCTGTCAGGTCTTCTGCTCCGCTCCATCATCCTCTCTTGGTCCCGCGCGCTCTAGCTTCAGAATGGCCTGTCAGCTGACAGGCCACTCAGGCAATCACTGGCCGTGGGGGTCCCAGCCTGTGATTGGCTGGGCGCTCCGTCAGCTGACAGGCCATTCTGGAGCCAGAGCGCGCGGGACCCGGAGATGAAGACAGAGCGGAGCAGAACACCTGACAGGTAATGTATGCTGCTGCTTCTCAAATTGTCGGTCGCCCGCCGTGCATCGGCTGATCGTTCTCTCTATTTCACAGAGCGATATTCGTCTGAATGGGGCTGAATGGGGCCGATTCAGCCGATTATCGTTACTGTGGAATAGGGCCCTTAGGGCCCTTTTACACGGAAAGATTATCTGACAGATTATCTGCCAAAGATTTGAAGACAAAGCCAGGAATGGACTATAAACAGAGAGCAGGTAATAAAGGAAAGCCTGAGATTTCTCCTCTTTTCAAATCCATTCCTGGTTTTGGCTTCAAATCTTTGGCAGATAATCTGTCAGATAATCTTTCAGTGTAAAAGGGCCCTCACTCTGGGGAATCTAGGCTGAGATGATGCAGCAGAATCAGTGGCTCAATTGAAAGAAGTGTGGGAATTTTGAATATTCAGCAGCCGGGGGGGGGGTCTTTGTTTGATAACAGGCACGAACTTACCTCTCCCTGTTGCTGCGGTAAGTGGTGGGACTGGCTGCTCAGCCAATCAGTGACTGGGGCGGGACACCGATATCAAATGCCCCCTGCCCCTGCCAGCTACCGACTTTCCTCCCTAAATGTCTAAGATAAATTCTCCGTCCCACCCATGTTGTACATACCCCCCAAACATATTACAAAATAATGGATAAAATTGAATTTCAATTTTTTTTCTAAATCTTTTTCTAAGTGTTCAAGAAGTAAAAATTTGAAAAGTGAAATAAAATCTATTTTTAGATGAGTAGTTAGACTTGTAGGAAATCCTAGCGCTACATGAGCTGTCACTTATTTTCCAATTAATTTCCAAATTCACCTTGATTTCCATCTGACTAATTTCACTTGTTTGGAAAAGTTTTTTGTTTTCTTCCCCTCATGTATTTTCTGAATATTTCCCAAACTTTTGTTGCAGCATTTGTGATGCTCATTGTGGTAATTGAACATATTTTTCGCATATAATAATATTTTTTCCTACTGCTCACAGGCTATATCCAACTTCAATTTCTACACCTGAAATAAGAAAATAACATCTCCGAATCAGGACTAAATTATAATTCCAAACAGATAAAAACCCATCAGGTTTTGTAGAGACAGTTTGCTTGGTAGATGTTCATAAAATTTTGGACCCTTTCCAAGAAAGCTTCATTGAATGCCCTCCATTGCTTCCAATGTTATTTAATCATTATATTTTTTTAATTCCGAAAAGGAATAAATGTTTCCTAATCATGGATGAGCTGTGACTTTCCTCATTTCCATTTGCGGATGATCAGAATTGTTTTTTAAGATTCTTACCAAAACTCATTATTAGTTGAGTGAGCATTATATTATATGAAGTCAAAATATTCAAGAGCATGTATTATCCACTGTCTGTAAGTCAAGTCTATTGATACTCATGAAGAACACCTTCCCTAATATTAATTTGTTGCTGATTTAGGGAAGAGGAAACCGTCCGTCTATCTATCTATCTATCTATCTATCTATCTATCTATCTATCTATCCATCTATCTATCTATCTATCTATCTAAAAATCCACAATGGAGTGCACTCTAAGTAAATGCGGTCGGAGTGCCAGCAGCTGGAGGCTGAATCCACGTCTCCCCACTATATATTCTCAAGAATTCTGCAGCACTTCCTTAAGTGAAAAATTCAAACTTGTTTATTCCATAACGGTCAAAAGATACATGCAACGTTTCTGCCTCATCACGAGGCCGAAACATTGCATGTATCTTTTGACCGTTATGGAATAAACAAGTTTGGATTTTTCACTAAAGGAAGTGCTGCAGAATTCTTGAGAATATCTATCTATCTATCTATCTATCTATCTATCTATCTATCTATCTATCTACTATCTATCTATCTATCTATCTATCTATCTATCTATCTATCTAGCAAAAGAGAAGAAGCAGCACTGCTTTAATGTGGTAATGGTGGTGCCAGCGGATCTTGATCCAGACCAAAGATCGTAGTGAGTATATATGCAGAGAATCCACAGCACTCCAGTGTAGTGAAAAAGCTCAATAAGCTGTGTTTATTCAGTCAATTCATAGTGCAGCACTCCAAACGCAACGTTTCAGTGACTCTCTGTCACGCTTGAAAATGGTGACAGAGAGTCACTGAAACGTTGCGTTTGAGCTTTTGAGCTTATTGAGCTTTTTCACTACACTGGAGTGCTGTGGATTCTCTGCATATATATCTATCTATCTATCTATCTGTCTCCTATCTATCTATCTATCTATCTATCTATCTATCTATCTATCTATCTATCTATATATCTCCTATCTATCTATCTATCTATCTATCTATCTATCTATCTATCTATCATCTATCTCCTATCTATCTATCTCCTATCTATCTATCTATCTATCTATCTATTATCTATCTACCTATATATATATATCTATAGATGTGTTGACCCATACCTTTCCTTGAATTTAGTTTAAAGGTGGGTTCATGCATACCGTATCCATAGGAAAGGCTGCAAGTTTGCAGGGAAATCCTCTGAAACCTTCCCATTCACTTCAATAAAATGACATACTTGTCATCCCGCTGTGAGTATGTCAAAGTCAGACACTTTTACCCCCCTCGGCCCGTGGCCCGAGTACATAGATTACCGGGTCCCCACTCCGACTTCCAAACTTTCAAATTGATCGGTAACAGAAAGTGCAAAGAATTTGTAATATACTTCTATTAAAAAACGTCCAGTCTTCCAGTATTTATCAGCTGCTGCATGCCCTGCAGGAAGTGGTGTATTCTTTTTAGTATGGAGAGCAGGAGAGGTTTTCTATAGGGATTTGCTACTGCTCTTGACAGTTCCTGACATGGACAGCGGTGGCAGCAGAGAGCACTGTGTCAGACTGGAAAGAATACACCACTTCCTGCACTACAGTATCTTCTATATTCTTTCTTTCTTTCTTTCTTTCTTTCTTTCTTTCTTTCTTTCTTTCTTTCTTTCTTTCTATCTATCTATCTACCTACCTACCTATCTATAGTATCATTTATCTGTCTACTTTCTATCTTAATTATCATGTATTTACTTTCTATTTCTACCTTTCTATCTACTAATTATGTATGTATATGATATCTATCTATCTTAATATCTATCTATAGTATCATCTATCTCTTTCATATCTATCTAAGCTATACATTCCTTATGTAATCTATCTATCCACCCAACTCATATTTATCTAAACTATATATCTATCTATCTATCTATCTATCTATCTATCTATCTATCTATCTATCTATCCATCCATAGCTATCCATTTAGCATTCACTGCATTTTCTATAACATAACAATATAACAGTGACACCTTGAAAAGAAACAAGCAGCAGAGTTGTTCTCCAGAAGCTTTACATTACATGAGACTCCTTATGTTATTTAATGCAAGGTTTTCTAGATAAGGATCAAAGGGAGGTAAGTCTAATGCCTAAGATAGTGCAGAATAATATGGGCATGTTCTCGCTGTACAGCCACTCTAACAATGCCGTCTAATTGGCACAGCATCCTCTTATCATCTGTAGAAAAATGTATGAATTAAATAATGCATATGTGTATGTTGATAGCGATTCTGGCAAGGAAGTTAATTTGATATTAACTATGTGCTGTGTCTGCATCAATTTATCCATAACTCCTCAGTAGGGCTGAAAAGATATAGGAATTATCATATACTGATGAGATCATAGACCATGTCTCCTAATCACATCCTTGAATGGGTTCACATACATGTAGAGGTATAAAAGGGGATATAGACGCTCAGCTCCCTATGGTAAGGATGGGCAAATGTACTCAGGCATAAACACTCAATATAACACATTTACATATATTTCTCCCTGTGGATTACCTCTGAAATAGAACATATTCTGGGAAAAAATAATTGATACCCTTATGTCAAAAATGATCTGCACATAAAAAAGTGTTCCTGTTGAATATAGTAGAGAGTATGTTCCATGTCTAGGAATATTACTATGAAGCATCGAGTAGAGAGATGGCTCACCTCTCTGTCTCCTCCTAATATATAAGAAAGAGCTCACCCCACCCCAAACCACCCCAAATTCTTTTACACTGTACCTCCAAGCTAACACAAGGAAAGATTTTCTGACATAACAATGTTTTTTGGGGGGATGAAAAATAATATATATATATATATATATAACATTTGCTTGTTTTCCCTCCACAAATTAGGTTATATACACAATTATTAGGCCGGGTTCAGACTATGTAACTGTGCGGCTGTATTTGCGGCTGTAATTGTGCGGCGGTATTTTTGGTGGTTCATGCGTACCCTGGAAAGTATAGGATATACGGCTGCACAGTGCACACTATGTATGAATCTACGGCCCGATCGTAAACGGACCCGTAAAAAATGAACAAGACCATTGTTTGCGGCTGGAAACGCGGCCGTGGATTGACAGGCGGTCCATACGGAGTACTTCAAAAATAGCCGGCAATGATGCCGAACGCCGATGCCTCTAATAGTTAATATATTAAATTAATAAAACACATTTTCTTTGTAATAAAGTCCCTTTTGTTGTTCAATAATTTAATTCTAACGAATCCATCATTTTGCAATTTAAATATACTGTTAAAATAAATATATATATAAATAAATGTATATTTATATATATATTTATTTTTTGACAGTATATTTAATTGCCCAATGATGGATTCGTTAGAATTAAATTATTGAACAACGAAACTGAATTTATTTCATCGAAAATGTGTTTTATTAATTAAATATTAATTAGTACAGGAAGCTCCATAAGCCGTTAATTCATATTCCCGGCAATAGAGCATTCTGTACTAATCATCACTTTACTTTAATGAAAACATCAAATGTTTCTTCTAATTATGTTATCACAATAGCATTATTAAAAGAATGATTTAGAATTATATGTGCGCTCAGCTGATTGGCTGATCGGCTCAGCGCACATATAAAGAGCCGGTCCGCAGTACAGTGACTTCATTGTGCTGGGATTACGTGGGATTACGTCGGATTCCGTGGACTACGTTGATGACCAGCGTTTTTTTTTTGTTTTTTTTTAATAAAATGGTCAATGAGGGGTGTGGGGGTGTTTTTATTTGAATAAAATTTTTTTTTAACTTGTGTCTTGTCTTTATTTCTTTACTTTATAGACTTAGTAGTGGAAGCCGTCTAATAGACGGAATCCATTACTAAATTGGGGCCTAGTGTTAGCCGGTATAAAATGGCTAACACTAACCCCCTATTATTACCCCAGTACCCAATGCCACCAGGGGTACTGGGAAGAGCCGGGTGCCAGTGGTCCCGGAGCGTCAAAATTGGCGCTCCTAAACTGGGCGGCAGCAGGCTGGTAAGATTTAGGCTGGGGAGGGCCTAAACCAATGGCTCTTCCCACCCTGGTGTTACCAGGCTGCTGTCGTTTGGTTTTTAACCCGGCTGGTTCTAAAAATAGGGGGGACCCTATGCGTTTTTTTTTTAAATAAATAAATAATAAAAAAAAAACCGCATAGGGTTCCCCCCTATTTTTATAACCAGCCGGGTTAAAAACCAAACGACAGCAGCCTGGTAACACCAGGGTGGGAAGAGCCATTGGTTTAGGCCCTCCCCAGCCTAAATGTTACCAGCCTGCTGCCGCCCAGTCCAGGAGCGCCAATTTTGACGCTCCGGGACCACTGGCACCCGGCTCTTCCCAGTACCCCTGGTGGCATTGGGTACTGGGGTAATAATAGGGGGTTAGTGTTAGCCACTTTATACCGGCTAACACTAGGCCCCAACTTAGTTTTTTTATTCAAATAAAAACACCCCCACACCCCTCATTGACCATTTTATTAAAAAAAAAAAAAAACGCTGGTCATCGACGTAGTCCACGGAATACGACGTAATCCCCAGGATACCGATATCTGAAAAACAAAAAGGGAGAAACACACAAAAAACACACAAACCGGAGCACAACACCCATCATTGTGAGCGGTGTTGTGCACCTTACAGTATGCAGCATCTTTACAGATCGCTGCTTACAGTCTGGCCCCCAAGGGGTTAAGGGAGGATGCATTGTATCCCCCTTAACCCCCTGGGGGCCAGTCTGATGTCAGACTGCACCCATCCCAGCAAGGAAGGGGTTAACTGACCCCCCCTTCCTTGCTGGGAGGGGTGCAGTGCTGGGGAGGGGGTGGGGAGAGCTCTATACTCACCCCGATGTTTCCTCTTCGCTGGTCCGCAGCACAATGAAGTCACTGTGCTGGGGACCCGCTAATTATATGTGCGCTCAGCCGATCAGCCGATCAGCCGATCAGCTGAGCGCACATATAATTCTAAATGTTTCTTCTAATAATGCTATTGAAAAAAAAAAAAACACGCCCCGTGATCAAGCGAACGCGAAACGTGCGTTCGGGAAGGAGGAGGACCACGCTGTCCCTGGACTTAAGGTATACTGGGCATTAGCCTGTGATTTCCTTTGAGAAGCTGGTTAGGCACTGTTGCCCCCACTTTGTACATATGTAGTAGCAGCCGTTCAGTTGTTGGAGTGTTTACATGTATACATCGCCCTAGTATTCTTGTACCTTAATACATACCCTGATTGCTGCTGCATATTTATTCATTGGATATTGTATCCGTGGCATTATGCACTTTGTAGTAACTGCACTTTATGGTTGGACCGCTGACTAAATGTACCGTGCTTCTTTTTACTATTTATCCCTGTCCGGGTGATCTCTGTGGTCTGCCTATGTCACCTGCCAAAATCTGTTTGTATGTCTTGAAAGTCATATGTGTGTTTTTATGAACTTCACATGAATTAATAATAAAGTTTATATTGTTTAGTATATTTTGTGTGAGCTATCAATTTTCTAGGAGATTTGTGCGGTTTATGATAGCCTTATTCATATATCTTGGTCTGTGTAGGAGAGGGTAATAATGCTATTGTGATAACATAATTAGAAGAAACATTTGATGTTTTCATTAAAGTAAAGTGATGATTAGTACAGAATACTCTTTTGCCAGCAATATGAATTAACGGCTTATGGAGCTTCCTGTACTAATTAATATTTAATTAATAAAACACATTTTCGTTGAAATAAATTCAGTTTCGTTGTTCAATAATTTAATTCTAACGAATCCATCATTTTGCAATTAAATATACTGTCAAAAAATAAATATATATATAAATATACATTTATTTATATATATATATATATATATATATATATATATTTATTTTAACAGTATATTTAATTGCAAAATGATGGATTAGTTTAAATTTAATTATTGAACAACGAAAGGGACTTTATTACAAAGAAAATGTGTTTTATTATTTTACTAGATTAACTATGAGAGACATCGGCATTAGTGCAGAGGATCGCAAACCCCGGTAATAGCAATTCATGTAAACTGTTTCCCTGCTTTCCCAGATGCATCCAGAGGTGTTTCCATCACTTTCTTAAGATTTTATTTGTTATTTTTAGTTGAACCAGATTTCCAAGTAAATGACCGTATGTTTTGAGCCGCATGTTTTTTTTTTCCCACGGCCATAGTTTCATCCGCACATTTACAGCCGCATAAAAAATACAGCCGCACAGTTACATAGTGTGAACCTAGCCTTAAATAATATACGTCCATCTTCATCATCATCTGGCTTGCTTATCTTTATCTAAATAAATTATATAATAACTTTACACAAGGTCTTCAGTCATTGTTTTTTGTTTCGACTACAAGCCCAACATTTTGGTTTTACAGCTCCCATGTAGGCCTATGGGTTTCCGTGGTAACAGACTACAACTAAGCCACGTGTAGTCTGATCCTGTAGTCATATAGATTGCCCTTTATTTCTTGTATTCTTTAATTCTTTTAACCTAGCAAATGGACATATGGGAGGCAGTATGGCTGGAGGATCAGACTACACAGGGCATATTTGTTTTGTGTTACCATGGGGACACATAGGCCTGCATAGCTGTAAATGGTGGGATATATTCAATGCGTTACTGACTCACGACATATATTTATGACCTTGCACCATTAGGCTATGGTCACACATAGTATGAGACCGGCCGTTACTACCAGCCGGATGATCTTTAACGCTGAGTTCTGATGCGGGCACATCGGTGTGCGGTGTAAAGGATACACTGGTGTAAACTGCCCACAGCAACCAATCACAGCTCAGCTTTCATGTTACCAGAGCTGAAAGCTGAGCTGTGATTGGTTGCTGTGGGCAGTTTACACCAGTGTATATATGACACCCTTTGATTAATCTCCCCCATAATGTCCACAGAACAGGGAGAGAAACGTTTAGCTGCGTGGATTTCTCTTGGCTCGTTTTCCTAATCTGTTGCGATCTGAACACTCAGGTGTTACATATGGTAAGTCCTATCACTTGCAGGTTGTTATTGCATTTTTCTGTTTTTGTATGTCCCTATGACAGGTCATATGTTTTTTCTAATGACAGGTACACTTTCAGGCTTCTTTAAGCTCATGTGGCTGCCATGATATATGTAGTATTTCAGCCTGCCACAGGCAAATTTTACTAGTCAGCCATTCACTGCGATACTTATAAATTGCAATAAACTGTATAATTGATCATGCTACCACATAGTAAAGTCTCCCAGGGGGATGAAAAACTTATTAAAGGGGAACTATCAGCAGGTTTGACAATTCTAACCTTCTCATAGCCCCCTATAGCACAGGGGACGCTGAGGAAGAAGGTATGTGTGTTACCTTCCTCCTCAGTCCCACGCTGTTAGTCGGGGTAGACTCCACTCCAAAGCACCCGCAGGAGCACTGTGTCTTCAAGCCTGTCCCCTCCATTGATTATCATTAGAAGGGGCAGGCCGGATGAAGCAACAGTGCTCACAAGGGTGCTTAGAAGTGAAATTTACCCTGTCTAACAGAGTAGGACAAGGCGCTAAGGAGGAAGGTAAGACACTTACCTTCCTCTACAGTGTGCCTGGTGCTATAGGGGGCTATCAGCAGGTTAGATTTGTATAACCTGCTGATAGTTCCCCTTTAAATAAAAAAGGTATAGAAAAGGCTCCCATAATTAAAATTCCTATTAACCCTATTTATCAATCTTTTAATGAAAAAATGTAAACATCTAATAGATGGATTTTTGTATTTAACCCTTAATTATTATTTTTTTCTTATAAGGAATCCTGAATTTCTCTAGTTAGGGTGAGGTATTAATCCTGTTCT
The DNA here is from genome assembly GCF_027789765.1 of Dendropsophus ebraccatus. Taxonomy (NCBI): domain Eukaryota; kingdom Metazoa; phylum Chordata; class Amphibia; order Anura; family Hylidae; genus Dendropsophus; species Dendropsophus ebraccatus. The sequence continues at coordinate 25,631,797 of NC_091461.1, forward strand.
CATTTTCTTAAAGCATATATTACTAAATACTTCTTCAGATCTGACCAGAGAACGTGTTTTGTCATAGATGACGTCTGCTGAGATTGCTGAGGATATGATTATGAACACTAGATGAGTCTGGGATGGAACGTCTGGCTTAACGGCGTTTTGCTCAAGACAATGATTGGGTAAATGATTGTTTCTGTGTATATTACTTCCTATTATTTCCTGATCACCAGGTGTAATAGGAACAGCGATCAGCCAATATACAAGTAAACGTTCTCTCGACAGTTGATCGATCAATTCTGACATGTTTAAAAATCATGATCATTGAGGATCTAGCAATTATTCCTGCCATGTAAAAAGCTCTTTAAACGATATAGGAGATTGGCTCTTATTTACAGCGCGACTCAGGTCGTGTGATATGATCATTATGGCCCTTTCACATGGGCTGACAGGCTACGAGATAATGAGCCCCAATCCCTGTGATCAGTGCTCATTTACAAAGCATTTAGATGGCTGGATTTGTGCAGCCATTTGGCCTTTTTATTTATTATTCACACTTTTACACAGACCAATTGCTGGAAACAACCATTTCAATGAACGCTTATTTGCCCAATAATCTGCCCATCAAAACGTAGGGGGAATTATTAAGACCGGCATATCTGTACTGTATGCCGATCTTACTTAAATTCCTGCCTCCATGCCACACGCTGGATTTATTAGGAGGTGCAAGCCTCTGACGCTTCTGAAGACAACAGTTGGAATTTCACTGATCTTAAAGGGGGTACTCGGGTTCCTTAAAATTTTGTATATATTGCTGGCCAACACAATAAACAGCTTTTTCTTACCATACCACACTCCCCTTGGGTCCTCCTGTGGTGTCTTTGGATCCCCTTCTTGGTAGTGACATCCCACTCAGCTAATCATCAACTGAGACGGGACATCACTCTTGGCTAAATTGCCATGTAGCCACAACCTCACCAACAACCAAGATGTTCCTTACCGATGAGGTCTTCTTCTTAACTTGATGTTCCTCACCAGTGAGGCCTACTTCTTAACTTGATGTTCCTCACCAGTGAGGCCTACTTCTTAACTTGATGTTCCTCACCAGTGAGGCCTGCTTCTTAACTTGATGTTCCTTACCAGTGAGGTCTACTTCTTAACTTGATACTCCCCACCAGTAAGTCCAAATAATGAAATGCGTTGGTTGCTTCTGTTTTGAAGAGCAACCACGAGACATTGGAGAACAATTTTTGAGAGTCACCTTGATTAAGTCATCCATCTGGATTGACCTGATTCAGAGTAACAGGAAATATTCCTACTTTGGTAGGATGATGAATCCAAACCACCTTGTTAAAGCTACTTTGAAAAGTCTTACATAGAAATGATACTCAGTGGTTAAACATGGCTGATAGCATCTCGACAAAATTAGATTAGTGTTACAATGGATCCAGTCATGTGGAAAATAACATATCAACATATTAATGTGGCTCCGAAATCCTATAACGTTCCTACAGAGTATAGGACTGCTACGTCTGTATAACCTCTTGGGAATCGGAGGAATGTGGTAAAGGTGTTAGGAACATGATAAAAGCAAAATAAGAAAACTCCAGCTTTATCTATACACAGTAGAGATAACAACTTCACAGCCTGGCTTAGCACTAATGAAACCTATCAATTAACTAAACACAAGCGTCTCATAAATATTTAATCTTGGAGGAGGATTTCCAGGAAATAATTACTTATACATGGAGGCAGTAAAGATGTTATATAGATACAGCAGGACATAAAGACCATGACACACATGGTTTTCCATATGTTCTTTCATTATATGTATTTTTAGCTTAAAGGTTAGGTGCCCCTTTAAGAACTATCTTATATCTTATTAAGACTGGGATCGAAATCTATGTGTAATGTAAATGGTGAAAATTAGTGTAGTCAATTATCCTCTACCATACAGAAGCAGCTTGCCAAAATGGGAGGCTATGGACAGTTATTGGGAACAGTGGGAGATTATATTATGGGTGGTTGTCTGGTCTAAGAGGCTCAAAGGTGCCCAAAGTGCCCATATTATAGTCGACCTGAGCCAATGCATGGACCATAATCCATGTTAGCAAAGGTATTAGATAATTGGTGTAGCTATAGGGATCAACAGGGTCACAATTGCAACCAGACCCTTAAAGGGGTTATTCAGTCTTATTACAATGTTGCACTCAGAGGAGGCATTATTACATTGTAGGGGGCACAGAAGGGAAACAAAAAACATGGCCTCTTTCTTACAGAACACGACTCCAGTTTGGGTGTGATTTTGAAATTAATCACCATTCATGTTAATGGAACTAAGTTGCAAAACCACTCCCAAACTGGGGACAAGAGTTGTGCTGTTTCTGAAAGAAAGCAGCCATGTCTTTTTAAGCCTGGATAACCTCTTCAAGCTATAGGGAACCACAGACTCCAAGTCCTTCCCTCTATTCACTGTGATGTCATGCACACATGGCAGTATGAGTGTCCTTACACTTCTTTCTTCCCCTGCAAACCTCACTTTGGTGTGTCAAAGCAGTAAAGATAAGGGGGGAGAACACTCAGTGCAGGGGTCAAAAAGGAGACACTATGTTGTAAGGGATACTGAGGGGACACTATTACAATGTTGCACTCAGTGGAGGAATTATTACATTGTAGGGGGCACAGAGGGGATACAATTATCTTGGGGACACACAGAATGCACTATTCGATAGGGCATTATTACTGAGCGAGCATGCCTGTCCAAGCTTGGTACTTGTTCGAGTATTAGGGTACTCAATGGTGCTTGTTACTCGGATGAGCATCTCATGATACTCGAGACAATGGCATCTTCTTTTTCCTGCATCTTTGGAGTCTTTTTTTCAGCCAATCATCATGCAGGAGAGGCTTTGGGAGTTTGTATCATCACGTGGGAACCCTACATGTTGATAGCAGTCATTGGCTGGCCAGATCAGATGACCCGGGCATATAAGAATCAGGTCCCGCGGTGCTCGCATCAGACTCAGGCTGGAAGAGATTAGGGAGAGAGCTGCTGTCTGTCAGGGAGAGTGTTAGGCAGGGAGTTAGTGTGTGGTTAGGCAGGAATCCGACACAAAGAACCCAAAAGTCCATCTAAGGGCTTACAATTTTAATACTTTTTTTTTTTGCTACTCTTGGCTGCTGGCTTGGACTTGTAGTGCAGCTGTCAGTAGTCAATTTGACCTGTTGCTGACATTCTCTTGGCTGGCTGGGATCTGTTGTTGAGCTATACCTATCCTCACTGTGCTGTGTCCTGTGCAACGGGTGTCTTAAAAAAAAAAAAAACAGCACCAGTTACGAACATACTCTTGCCCATCTTGGTCTGGGTCAGCAAAATTGTATTGAGGGCCGCCACCCGGCTGTTGACCTTGTTGCGATTAGCCAGCCCCAGAGGCATCCATGCATGCTGCCCCTGCTGTTTTCTGTCTAATTACGTGTTATTTCCATAATTTTCTGAGGTTTCTATGTTTTTACGCAACCTTCCCTGTGCAGAGCTTTGGTCCCCTGCACTAGTGATGAGCGAATAGTATAATATTCGAATATTTGATATTTGTACAAATATCATACAGATATTCGACTATTCGAATGAATATTCAATCCCATTAAAGTCTATTGGAACAAGTATTCGATTACTGAAAAACATCTACTCAACTACTTTGAGGAAAAAACGGAAGCTGGGTGATTTGAAACGCTTATCGAATATTTATCGAATATTCAGCAAACTATTCGATAATATTCTATAGATCGAATACCTTACTATTCGATCGAATATTTATTCGATTGAACAGTATTCGTTCATCACTACCCTGCACAAATGCTCGAGTTTCCCATTGACTCCAATAAGGTTCATTACTCAAAAAAAGCACCCGAGCATCGGGAAATATTCGTCTCGAGTATCAAGAGTATCGAGCACCCAAGCATTTTAGTACTCCCTCATCTCTAAATATTACACTTTGAGGGAAGGAGGAGGTCCAAGCTGGGGAAACAGTCCAGAGCCTATGGTCCAATTATTCCACCACTGTTAACAATTCAGAGGTATCGGTGGATCAGGTCACAGATGTAGGGAGGGGATGCCCATCTATGTCATGGTTAACAGTTTAACCCCTTAGTGACCGCCGTTACGGCTTTCTACGGTGGTTACTAATGGTCCTTATTCTGCTGCCATCAGCTTTTTACGGCGATGGCAGAGAATAAGGCTGCGGGGCCGGGACGGCCCCCACCCCATCCCCCCGGCTACCGGAGGTAGCTGAGGGGTTGAGGCAGTGTGTGGGGTCCGTCCCGGCCCCCCCCCTTACCGACGATCGCCGCTATTAACGTTATAGCGGCGACCGTCGGTAAAGGAGATTACCGGTGCCGCCGCCGCCTTTCATCTCCCCCCGCCGTGAATCTACGGCGGGGGGAGATGAAATAAGTGTCCCCCAGACCTCAGATCAGCCCCCCCTAGTGCCCCAATAACTAACCCCCCTCCCCCGGCGGCCATCATTTCCAAGATGGCCGCCGCCATCGCTGTGAACCGACTAATGTCGGTTCACAGCGATGTAAAAGTTGAAATGAATGAAAGCCCCATGCTCTCCGCCACCGGAGGTAGCGGAGAGCATGGGGCAGTCATCGGGGACCCCCCTGTTTGGTCCCGGTACAAGCGATCAGCGGTATATACTATATACCGCTGATCGCTTGTGCCATGTGCATCCAGGCACTTTTTATCCCCTGTCACCATGAATGATTGGTGACAGGGGATAAAAAGTGATGTCCCCCCACCCCCCAAGTCGTCCCCCACCCCCCCTGTCACCCCCGTCCCCCAGTCACCCCCCCTTCCCCATATACTCACCGGATCCACGGAGCTCCTTCCTCCTCGACGTCCTGGCTGGTTATGAAGTGCGCATGCGCTTCACAACCAGCCAACTCTGAAAATTTAAAGTGACAGAGACCAATTTGGTCTCTGTCACTGAACTTTGATTACTGAGATAGAAAATATCACAGTAATCATAGTAATACAGTGAAAATGAATATGTAAAGTACAAAAAGTGACAAACATACAAAAAATAAAACACACACTTTTTATTATAGTAATAATTGCAGTTTACTCCCAAATTACCCCTAACCCCTCCCCAGATTACCCGTAACCACCGCACGTTGCCCGTAACCACCGCACGTTGCCCGTAACCACCACACGTTGCCCGTAACCACCGCACGTTGCCCGTAACCACCCCAAATTGCCAGTGACCCCCTCCCGATTGCCCGTAACCACCCCAAATTACATGTACCCACCCCAGATTACCTATAAGCACTTCAGTTTATCAGTAACAATCCCAGATTGTCTGTAACCCTTCCAGGTTGCACATAACCCCCCAGGTTCCCCGTAATCATGCCAGATTACATGTAACCCCCCCCAGATTGCACGTAACCACTGCGTGTTGCCTCTGACCACGCCACGATGCCTCTGACCACGCCACGATGCCTCTGACCACCGCACGTCGCCTCTGACCACCGCACGTCGCCTCTGACCACCGCACGTCGCCTCTGACCACCGCACGTTGCCTCTGACCATTACACGTTGCCTCTAACCACTCCACAGCGCCTCTGACCACCCCAAATTGCCAATGACCCCCTCCAGATTGCGGTGCCCATGCCAGATAACAGGTATCCACCCCAGATTGCCTATAAGAACTTCAGTTTATCCGTAACCACCCCACATTGCCCGTAACCACCCCACGTTGCCCGTAACCACCCCAGATTGTCAGTAAGCACTGCAGGTTGCCCGTAACCACCCCACGTTGCCCGTAACCACCCCAGATTGTCTGTAAGCACTGCAGGTTGCCCGTAACCACCCCAAGTTGCCCGTAACCACCCCAGATTGTCTGTAAGCACTGCAGGTTGCCCGTAACCACCCCACGTTGCCCATATCCACCCCAGATTGTCTGTAAGCACTGCAGGTTGCCCGTAACCACCCCACGTTTCCTGTAACCATCCCAGATTGTCTGTAAGCACAGCAGATTGCCCGTAACCAGCCCACGTTGCCTGTAACCAGCCCACGTTGCCTGTAACCAGCCCACGTTGCCTGTAACCACCCCACGTTGCCGTAACCACAGCAGGTTGCCCGTGACCACCACACGTTGCCCATAACCACCCCTCGTTGCCCGTAACCACCCCACGTTGCCTGTAACCACCCCAGGTTGCCGTAACCACAGCAGGTTGCCCGTGACCACCCCATGTTGTCCGTAACCACCCCAGATTACCTGTAACCATCTCAGGTTGCCCATAACCACCCCTGGTTGCCCGTAACCACCCCACATTACCTGTAATCTCATTTTTTTTATTCTATTTTAGTAACTGCGCTATTCTAATAACCATTACTAGCTGCAATTTTGCTCCTGTAAATTGGCGCTCCTTCCCTTCTGAGCCCTGCTGTGTGCCCATACAGTGGTTTATGCCCACATATGGGGTACCGTTGTACTCAGGAGAACCTGCCTTACAGATTTTGGGGTACGTTTTCTCTCCTGTTCCTCGTCAAATTGAGAAATTTCAAACTAAACCAACATATTATTGGAAAAATTAGAGTTTTTCATTTTTACTGGCCAATTTTGAATACTTTCCTCTAAAACCTGTGGGGTAAAAATGGTCACCACACCCCAAGATGAATTCTTTGAGGGGTGCACTTTCCAAAATGGGGTGACTTTTGGGGGGAATCTATTCTGCTGACACTACAGGGGCTCTGCAAACGCACCTGGCGCTCAGAAACTTCTTCAGAAAAATCTGCACTGAAAATGCTTATTGGCGCTCCTTCCCTTCTGAGCCCGGCTGTGTGCCCATGCAGTGGTTTATGCCCACATATGGGGTACCGTTCTACTCAGGAGAACCTGCTTTACATATATTGGGGTGACATTTCTCTGATGTTCCTGGAGAAATTGAGAAATTTCAAACTAAAGGAACATATTATTGGAAAAAATCGAGTTTTTCATTTTTACTGTCTACTTTTGAATACTTTCCTCAAACACCTATGGGGTCAAAATGCTCACCACACGGCAAAATAAATTCTTTGAGGGGTGCACTTTCTAAAATGGGGTGACTTATTGGGAGATTTTACTCTGCGGACACTACAGGGGCTCTGCAAACGCACCTGGCGCTCGGAAACTTCTTCAGCAAAATCTGCATTGAAAAAGCTAATTGGCGCTCCTTTCCTTCTGAGCCCTCCTGTGTGCCCATGCAGTGGTTTATGCCCACATATGAGGTACCTTTTCACTTAGGAGAACCTGCGTTACAAATTTTGGGGTACTTTTTTCCTCTTGTTTCTCATAAAATTGAGAAATTTCAAACTAAAAGAACATAATATTGGAAAAATTTGAGTTTTTCATTTTTACTGTCTACTTTTGAATACTTTCCTCTAATACCTGTGGGGTCAAAATGGTCACCACACACCAAGATGAATACTTTGAGGGGTGCACTTTCCAAAATGGAGTGACTTATGGCGAGATTTTACTCCGCTGGCACTACAGGGGCACTGCAAACGCACCTGGGGCTCGGAAACTTCTGCAGCAAAATCTGCATTGAAAAAGCTAATTGGCGCTCCTTCCCTTCTGAGCCCTCCTGTGTGCCCATGCAGTGGTTTATGCCCACATATGGGGTACCATTGTACTCAGGAGAACCTGCGTTACAAATTTTGGGGTACTTTTTTCCTCTTGTTCCTTGTGAAATTGAGAAATTTCAAACTAAACGAACATATTATTGGAAGAATTCGAGTTTTTCATTTTTACTGTCTTCTTTTGAATACTTTCCTGTAATACCTGTGGGGTCAAAATGGTCACCACACACCAAGATGAATTCTTTGAGGGGTGTACTTTCCAAAATGGGGTGACTTATGGGGGTTTTTCTCTCTGCTGACACTACAGGGGCACTGCAAACGCACCTGGCGCTCAGAAACTTCTTCAGCAAAATTTGCATTGGAAAAGCTAATTGGCGCTCCCTTCCTTCTGAGCCCTGCTGTGTGCCCATACAGTGGTTTACGCCCACATATGGGGTACCGTTGTACTCAAGAGAACCTGCATTACAAATTTTGGGGTGCTTTTTGTCTCATATTCCTTTTGAAAATGAGAAACTTTAATCTAAACGTATATATTATTGGAAAATTAAAATGTTCAATTTTTTTACTGCCTAATTGTGAATACTTTCCTCCAGCCCCTGTAGGGTTAAAATGCTCATTATACCCCTAGATTAATTCTTTAAGGTGTGTAGTTTCCAAAATGGGGTCACTTATGGGGGTTTTCAGGATACCAGACTTCTAAATCCATTTAAAAAAAGAACTGGTCCCTAAAAAAATCAGTTTCACGAAAATGTGATAATTTGCTGATACATTTCTAAGCCCCATAACACCCTAAAAAAGTAAAATATGTTTACCAAATTATGCCAGAATAAAGAAGACATATTGGTAATGTGACTTAGTAACTAATTTATGTGCTACGACTTTCTTTTTTTAGAAGCAGAGAATTTCAAAGTTCATAAAATGCAATTTTTTTCAATTTTTCATGATATTTTGATGTTTTTCACAAAAAACACACAAAATAGTGACCAAATTTTGCCACTAACATAAAGTGCCATATGTCACGAAAAAAACAATCTCAGAATCGCTAGCATACGTTAAAGCATCACTGAGCTATAAGAGCATAAAGTGAGACAGGTCAGATTTTGAAAAATTAGCCTGGTCATTAAGGCCCAAACTAGCTGCAGCACGAAGGGGTTAAGTTAAATTAATTGGGGAAATGGACAGCCAGTGAAGGGATCTGTAGGGGGGAGAAGCAGAGAAGGAGCGAAGGAGGAGGTCAGGTGGCAGAGTTGAGCAAGTGGGAAATGATGAGGGCTGGTACTAGCAGTTTAGTTGAGTCAAAGCTGGGAAAGGGACAAATAGTAGAAGATGGTGGTGAGGGCCTGGATGTGCATTTTTAAAAGACATAAGAATCAAAGCGAAACACAATTACCAAATTGATATTCTCTGTGTGAAGTCATAATGGCTGCCGAACCTGGCTGGAGTGCATGGGCTGGGAATAACATTACCACCCTGAGTAGGTCACTTCATGGGACAAAGTATGGGCCGGCACTTAGGTCAATCCCCTACAAAATGCAATACAAAATTCTGCATGGGCACTCAGTGGTCGTAAAGGGCCTGGGTGGGCATTTTGAAAGACAGAAGAATCAAAGTAAAATACCTACAGATTTAAAGAAGTCCGGCAAAAAACCTTTATGAAAGCATTGTATTGCCCACCAAAAGTTATACAAATCCCCAATATACACTTATTACGGGGAATGCTTATAAATTGTTTTTTCCCCTGTACTTACTACTGCATCAAGGCTTTACTTCCTGGATAAAATGGTGATGTCACTTCCTGGATAACATGGGGATGTCACTTCCTGGATAACATGGTGATGTCACAACCCGACTTCCAGAGTTGTGCGGGCTGTGGCTGCTTGAGAGGATGATGGCAGAGGGATGCTCAGTGTCCCTCCAGTGCCCTGTGTCCTTCAGTGCCCCCCTGCCATCATCCTCTCCAGCAGCCACAGCCCGCACAGCTCTGGGTGTCGGGTCGTGATATCACCATTTTATCCAGGAAGTGACATCACCATGTTATCCAGGAAGTTACATCACCATGTTATCCAGGAAGTGACATTACCATGTTATCCAGGAAGTGACATCACCATGTTATCCAGGAAGTAACATCACCATGTTATCCAGGAAGTGACATCGCCATGTTATCCAAGAAGTGACATCACCATGTTATTCAGGAAGTGAAGCCTTGATGCAGTAGTAAGTGCAGGGGAAAAAGCACTATAAGCATTTCCAGTAATAAGTGTATATTGGTGATTTGTATAACTTTTGGGGGCAATACAATAATAAAAATTTTCCCCGGACTTCTCTTTTAACCTGGGCAAAATGAGCCGTTTAGTAGTAGAGCCAAGTGCTAATATTACTAAAACCCAGGAACTGGTGATTTTTTTGTTTCATAAAACAAGACTCTGGACTGGAGACACAAGTAATTCAAGTGAAGTCCAGACACTGGGATGTAAATCACTTTTGGTTCAGAGCACACATCTAACGTTAATCTAATTATTTAAACCATTTCCTTCATCTCTGTAATATATTTGCCGAGTGCAGAGAATGTTTTTAACATCATTTCAAGGGAGGGAGTATAAAATAAAACAGATTCAGCTGCTTAAAAGGGAAAATACAGTGCCCTGAAATTAAATTAGCTCTGGGAGGCTTCCAAAGATACATCTCTAGTTTGCTGATTATTATTTTTAATTTTAGATGACACCTTTTACTGGAAGTGACAGAAGAGCCGATCATTTGTGTCATTTGTGTAATTACACTAACAACCATTATGGAAGGGTAGACCACTTCAAACGCGCGCTACACGTGAAATGGATTTGTCAGTGGATGATGCTGGACTGTTTAATGAGCTCATCGGGTTGGACATTAAAAACATGACAGATGTCTAAGATGGATGCATTCAGTGATGAGGATTAATACTAAATTCAAACTCCGATCCAAACCGGAAACATTTTTCAATACAACTGCAGTCCCTGTCATGTATTACTCATAGGGTTCAACTAGGCTCAGATATAGGAAGTTGTCTGACATGCTAGCTCATGGTCACTAGTGGTCAACAGTATTTATTTATTTTTAATTAAAGGGGTTGTCCAAAAAAGGTCTGTTTTTTTCAACAGGTTTTATCTGATCCCAAAATAAATTTTTGAAGGTTTCGCTAAAAATTGGCTGACAAGTTACTTTTGGATTCAGCTCTATGCTCACTGGACCAGTTGTAGGAGTAGTTAGGAGCAATGGTGAGTAGTTAGACCTTGTTCACACTTGTGTTGCTTGTTGGCCGCTTTCTCTGCCGGCGGCACCTGCTGGGTTTGGGGGGGCCCTTGGGGTTTGGTCCTGTGACATTGGGGTTGCAGGCCATTTTATGGCCTCTCTTCCCTATTTGTGCACGCTTTGTAAGGTTGGCAGTCGTTGACCAACGCAGTGTTGAGTTAGTGTATAGACTTATTTGATCCAAGGGACCTGCACGTGGTACATGAGGCAATATGGTTTGATCAAATTATATACCAACATCCTGGCGTTGGCTTTTAAATGTAGCCGAGAGGCATTAGTGTCAGCCACAGGTGTGAGGTGCAGCAGCTCCTTTCTCTTTTTGTCCAGTTGTAGAAGTGATGATGCTCATATTGTTGTTTCTACTCATTTTACCTAAGAGCAATAAGCAGTGATGTTTGTTGTTGAAAAGAAAGGACTCCAGTCTTTCACACAAGTCCTTCCATCTCTATGTAGTTTCTGTGATGCTCTAAGGTACTGGAATAATGCCCCACAGAAAACACATACAGTAGCAGGGACTACCATCAAAGACAGGAGTCCCTGCTCCTGTAAGTACTACCTCCTGTAAGCACACACTGTACACCTGGTTCATCACCCGAACATACGGTTTAAAGGGTTGGCAACTTTATAGTAAAATTGTTAAGTGCATAGTATTAGTAAGTGTACTCACTGCACACACCATATGAACCTGTGTGCCTTGCATTGCTGATATCAAACACCCTGTTCTGTATGCTAAATGATGGTTCTCTCCATAAGATCGGTAGGCATAGAGGAGCATGTGACCATGTCCTTCCCTCTGTGTCCTCCACTTTGCTTATATATGTGTATGGAGGATACAGAAAGAATGTCACATGCTCATCCATGGTCACCAATCTTATAGAAAGAACCACCATTCAGCATACAGAGCAGGGCAGCACAGCCTAGAGAAGGGTTGCCTGAATTTAGCTCTATAGATTACCCAGGAAGCTGCTGTGAGTAAGTGCAGTGTGTACTATAACTTACACTGAATAATATTACTATAGGGTGTCCAACTCATTTAAAGAATGTATTTATCATCCCTGCCCTGTCAGGCCCCAATGGTGTTTTTACCACAAATACTGTATACATAGTCAGAGCCCACTAAAGGTTTCCAGGTCTTGGGGCAGCTGACAGAGATGGTGACTATATAATCATAGAACTCTCCTTTAAAGGGGTATTCTGATCAAAAATGTTGCTGCCCATATTGAGACTAACAATTCTTTCAATACTTGTTGATATCTATTCAGTCTCTTTCCCCCAGTTTTGAGCTGCTGCTTTTTGCTGAAGACACAAAAAACAGTGCGCGATTTTCTCTCTGACCCCCCCCCACCTTCCCTTCCGAGATGCCTTATGTAAACAAGTCCCTGTCTGCAACTTTGTAATGCAGAAGGGTTAATCACAGTAAGGCCTTGACAACTTGACTTCGAAATAACCCTACCAGCATTACAAAAAAGCTACAAAGTTGCCAACAAAGCCTGACAGTGACTTCTTTACATCAATTTTCTTGGAAGGGAGGGGGAGGGGGGGGCGATAGAGAGAAAAGCTCACACACAGATTTTTGTATCTTTAGCAGAATGCAGCAGCTCAGAACTGGGGGAAGGAGACTGAATAGATAATAACTAGTATGAAAGGAATTGTTAGTCTCACCATGGGCATCAACATATTGAAAGTTATGTTTAATTGGACTAACTAAGGCAGAAATTTCTCTCTACCAAAATGTTTACAATGGGGAAACTGTAATGTTCCTTTTCTGGGAGAAGCACTTCAACCATCTTACGTCTACCATCCAAATGGCACTTTATGAGGCTACTTTCTTCTTATGAGCCCCTTTCCAGGTTTCAAGACAGGGGGAGGGGAAGCTATGTTGAAGAAACTTTACTTAATGATATATAGCTGAAATTCAAGGGAAGGGAAATCCATAGTAACCACTAGCTTCCTGGTGTGACTTTTGAAAGAAGGCTTAACCTCCTACAAGTTACATGTTGTAGCATATGTAAAAATTCCTCTTGTAAAATAGATGTAATTTATTACTTATATAGTAATAAAGATGTGGACATATAGAATGTCTCCTTATGGAGCCAATCCAATCACCATAGACACGTCTGATGTAAACCATGATTACTTTTATTTCTTGCCAAAGAAAACTATAATATATCACCTTTCTAGTGAGGCTAAGGCTTCCGCTATACCTTTTGTACCTACCCAGGGACTCCAAAATAGTTTTGTGACACCCACCTCACAACTTATTTCCACTGTCAATGAGTAACATCAGCGATCATGCAACTATAACCTTTAAATGCTGTTTGCAATAAAAATCAAGGCATTTAAATAGATAAAAAACAAGACCAGCGTCTGTCCAGTGTCCGATCAGCACCACCGCAACGTGATCATGGGCTGCTGAATGGCTACAATGGTAGCTGGAGGCATCTGTGCTTTTTATGGTGTGATCTGCAAATACAGCCTACCTTAGGCAGACTGTACTAGCAGAATGCTGATGTAACTGATCTATCTATCTTGTGATTGTTTATAAAAGTCCCTAGGGGGCTTGAAGTCTTACAAAGATGTGCGGTCTGCATCTTAATCTCTAATGCAAACAGTCAATGGTTCTAATCGGAGCCTGTAGACGGAATTATTGGAAGTTCCTGTAGATGAAATGACTGGAAGCTCCATAGGCTTTCATTATAATTCCATCAACTGCTACTCATAGCGGGTATACGGGGGATAAAGGACAGAGTGTGTGCACTACTCATTACATCTGCCCCTTCTTTCTAGTTACTGGCAGGGGTCTCAGCACCCAAACTCCCACCAATGTCACTATAACATCTCAGAAGTTTGTTTAAATGACAGGAACACTACTTCAATTTTATTTTTATTGCCGGTTCCAGGCACTGGGACCCCCTGTTGGAAGGCATTTTCCTCCGAGTCGTGACGTCACCAGAACTCTGAAGAAAATGTCTTAACATGGGGGTCCCAATGCCCATCCCGGCTAATGGATTGTACGCTCAGTCAATCAGTGATTGCAGCTATGTCCCACCCCAGTCACTGACTGGCTGAGTGGGCAGTCCATCAACTGGATTTTAACTTCATTAGTGCAGGAGATCCCGGAGCCCGGTGGGGGTCCCGGGGCAGCTTGGGGAGAGGTGAGTTGTGAAAGTTTATTATGTCTCCCTCTGCCCCTGCCAGATGAAATATTTTTCAAATGACGTGACTTCTCCTTTAAGAAATTCAATATTATTTGACTGTTCCATGAATAAAACTCTTATAATAGAAGTTATCACAATTCCTTTTTATAACGTCCATCACACATCATCACCTGCCCAATTCTAAAAGCTCCATTAACGTTTTCCGATGCTTTCAGCCAAAAATCTAAACAAACAGCTATTTCGCCCCACGGTATAACGGCACCATTCTGCAACGTGGTGCTTTTACAACACAGTTGCGCACATTTAAGAAATCCAATATTATTCGACTTTAACCACCAATAAGATCATTATGGTAATAGAAGTGATTAGAATTTGGCACCTAGCAAGTTCACAACACAAACTGCGCGGCTCAAACAAGACGTTCCCATTTACATATTTGATATCAAAACATTTCCTCATTATTAACTAAACCATCTCCTTTCATGTGTGTTGTATGGGAAAATAATCTTGGGTATAATTTGTACATATTTAAAAACTTGGTAATATGCCTGAAATTGTCTTTGGAAAAGCGAGTTTGCATTTAGAAGCTGTTTTACATGTTTAAAGCAAATGCGATTATTTTTTTTTCTCTCCTTATGTGAAAATCACAGCTAATTAGTTTTGACTAAGTAAAGCATATCCTTTGAAAATGAGAGACAAGTTCCCTTTGCCCTCTAAAGAATTGCCTGTTATTTACATAGTTAATATTAATAACCCGGAGCATTTCTTACCCCCCAATTCAGCATCATTAGTCAGGCTGCAAATGCCTTCTACACCAACCCGGAATAACAGATTATTTCTCCTATCCAAAATGGATGAGGTTGGGTTATACTCTGCATTTATTAAAATAGTTTAGTTAAAAAAGAGAACCTCTTTTGTAATGACAGCTGTCCAAATGGAAATCATACAGTCTAGTAAATTTTCAAATCCCCCCTGGGTAAGGCTGAGTTCACACAACGTAAGACACCGAGCGTTCTGTGACACGGCCATGTCACAGAACATCCGGTGTCAGTGAAGTTTATCCCGGCCGGAACTGCAGTACCGGCCAGATAAACTTAATTTCTTTTGAATTGGAAAGTGTGCACATTCGGGTGTGCCCACATTCCAATTCACCATAGCCGACAATGTAAAGTGCGGCCAGAGCACTTTACATTACTTTCAGTCTTGTTCAGCTGCTATTCAATGAACAGTGGCCGCACAAAACTTATGTGTCCGTTTTCTGTGCGGCTGCAAGAAATCCCGGACAGAGTGCATACTATGGGGGACATTTATAAAAGATACCCCCAAGGCGTACGCCAGGGAGAAGGTGCAGATTTGCCCCTTCTCCCTGGCGTACGGCTTCCACATGCCCCGCTCGCCCGATGGGCGGGCTGGGGGAGCTTGGGGGGGCGTGACAAGATGGGGAGGAGGCATGGCCTCCTCCTGCACCTCATTTATCATGATTTACGCTGGCATAGCTCATGAAGTAAGTCACATGTGGTGGGCTTGAGGGGTATATAAGGTGGGGTTGCTGCCATGGGCAAAAGGGGCAATTTATAAGAGTGGCACAAATGGATGTGAGAGCTGAGTATCGACTATGATGGTGTGTGAAGATGGGATCATACACTACAATGAAGCAGCAGATCACTAAATTGGGGATTGTTCTAGCAGGTGAGCAAGGGTGGAAACAAAAGATACTCAAAGCTGATTTACTGTTATATCTCAGCCCAGTTGTAGATTTACAGCCAATAGTGTTCAATACCAATCTATAATGTCCTCCATGCTGCTTCTTAGGGTGTGCTTTAGAGTTAAAGGGAGACAAGATTATCTCTTCTGGGTTTGCGGAGAATGAGAGACATTGAAGAAGCTAGTCTTCCCCCACCAGCTACACCTACTTGGAAGCAGGTGTAGAATTTGTACGCCGGGCGCAGGTTCGAGTGCCCGGCCAGCCGGATTCACTAAGAGATGTTCTGACTTGACTGGGTTTATTCGATCTTGACAGTATATATCGTACACAGTATCGGGCACAACAAAGAAATTGCACTTGCTTTGGGCTCCTGCAATACTGAGAGCGTTGACCTAAAACCTCAGTTGGATGGAGCAGTGGGTAGTACATGCACTTTGCCTCTTTATTTATTCTGAATTGACCCGCTGGAGATAGGCCATGTAGTGTTTGGCAACTCCATACAGAATGAATGGAACAGTGGTCTGACTGCTCTAAATTATGCAATATCCAATGTATAGTGTTGATAGGGCATAACTTTAAAGATAGGAATAACCCATTAATGCTTCCGGACAATTTAATGTACAGAATGTGTACATTATTTAACTTATACATGGCCGTTTTGCCTCTACAGGTTCCATCTCTAATTATTAGTTGTCCCTGAGCTAGTGGGAGAAGACTAGCTTCTTTAATGTCTCTCATTCTCCGCGAACCCAGAAGAGATAATCTTGTCTCCCTTTAACTCTAAAGCACACCCTAAGAAGCAGCATGGAAGACATTATAGATTGGTATTGAACACTATTGGCTGTAAATCTACAACTGGGCTGAGATATAACAGTAAATCAGCTTTGAGTATCTTTTGTTTCCACCCTTGCTCACCTGCTAGAACAATCCCCAATTTAGTGATCTTCTGCTTCATTGTAGTGTATGATCCCATCTTCACACACCATCATAGTCGATACTCAGCTCTCACATCCATTTGTGCCACTCTTATAAATTGCCCCTTTTGCCCATGGCAGCAACCCCACCTTATATACCCCTCAAGCCCACCACATGTGACTTACTTCATGAGCTATGCCAGCAATTTTGTAAGACTGGATAGCCCCATTAATTTGTATTCATGCAACCACCTCATTCGCTAAAGCATATGACATATCTCAAATTTTACTCTTGTCAGCATATTATATAGTACAACCAACATCCTAAGGCTCTTTCCTGTATCTTGTTTATAATATAGAGGAGATGCCTTGTAATCTTTGTCTTTAGAGGTCCTGCAGAGGTCTACTTACTAGGGAGTCTAAGAGTTAACTCAATGCTCCTTCGGAAATATGTATAATTTTTTTTTTTTTTTTCACAAAAAGAGGAAAACCTTCTCTCTAGTGCCACCTAGTACCAAAACCAAAGTTTTTATGAGATGCCTTTGTGAGTATGGGAATAGCACATATATCCCCAGAGCTACACATGAACTCAACCATGGTACTGCTTTTTCAATCCCATATTAGATTGAGGTCTCAGCAGATACAGGTTAATTTGAGGGCCCTAATAATCTGCTCTACATTTGAACCCTTTATTTATGGCCCTTTAAGTACGTTACTATTCTTTGCTATTGGAGTCATAGGGTTAAATTCCCAGAGCATTGCCGGGCACTACATGGAATCTCCAATTAATTCGGAATGAACATTCAATGCGCTGATATTTCCATGAATACTAATTAGTCTAATAATGATTGAACTCTAAAAACTGCAACCAGAATTTTTTGTTAGATGACAGAAATAATGAGAAAAAAAATTAACCTAATTACATTTTAAAGAGGTCATATTTAGATAAACTATTAGAAGGGATTCAGTTTTATTATGGCGCAGTAAATTCAGACCCGAAAATGTAGGCCGATCATCAATAGTTTGACAGCTTTAGAAATACTTAGCCGTGTGTTCGTCATTGAGTGGCGATAAAAATACTATTTACAACTCTTTATTGTCTATCAAAGATGGTACAGAATAGTTTCTCAGGCAGTGGCATACTGCTGTCTAGTGATGGAAGGGGGAAAAAGTCTTTAATTCGTCAACAGATCCTGGATTATTAAATGATCATTGTCATTTCATCAAAATTTGCAAGCAGGGCCGTCTTAATGGCATTGTGGACCCCTGGGCAGAGCTGTGAACGCCCCCACCACCACCACCACCTCCAGTGGACCAAACCCTTCCAACCATGCGACCCTTCCTACCTTCCCAGCCATTCTACTTCTTCTCCCAGACCGCCGCTAGCCAATGTACTCTCTTACTGCTTTTGAGGCCACACCCGGCTCACGCACGCACAATATTTGTGATGATGTAATCACACTCCCTGCGGTTTGATCATTGGCCACCTTCTTACAAGAAAGGATTACATTGACAGAAAGAGGACCGAATTGCTCATCTCTCCTTTGTCAGAGTTGGTGTTTTACAGTCATTTCAGAGTGCAAAAGGGGCCCTTGCAGAGTGCAAGTCATGCCCCCCCCTCCCCCCACAGAGCAGCAATTTATCGTGTCCAATAGGAAAGATGGTTTGGGTAAGAAGAGAAAGAAAGAGGATTGTTTTAGAGTGAAAGAGGCGAACAAAGGCAAAGAGCCTATAGGAGTTTATAGTGAGAATTTGAGTGCTTGTTTTACATATCACACTGCTCATTACTGCTCTGTAATGTTCTTCATACTGCTGTTGCTTCTAATGGTGTGTAATAGAGATACAAAAAGCAATATCTCCTCCTCTGTGTGTGGGAAGAATTAAAGGGGCTAATCTCTATCCACTAGCTCAGGGACAAGAGAAAATGAAAGAAGGAGCCTAAAAATACTATATACAAGTTATATAGTGGCCACAAACACTGCCACATTGCCCAAACATGTGGAATTTTGGGCAAGGCATGTGCCTTGTTTAAGAGGGAAAGGGGGCACAACCGTGTGTGCAGAAAGCGCAGATTCTGTTTTCTGTTAAATTTTGGAGCTGTATTGAAACTTAAACCCACCAGGCCTTACTGGTATGCCGGGCCTTTAAGAATATGGCTATAGTCTACCAAGCATTATCCACTTATGTGACACATTTCCATGTGTAGGCCCAACACTTATATATAAAATGTTGAAAAAAGATACCCCTATTACTTTCTTCTGCTACTGTATGTCCACATGGTATGTTCCCTAGAATACAAATTATATACACTGTATAATTTAGGAAAAGACATACAGATAGACAAACTTTACAAAAGTTATAGGCCATCAAATTTTCTGTAAAGCTAACAAATTTAGAAATGAGGATATTTATTTATTATGCATAGAACTCAAAAAGCCACAAAGTAATGTCATTTTATAGCACAGTAGTTCAGAGAGTCTTTGTATTACAGTCTATTATAGTCTATTAATCAGAGGTTTTATTTCCGTCATTAAAGCTCAGATCCCAGTCACCACTGTGGATCGATAAGTATGAGTCTGCACATCCCGTGCTCAACCTTTTCTACAGCTAGAACAGAAAAACATTTGTCATCTTTATAATAAAAGGTTTCCATTTCTTGATTAATATTTAAGAGGAATAACGTGACCTCGGGAGGCATAAAACCTACCCTCAGCCTTCAGGAATATTCGATTCAACAAGGTTTGTGGAAATGAGCAGAGTGGTTAGCCTTCAAGTCGAAAGAACAGACAATGATGTTACACCTATATCCTGCAGCTCGAAGTATACGGGTCAGGGAAGGCCCATTTCACAGCCAAAGACTTCTCATCACTTGGGGCACAGATTTCATGCCCTACCCCTGTTTTAATACCCTAACCCCCTGGCACTAAGCATCTGGATCACATACGTTGGTAACCTCCAGCCCCAAGGAGCAGCAGTATTCTTGAATACAAAATCATAAAAATCCAGAGAAATCCCATCTACTTTTAAAGGGGTTCATAGTGACCATCTGGAAAACAAACAGGTTGTCCCACAAAACCAAATGAACCCTATTCTCTGGATGGGGAAAAACTAATCGATCGAAGGGGGTCTGACCACTGGCACCCACTACAAACTTGAGAACAAGAGAAACTGAGAACTGAGGGGTGGTCATTCTGGTGTAGTGCTGCTCCGTTCATTCTCTATGGTCATCTAGCAAGGACATCTGAATTCTGTATGGAGAGATTAGCTGTTATTGCTGGTTGAAACCACTTCAGGGACTGGGCCAAGTCTTCACGACCAAGAACCACTCTTTGCAAAGACTTTTCCATATTCTTGGGTGAATGACCCTCCAATATGATACCATGTGCTTTAATTGCACACATGGACTCAGGCCCGTATTAACAGCTGCTGCTGCCCTAGGCACTAAACTTGAAGACGCCCCATCTTCCCTCACCAATTAGCATCAGGCTAGTTTAGTAGTTTGGTAGATTAGTAGTTAATAG
The DNA here is from genome assembly GCF_027789765.1 of Dendropsophus ebraccatus. Classification (NCBI taxonomy): domain Eukaryota; kingdom Metazoa; phylum Chordata; class Amphibia; order Anura; family Hylidae; genus Dendropsophus; species Dendropsophus ebraccatus. Next base: position 25,651,980 of record NC_091461.1, read on the forward strand.
CTCCAGGTATCACATTTTACACCGCCACACCAGACCTGACTAATACTGCCATACTGTGACTGGATAACACCGCCACACTAGACCTAACCAATACCCCCATACAATGACTAGATAACACGACCACACCAGACCTGACCAATACCACCAAAATACCCCCCCCCCCCCCCCCTTCCTTTAAAAGACACCAAATTTACTGGCAAGTCTAAACAGGAGGTGGGAGACTAGAAGAATAAAAACAAAAAAAAGTAATTCCCTTCCCCATGCTCCCTGGTGCTGCCCCCCTGCAAGATGCTGCCCTAGGCACCGGGCCACGGGTGCCTAGTGGTAAATACGGCCCTGCATGGACTTACCTTTAAGATGCCCTGTTGGCCATAGATGTATTTTCACCAAGTAAACAGTCCCTTATAGTAGTCAATGGGAAGAGAGTAGACTAGATACTTCTTGGACATGTTCACTGCCAGGCATACATCTAGAATAGACTCTATTGACAAATTGATAAAAAAAAAAAAAAGTTACTCTGCATCAGCTTCTGCGAAATCTGGGAGATAACCCACAATTAATGTAGAAGATTAATGTAGTAATGACAGAGATATTGTTTTTTTTTTTTCTAACCCAGTAGATGGACAAGCTCTGTAATTCAGGTTTCAAACTGCTGACATTGTTAGGTAGCTGTTAGGACAAGGAGACACGTGATACCTTTCACATATCTGTCTGTGTCTCCGATATGTACAAAAATGCTCTTATTCTCTGGCACAAAGTGTCAAAGAGGCATTTCCAAGTCCTTGAAGTGCCAAGTGCTGCAGTGCCTCCTCACTCTTCTTCCAATCTCGATCCTGCTTGATTGACAGTAGTCTGAAAGATAATCCCTGTTTTCAAATGCTTATAAATTGCGTATAGGTGCAATATTTGGAAGCAGGGCTCAGCTTCCAGCTGACTGTCAATCAAGGAGTCATGGATAGGTGGGGGAGCGAGGAGACATTACTCTTTTTTTTTCTTTTATTATGAAATCTACTGTGTCTAAGCAGACCTAAACTTAATAGTAGATACTGATATGATTTTGTTTACTGATGACTTTGATTTTGTTCCTTAAGATTTTTTATTGGTTTTATTTCTCTACCACCCACTAGTATAGTTTTAAGATGCAGGTGTCTTAAAGGGAATGTACCAGCTCAATCAACATATTAGTTGGGCGTCTCTGCATTAATTCCGCCAGTGTACTTCTTTTTTCAATCTGCCGCCCTGTTCCCGTGATCTGAACTATTTTCTAAATATGCAAATCAAGTATCTTTGGAGGCGGGCCTAGGAATATTGGTGCACTGGGGGCACTGGCCTCGCCTCTAATTAATCGAGCGGTGGTGGATTGAAAAAAGGATCACACCACCGGAATGTGCCCATACTACAACCAAGTGTCCCGAACAGACTGTGGGTTTAATGACCCAAATCATAGATCCATGATAACAGGGGTGCAAAAATCGGCCATAATACAGTCTTGGGACATTGGCCTTATGTAATTTCCCATTGCTTTAGCCTATGTGGCATATGCTGCCATGGGGAAGAATAGTAGAAATGACTTTTTAATGGAATGCACTGCAGCAAATTCAAGTCTTGCCGGCTGCACCTATCTTCACTTTAAGAAATACTTTGTGTGTGCTGAATGTTTTACGGTTTGTGATCTATTTATGTGGATGGTTGCATGATAAGGTGATGCCATAATCCCTATTTGTCCCACAGTAGCTATTATTTTGCACAGATCATTTGTTCACTTGTCAAACTAAATTGAACGCTGAACAGACTGAAACAAATTCCATAACTCCTTGGCCTAGGGATCTCAGTTAATGCGAATGAGAAAAATTTTGATACACGGTATACACCACAGTAACTGCCATATTGTTCTATAATATTACAAGGGAGACATGCTTCCCAGGGGCTGTGCTGCTAACCACAAGCAATTGAAAAGCATGGGTAGCCATTTTAATTCCCTGAGACGCGCTGTTTGCTGCTGGTTTTATTCTATTTTCTCAGTTCTCAGAAGAAAGTCTCAACTTGTAGGGAAGTGATGTAGAGATGTACTCAAATGTATATCTTAAATGATAGATGGTTATCTACTATATGATACTATACACAGTTGATGTCATAGGATTTCTGTATATATAGGGTTGAAGTAATTTGAACACATACAGTGGTACCTTGGTTTAAGAGTAACTTGGATTGAGAGTGTTTTTCAAGAAGAGCTCACAATTTTTCAAAATTGTAACTTGGTGTAAGAGCATTGCTTTGGTTTAAGAGCTCCCTGTACTGGGTGGGAGGGGGAGTGGGGGGGCATAGTCTGCATAGCGTGGTCTGCAGCCCTCTACTCTGACTCAGGAAGTCTCCATCACCTTCCAAATCATAGCAGATCCACTTTAGGCTGGGGCTTGCATCAGTGGACAGGACTGTGGAGGTAATTTCTCCATAGCTGTAACCCCTCGCTCCACAGACATAGTGCTGCATTTATGTGCCTACATCTGCTCTGCTCATTCCTTCATGCTCCCTGCTGTCTCTGTCAGCCCTTGTGTTTACCATCCTCTCCATTACTGCTATAACGTGCCTGCACTTACACTCAGCTATACACACTGCTGCTATAATGTGCCTGTACTTACACTCAGCCATTCACTTTGCTGTATAGAAAATTTTCTGTCACTGTCCTCCTGCACAGCTCTGTGATTCTTACTTTCTGGTATCTACAATCTGCTGCTGTTTTTTCAGGTTTATGCACTTACTGTACATTATACTCCACATGCTGATTGCTATACTGTACAATAACTATATATTATAACTGTACAGTAATAATATGACATATTCTGCTCTTTCTAAATGTTTGTTTCATTTGTTCTACATGATATTCAGAATTTTTTTTTAAAATGATTATTTTGGGGGTGTGGAACCAATTGCCTGCATTTCAATGATTTCTTACGGGAAAATTTGCTTTGGTTTAAGAGTGGATTTGGATTACAAGCACAGTCCCGGAATCCAAGGCACCACTGTATATCATCCCACTAATAGGTTTAGGTGTAAGTTGTACATAAAACAAGCATTTTTTTCCCAACAAATGTTTATATAAAAACTAATAACTGTTAGGTCAAGGAGACACATGATACCTTTCATATATCTGTCTGTTATTCTATACTTTTGAAACATGCTTTTATTCTCCAGTAAAAAGTGTCAAAGAGGCGTTCCCAAGAACTTGAAGTTCTGGAGGCTGTATCCCCCCCCTTTTATCCCTGTCCCTGATTGGACTAAGATGGAAGCTAAACTCTAAGCAGGATCAAGCATGGGAGGGGAAACAATAAGCTGTTACAGCCCTCAGTACTTCAGGAGCTTGGGAAAGCTTCTTTGGCATGTTGCTCAGGAGAATAAGAGCATTTTTCTACATTCTGGAAGCACAGACAGATATATGAAAGGTACCATGTGTTTCCTTCACCTAACAGCTATATAAGATTGTCAGCAGTTTGAAACATGAATTACTGCAGAAAGATTCACTTTAACCCCTGGCCGCACCAGGCAGTTATTGTACGTCCTGGTCAGAGGTTCGTTTCCACACCATGACATGCAATAACTGACAAGCTCCTAGTGCTCACTGTTTACATGAACAATGACTGGGAGCCACAGCCAAATATCACAGTTTAGTTTTGGCATTGGTGGATCCCCAGTATGGGTCCAAAATTGGTGATCAGTAATGAATCACTGACGCAGGTGAAAAGCAATCTATAGCCCGGATCCCATTGCTCTCTATAAGTACTGGGACCAGGGAGAAGTCAGATGTTGGGTTAAAAGGGGGTTGTCGAGGCTTGAAAGGGTTATCAAGCATTACAAAAACATGGCCACTTTCTTCCAGAGACTGCACCACTCTTGTCTCCAGTTCAGGTGTGGTTTTCAATTGAGTTCCATTCACTTCAAAGGAACTAAGTTCTAAAACCAACACCCAAACTGGAGACAAGAGTGGTGCTGTTCATTGGAAGAAAGTTGCCATGTTTTTTTAGCACTGGATAACTCCATTAAGAAAAAAATGGCTGCTTTCTTCCACAAATAGCACTACTCTTCTCAGTTTAATTGAAGTTAATAGAGTTGTAATCCCGTACACAGTGTTTTTTTCTCATTCTGGATAACCCCTTTATGAGCCCAAAAACTGACTTACACTTGTGAATACTCCTCTATGTGTTTTGCCCTAGCCCTGCATCTGAATACCCCAGCCAAGGCACAACAGGTTGTTGGTACACTCTTGCAATTAAACACACTAAATAAATTTCCTGCCAGACCTCCACTAGCCGCATCGTTGCTTCCCAAAAAGTAGAACAAAATAAAGAGAGAATTGCGAAGAGAGTTCAGCTCTGAAGTAGGCAGAATCGTGAACGTATCTGTAAACTGCATTCCAAGCTGTATTAGCTGGATCATTTGTATGTGGATTCACGCTCTTCATTTACTTCACCTACTTGGTACTGGTTCACGTTGCCGAATTTCTAGAACAATGACGTCTCAATATAGAAGAATAAAAGCTGTTGCATAGCGCTTATTTATTTATCAACTTATTTATCGTTCCTTAAAACGGATCCTTAAATTAGAAAACATTAGCGCTCCCATTTACTGTCGCCCACTTTCATTATCTTTAGAAATTAGCCGGCTTTGAGTAAATACAGTACTTTATGGCACCGTATAAAAATGTTCCACTGACCTATTAACTAGACCAGTATATTATAAAGTTATTGACAAGAGCCGTAAAATTTACTCAAGGCCATTAAGCCCGCTTAGCATACTTGACATGCATTTTGTGGCCGTAAGAAAGCTACAGAATTTTTTTTAAATTTTTTTTAAAGTATACTGATCAACGATATTAAATCGTATCCATGATTATAATATATTGTCTACGTTTATGGGTCATAAAATAAAACTGAGCTTAGTAAAAATGTATTAAGGGGGGGGGGGGATCACGTCGGCTTTAATAGCCGAGCGCAAAGAGGATGCCACATACTGTTTAACATATAAAGAATAGAGCATTGGCAGAGCGCTCGTCTTTTCTTGTATCACACGAGCCTGGAATGTAACTGATCCTGACATTCCGACTTCCTTGCTCGGCTTTGAAATATTGTAAACTCACAAAAGCTTCCTGTACAGTTCAGAACAAACACGGAGGATGTGTTTAGTTGTTTGTTTTAGATTTTTTTTTTTAACCCAGTAAATATAAAATATGTATTACACACAGCCACCTACTGTGAACAGAGGGTAAGTCCAACATGTTTCATCTCTTGGGTACTCTGTTTGACTTCCATTAGGGATGTATTACAGACCTATGGGTTTTTATCAATTCAGAAAGTCCACTTTGAACCCTGATTTCAAAGCCTACAGGGGGTGGGAGAAACGGAGCAAGGTTTTTCTCTTCTGTTTGATGGAACCTGTTGAATTGAAAGTATAACACGTTTTCCTTTTAAGTCGGAAGTGTGGACAAAAGCAGGCGTGTTTTGTGTGTAATGGAAATAGGCTTCAGCCACTTCTTTGGTTTCCATTTAATCATGACTTATGATTATGACATGGTTCATCTATTGCTATGTTCTTCCATTTTTGGGGGTCCTTATACTAACAACAAGACTTTTAGGGTGAATGGTTAGATGCCATAGTTAAGGATTTTTATATAATACTAGCTATAGTGTCCAACGTCAAGAGGCGTCTAACCAATTACCAGTATAGATAGCATTCTCGTGATCAATACACCATATCATGTATAGGGACTGATGTACAAAAGCAAGTGCAAAGAAGACATGGATCAACCAATCAGATTTCTCTCAAATACTCTCTCTCAATTGCCAACATTGCACTGTGTAGTAGGGGCTGCTATCAGCTGACCAATAAGCTGATCACTTGGTTTTAACTTATCAATAAACCATCGCTCATCAGCGGACGCACACCTCCCCATGTAATCGGCTAAAAGATGAGGCAGTAGAGGGCAGCACTAATGGTTCAACAATCGTTCATGCTGTCCCCTGGTAGGGCAGTCGAGCCTTGTTATAGGCTCGCTAAATAAGCACCGATATATGAGAGTGTGCATTGACTCTTCTAATAAGAATCTTACACTATCAGATGATCAGAGCACAGATTGCTGTTACCGAAGCCCCCATTTCTTGACTGCACTGGTTTTAATGAAAGAGGCTATGAATCAGAAAACTTAAAGGGGTTTCTTAAAGGGATTTCTTCCCTGTTTGTTAAAAGTATTTCTGGACAACAAAAAAAAACTAAACACAAGGTGCTTGAAAGGGATTTTGCTGAGGCATGGTAAAACATAAAAAAAGAAGCTATACTTGCCCACCCTAATCCCCTATAGCTCTTGAACTGATTCCCACTACTTCCTGGTTCTTGTTAATATGTTATCTCTGCAGAAACAATCACATAATGAGATGGCCACCTATCATAATTATTTATTAGCACAGGGTTTTATGGCAATTTATCATAGTCCAGGAGTTTTCTTGTACATAGGGTCCTTTTACACGGCCCAGCATGGGGTCGTGCAAAGATGCAAATGAGCGCTGATACTGGAAAGATTAAAAAACACGGGGGGCGCACATAGTGTATTACTGCAAACTGAAGATTCAAATAAAATTGGTGGCTGCAGAGCCGCTCACCTGGGGGGGGGGGGGGGGTCGTGCTTCGAGCCTGCAGCCAGTCCGTGGGGCTGGGGGATCCCGGTGGAGAATCAGAAGAAGATTCTGCTGGCTGGAGGTACAACTGTGCAAGGAGATATGGGACTTTGGTGGCGCTGACTCCTTAAATTATGGGAGATGTAAAATCAAAGCTTTATTGTAAGAATTACGCGTTTCAAGGCACAGCCTCTTCATCAGATTCGTATTGCAGGTTTTTATGGCAATTTATTATAGTCCAGTACATAGTAAATAGGGTCCTTTTACACGGTCCAACATGGGGTCGTGCAAAGATGCAAATGAGCGCTGATCAGCAAGATCAGTGCTCACTTGCAGGTGCCTTTACACATTACAATTAATTGAACACTGGGCAAGGATACAAGGAGTATTGGTGCGGTCTTGGAAACTGGCAGCACAGATAAGATATGCATATACCTGTGCTGTCAGTTTCTAAATCGCAGTGTATGCAATGCATACTTACCTTCTGCACTGCTTGTGATCAAGCATCCCGCTCTCCGACTCTTCCATCCCTCTGCTGTTTCTTCAGTCCCCCCCCCCCCCACCTCCTTCGTCTGCCAGTTATTCTGGAGGAGGTGGCGCCCTGGAGATACAGTGGCTACTGGAGCTGGACAGGAGAGCTGGAGAGTGGGATGCCAGATCCAACAGCAGCACAAAAAGTAAGTATGCACTGCTTGTGATCTGGAAACTGACAACATAAATATATGCATATCTGTGCTGTCAGTTTCATCTTTCTATTGGTTGCACATCTCCCGTTCCTGACAATAATACATTTTGAGGCTAATCCAAAATATGTGATCAGCATTTCTAGTGACGCTCCTGGCTGATAATTGGCCAATGTAATAGACCCTTTAGTCATAGCAAAAGGATATTTCGATACAAAGACCTACTAGTGGAACTCCAGGGCCGCTGATGCTCCCTAATGACAAGTTTTTTGCTCACGTGATGCTCGGCCCAGTCACTGGACTCAGTAGTCAATTGGCTTATATATAGAAAACTAGATTTGCATTTCCAGGAAAATACATAGTGCTTGAAAAGAGCGCCCCTTTACCAGTGACTTCCCTTTAAGAGAAACTTGGATCCCATTCCTTTAAGAGCGACATGGGTCTCGTCCCTATAAGAGTGACTTGGGTCCCATACCTTTAAGAGCGACTTGGGTCCCTTTAAGAGTGACTTGGGTCCCGTCCCTTTAAGAGCTACAGGGATCCCTTTAAGAGCTACATGGATCCCATTAAGAGCGACTTGGATCCCTTTAAGAGCGACCTGGGTCCCTTAAAGGGACCCAGGTCGCTCTTAAAGGGACCCAGGTCGCTCTTAAAGGGACCCAGGTCGCTCTTAAAGAGGTCGCTCTTTAAGAGCTACATGGAACCCATTAAGAGCGACTTGGATCCCTTTAAGAGCGACCTGGGTCCCTTAAAGGGACCCAGAACGCTCTTAAAGGGACCCATTTCGCTCTTAAAGGGGCCCAGGTCGCTCTTAAAGGCACCCATTTTGCTCTTAAAGGGACATATTTCGCTCTTAAAGGGACATATTTTGCTCTTAAAGGGACCCATTTTGCTCTTAAAGGGACACATTTCGCTCTTAAAGGGACATATTTTGCTCTTAAAGGGACCGATTTTGGTCTTAAAGGGACATATTTCGCTCTTAAAGGGACCCAGGTCGCTCTTAAAGGGACCCATTTTGCTCTTAAAGGGACCCAGGTTGCTCTTAAAGGGACATATTTCGCTCTTAAAGGGACCCATTTTGCTCTTAAAGGGACATATTTCGCTCTTAAAGGGACCCAGGTCGCTCTTAAAGGGACCGATTTTGCTCTTAAAGGGACATATTTCGCTCTTAAAGGGACCCATTTTGCTCTTAAAGGGACATATTTCGCTCTTAAAAGGACCCAGGTCGCTCTTAAAGGGACACAGGTCGCTCTTAAAGGGACCCAGGTTGCTCTTAAAGGGACCCATTTTGCCCTTAAAGGGACATATTTCGCTCTTAAAGGGACCAAAGTCGCTCTTAAAGGGACCAAAGTCGCTCTTAAAGGGACCGATTTTGCTCTTAAAGGGACCGATTTTGCTCTTAAAGGGACATATTTCGCTCTTAAAGGCACATATTTTGCTTTTAAAGGGACCCATTTTGCTCTTAAAGGGGCCCAGGTCGCTCTTAAAGGGACCCAGGTCGCTCTTAAAGGGACATATTTTGCTCTTAAAGGGACCCATTTTTCTCTTAAAGGGACATATTTCGCTCTTAAAGGGACCCAGGTCGCTCTTAAATGGACCAAGGTTGCTCTTAAAGGGACCCATTTTGCTCTTAAAGGGACATATTTTGCTCTTAAAGGGACATATTTCTCTCTTAAAGGGACCCAGGTTGCTCTTAAAGGGACCCAGTTCGCTCTTAAAGGGACATATTTCGCTCTTAAAGGGACCCAGTTCGCTCTTAAAGGGACATATTTCGCTCTTAAAGGGACCAAGGTCGCTCTTAAAGGGACATATTTTGCTCTTAAAGGGACCCAGGTCGCTCTTTAAGAGCGAAATGGGTCTCTTTAAGAGTGAAATATTTCCTTTAAAGGGACCCAGATCACTCTTAAAGGGACCCATTTCGCTCTTAAAGGTACCCATTACCCCCCTTAAGGGACCCAGGTCGCACTTAAAGGGACCAAGTTCGCTCTTAAAGGGACTAAGGTCACTCTTAAAGGGACCAATTTATCTCTTAAAGGGACATATTTTGCTCTTAAAGGGACATATTTCGCTCTTAAATGGACCCAGGTCGGTCTTAAAGTGACCCATTTTGCTCTTAAAGGGACATATTTCGCTCTTAAAGGGACCAAGGTCGCTCTTAAAGGGACATATTTCGCTCTTATAGGGACCCAGGTCGCTCTTAAAAGGACCCAGGTCGCTCTTAAAGGGACATATTTCACTCTTAAAGGGACCCAGTTCGAGGGAAACGGGTCTCTTTAAGAGCGAAATATTTCCTTTAAAGGGACCCAGATCACTCTTAAAGGGACCCATTTCGCTCTTAAAGGGACCCAGGTCTCTCTTAAAGGGACATATTTAGCTCTTAAAGGGACCCATTTACCCCCTCAAGGGACCCAGGTCGCTCTTAAAGGGACCCGGGTCGCTCTTACAGGTACTTAGTTCGCTCTTAAAGGGACCCATTTAGAGCGGCTTGGGTCCCTTTAAGAGCGACTTGGGTACCGTTCCTTTAAGAGTGGCTTGGGTACCGTCCTTTTAAGAGCAGCTTGGATCCCGTACCTGCTACATGGCTGCATCAGCTCTGCTATTTTACTGACTGACCTCTGCTACTTATAATGGTAAAGACCATTGCTCGGTTACCATGACAATCTTACTCATGTCAGGGAGACAAAATAGTTAAGGACCTTCCATATATTACATCTTCTATTGGCCAATAGTGGACATGTGACTGTGGATGGTGTGATACAATGCATGACGAGACCTTAGAGTTCCTATTGGCTGCTATATTTCAGCTATTTGCATATGTGCTGTGATTGGCTGTTAGCGGTTAGAGTGTGGCCATTATTTGCAATGGGCCATTATTTTCTATGGGAAATTTGGGGTCTTTAAACGTAAATTTCTTAAAAACGACATATACGATCAAAACGAAAAATAGATAGCACACCACACACCGCCGAGGGCTTCGAAACGCAGTTTGAACGGAGTCTGTGTGCAAATCGGTTTGGGCTGTATTACGCGCAGAAAAATGGCTGGAAGAAGAAACGGAAGAAGAAGAAGAATACGGATTACAATATAGTGCTTTTCAAGCACTATAATAACGGCTAAGGTCAGTTATTGGTGGCAGCATCATATGACTGAGAGAGAGAGACACCGGAGAGACACCACAGCAAGATTTATGGGTAAGTTGTTTTAATTTTTTGTTTTGTTTTGTTTTACTTCGGTCCCAACTTGTAGTAAATTTTTTAACAGTACCTGAAAAGTCCTTTCCACACCAGTGGCATACTGGTTTTATACTGTGCGCAGTCTAGGTTTCATATTTTCTATAGGAAACTATATTTACTTTAGTAAGTAAAGGCCCTTTGACTTGTGACTCAGGGCTGAGGCTGAATACACTGTATCTGTACATTTCCCATACATTTTAAGAGCCTTGATCAGATTTAAATGAACTAGTTCTGTGCACATTGACTACATGTGTTCTGCTTGTAAAGTTTAGGATGCCGGGAATCTGGCCAAGTTCTGTGCAATATATACAGGTTACACTTCATGCTTCATTGTCCAAACACTGTTTATGCAACATAATATTTTTGCCATAAACAATTTATATTTTAAGGAATCAGTTAGCGAGGGGGCACCTGCATATCTGGACAATAACGCACGGCGTGTTTTCTGTAAGAATGCGCTAATGTACGCTTTCATTACCGGCCTGTGCTGTGTTTGAGGAAGAACATTTCACAGAATTGGTTTTAAATGGTCACAAAAACTGAAATTTAAGTTGAATGTTATGTTACCAGACAGTTTATAAACATTCGCAAATGTGTTTTTAAAAGTTCCCATATGAGGAAAAGTCCGAAGATCAGGAATATTTTTTAAGCTTTTAAGCTTGGGCATATTTCTGGTTGTCCCATTACAGCTGGACACTTAGGGGGAGATTTATCAAACCAGTGTAAAGCAGAATTGGCTTAGTTGCCCCTAGCAACCAATCAAATTTACCTTTAATTCCTCACAGACTCTTTAGAAAATGAAAAGTGGAATCTGATTGGTTGCTAGGGGCAACAGTCATGTCCCTGGTAGCCTAGGTAACCCCCCCAGTCATGTCGCTGGTAGCCTAGTTAACCCCCAGTTCCTGTCCCAAATAAAAAATAAACATCCCACTCACCTTTCCTCCGCTCCCACGCTACCCAGGTCCTCCTCTCTCCCCTCTAGCCTGTGCCGGTCTTCTCATACAGGTGGCGCGCGATAAAATGACATCATCGCGCGTGGCCCGCAGGAGAAGGAAGACATGCGCCGCGCTGGTGGGGACAGAGCCGGCACAGACAGCATCCTCCTGTGTCTGGCAGCTGTCATAGAGACAGGAAGGATGCTGTGTATGCCGGCTTCTGCCCCACCAGAGCGGCCCACATCACAGAGCAATGGGAGGCCTCAGGGGTGCGGGCTGAAGGATCCCCACCCCTGCTCTATAGTGACTACACTGCAAAAAGTTTGATAACACCTCCTGACCAAAGAGATCTTAAGGGGTGATTCATCAAACATGGGGGGAGATTTATCAAACATGGTGTAAAGTTGCCCCTAGCAACCAATCAGATTCCACCTTTCATTTTCCAAAGAGTCTGTGAGGAATGAAAGGTGGAACCTGATTGGTTGCTAGGGGCAACTGGGCCAGTTTACCTTTACACCATGTTTGATAAATGTCCCCCATGTTTGATGAATCACCCCTTAAGATCTCTTTGGTCAGGAGGTGTTATTGAACTTTTTGCAGTGTAGTCACTATAGAGCAGGAGTGGGGAACCTCCGGCCCGCGGGCCTCATACGCCCCTGAAACCTCCCGATGCGGCCCACGGCTCCCCTGTGATGTGTGCCGCTCTGGTGGGGCAGGAGCCGGCATACACAGCATCCCTCCTGTCTCTGTGACAGCTGCCAGACACAGGAGGATGCTGTCTGTGCCGGCTCCGTCCCCACCAGAGCGGCGCATGTCTTCCTTCTCCTGCGGTCTGCTCGATGACGTCATTTCATCGCGCGGCACCTGTACGAGAAGACCGGCACAGGCTAGAGGGGAGAGAAGAGGACCTGGGCAGGGTGGGAGCGGAGGAAAGCTGAGTGGGATGTTTATTTTTTATTTGGGACAGGCACTGGGAGTTAACTAGGCTATCAGGGACATGTCTGAGGGGGTTAACTAGGCTACCAGGGACATGACTGGGGGCGGGGGATGGAGATTAACTAGGCCACCAGGGACATGACTGGGGGGCATAATTAGGCTACCAGGGACATGATTGGGGGGTTAACAAGGCTACCAGTGACATGATGAGTGTGGGGGGGGGGGGGTAACTAGGCTACCAGGGACATGACTGGGGGGGTGGGTAACTAGGCTACCAGGGACATGACTGGGGGGTTAACTAGGCCTACCAGGGGCATCACTGGGGGTTAACTCTGGCTACAGGGCATCACTAAGGATTCACACCAGGTATAAGGGGCATCACAGAGGGTTAACTACAATAGCATGGGCTCTAGGGGAGCAATACTTTGTCTTGCCCCGGGTGCTGCAAACCCACGCTACTAACTGCCGCACACAGTATGCGGCCCTCAAATGATTTTATTAATGCCCGACTGGCCCTCGACATGGAAAAGGTTCCCCACCCCTGCTATAGAGGAAACAGATAACATTCTAACTAGTGTTGAGTGGCTCCGTCAAACTGTTTGGGTTTGATAATGATCTCAGAACCCAAATGCTTTGTATTTGATTCCCCAAGGCTGCAGAAGTTGGATGCTGCCAAGAAAAACATGGATACAGCCTATTGGATTGTTCCCTCAACATCTTTTTTAGGTGAAAAAAACAGCAGTTTTTGACAGTGACAGTCATTAATAATGTACATGATCATTATTAATAATCATCATTGGGAACATAGCTCATGGCTGTATTAATGTTTTCCATGACCTTTTAGGGTGGCATCCAACATCTCCAGCAGCCGGGATTCAAATGCCGAGTGTTCGGGTACAGGGAACATTGTCAAACCCAAACAGTTTGACAGAACCACTCAACACTAATCCTAACCTACTCTGGGGCATCTGAGGGGGTCGCTCTACCACATGAGAAGCCAGAAGAACTTTAAATGGAACACAGAAGGCTACCAATTTCTTGTTGGTGCTAAGAAGCTTCATGTGCACTTTAGCTTAAAGGGTACTCCGGACACACTTTGCTGGGGATGTGTGGAAAATAATAAACCTCCTATTTTCACCTACCATGCTCTTCTGGTAGCCTTCTGTAACGTCTTTAGGTGAATGCTCCTGCTGGTACTTCCAAGACTCAGCCAATCACTGGCCACGGTGTTATCCTGCTTCAGTCAGTGATTGGCTGAGCGGGTTGTCACTGCCAAGATGAGTCCTTCTTGGAAGTAGCAGCCAAAGCATTTAGTGAAAATCTTGTAAGAAACCATAATTGTATGGATTACCCAGCTTATAATGATTGTTGGCCTATCCTCTGATCAATATTAGATCAGGGGCTAAACTCCCAGCATCCCTGTCGATTAGTTGTTTGAGATGGCCCTGGCCTCTTGGAAGTTTAGTTTTGCTCATCTTTGCAGTCAAAGGGAAGGCCATTTTAACAGGTTAGGTGATTTTAACAGGTTAGGTGACCTCCTTAAAGTGACTCTCCAGTGTTGGAATTAGTAAATGGCCGGGGAGTGGATTACATGGCCACCATACTCTCTACCTGGGAAAATCTCCTGATCACAGCTGGTCTCATCAGTGAGACCCACTGTGATGACTAACCTTTGACATGCATGATGACATGTTATTTATGAAATTCACAGTTTTAGTGTGAACATACCCCTGATATTTAACTAATGTGCATAATCTGCACCAACATTGTGTTGTGGGTTTTGGTGCAGAAATGCAGGGGGGGGAAAATTGCCGCGTCCTAGGGTCAAAAACGTTTAGGGTCCTATTACACGAAGCGATTTTTAACGATTAACGACTACCGATAAACGATTGCAAACAAGATTGTTTATCGCTAAATTCAAATCGTTCACCATATTACACAGAACGATAGTCATTAGTTTTGATCGTTACTACGATCGTTATTGCGATTGTTACTATGATCGTTAACTCCATCTGATCCCAGCAAAACAATGAACAAAGGGCCATTACACTGAACGATTAGTGAAAAAATGCAGAACTTGAGCGCACGAATGTGGAATTACAGCAAACGATTAGTGAACGATTAACGATGATTTTAGGTTCAGGTCTAAATAAACGATCAGTGACACACGAACGATTTTTCGATTGTTGCCTGCAATTACACAGAACAATTATTATTTAAATTCGAACGATATAACGATTTTTTTTTTTGCGCGATAATCGGCCCGTGTAATAGGGCCCTTAGACAGAGTTTGCAAGTTCAAACCCCAGCTGATCACGGGCTGGAAACAGCACATTCTACTGAACAGTCCTGGGTCTTAATACTAAAAAAACTTTTGACGTGTCCCTTAAAAATTGTGGAAAAGTTTTTTCTTAAGTGACAGCCAGGTATGCTTTAAAGAATTTTTTTTAAATAAGTTATGAACACTATAACAGTTAGAGGAGGTAAGGGTGATCCTGGGAAGCCCACACCTTGGAGGGGTTAATGCTTTTGAGGTGCAGGAACATATTAGAACAATTACAGTGATTCATTGTCTATATCTAATGGTATAATACAATTGTAAAGACAGCAGACTGGGCGTTGGTAAATACACAGCAGCTCACAAAAGTCAGTGTAAGGCATAGCAGGAAATGAGTGTGGGTGTTAACCCTGTCACAAATGGTTGGATTAAATGCTGATTGCACAGCTGAAGAGATGGCTACGAAGAAACCATTAAATTACGTCCAGGAAAATTATAGGAGCAGGCCCATTATGTATTTGGGAAATGCGTGCGTCGTCGACAGCTTCCTTCTGCTAATATGTGAGGCCATCGTGATGGATTTCACTGTTTCCAGTTCAAAATAACAATTACATAATCTAATAATGTAGTCAGTGAGACACTTATTTTCAATTAGCAATCTCCAGCGTGTAGCATGATAATAATTCGCTAAAATGTACTTCCTGCTGCCTTAACATGAAACAGTCAAAAATGATGGCTTACTTTCCCACTCGCTGCTTCATTATTACTATTTTTCCTGTATAGTTTTCTAATTTAATTAGTCTTCCCTTGTTCTATGATATTCCATCAGCTTAAATTCTTCCTGCGCAAGATACGTATGCGTACACTGACGGCCATAAAAAAAAAAGAGAATTTTTGTATAATAAACAATTTTTCTTCAGCTGGAGTTTTTTTTTTCTTTCTGATTATTACATTCTAATTGTGATATTTTAATTGATCTGAACTAATTAAATGGATTGTTTTAATTTCAGTTATTTGTTTTTTTTATACTTTTGTTTATCTCAAATCATTTAAAAACAAAAAAATAAATAAATAAAAAATTAAATGTAACATTTCAGTATTTGTAAAACTCCTTAAAGGGGTATTCTGCTCAAAGATAACTTTTGATATGTTGCTGTCCATGGAGAGACTTACAATTCATTCCATACTTGTTATTATCTATTCAGTCTCTTTCCCCAGTTCTCAGCTGCTGCTTTCTGCTGGAGACACAAAAATCTGTGTGAGAGCCTTTCTCTCTGTCTCTCTGTCCCTCTTACCCCCTCCCCTCTGAGACGGCTGATGCATCCCTGGCAGACTTTATTTGCAACATTGTAGCTTCTTTGTAATGCTGGGAGGAATAATAACATTGAGTTCATCAGAGCCATACTTTACCAATTAGCCATAGAGCACAATGTAAAGTACGTCATACAGTGTAAAGGAGCCATACTTTATATTGTGAGAACAGGCTTTTCTGTACGAAAATAATCTTCATGCGATCTGTATTATGTCATGGGAATATAGCCTAAAGGAGCTGTCCAGTTCAGGAAATGCACATTTCCCTATTAGGGAATCCTAATTAATACAGGGGGCCCACTAATCAGAAGCCTCACCTCTAGACTAGATTGAAGAGTCGTTAAAAGAGATTTGTTCTGCATTTGATTACCGGTGGCTGAAAAAGTTGGATGCAGCCTTAAGGCTGCCTGGAAAACATGGATATAGCCATAGGCCATAGGCTGTATCCATGTTTTCCAGGACTCCCTAGGGCTGCATCCAACTTCTTCACCAACCGGTAATCAAATTCAGAGTGTTTGGGTACGCTCATCTCTAGACAAAGAGTGTCTCTTGCTCCAAAGGACCTCTCCTGTCAAAATTATGCAGACAATTGATTTACCTGGGTATTGTGTAATACTTAAAGGAGTACTCTGGGGAGTATTGTTTTTTTTTTTTTCTTTACATTTTTGTGTAATTATTACTTTATAACTACTGCCAACAACATTCATATAGGGGATCTGCAGTTTCCAGTCCACTGTTTTGATCCAGTGCCGCAGTGCTGATACAGATGACAGTTGACTAAGATGGCCAAAAGACAGCAGAGGTCTAAGGGCCCTATTACATGAAACGATAATCGGCCAAATCTGCCCTATCCGGTCGATTATGGCTCTGTGTAATAAACACAACGATCAGCTGATGACAAGGATCATTGACATAGGTTTGGACCTATAATTGTGGCGGGCGCAGACCGCGCATCGCTACGTGTAATAGCGATGCACAGCCGGCGGCTGGCGATTTCCAATCTGTATACATTACCCATCCACGCTGCAGGGCTCCAGCTGACAGGCCGATCTGGAGCTGCAGTGTGGGACCCGGTGAGAAGCAGAGCGCAAGAGGAGCCCTGCAGCATGGGTAGGAAATGTATAGAGTTTAAGCTAGGGCTGCAAGGACATCGGTAACAATGTCCATGCAGCCCTTGTTAAATGATTATCGGGCCGTGTAATAGGCCCAGTAAACGAGCGCCGATCTAGCAGATCTGCGTTTGTTTACAGTTATTATTGGGCCCCCATTGGCCTGTGTAATAGTACCTTAAGTCAGGCGCCTTACAACATAGTCAAGGACAGGCAGAGAGGTCAGAGTGCACAGAAAAACTTTGTAATTTATAGGCCTAGTCATATATTGGCAAGGCAATGTGGTGAAGAGCCACAGGCAGAGGTGGAGTGAAAAAGACAGGTGGACGTCAAACACCATGACAAACACGTGTCTAATAAAAATGTCTCTTGTAGCACTCCTAATGCTCAAGCAAGGTGGAGCTGCCTCTAGGTTGTGCTAAGCAGGAATAGACTTGGGCCTGATTTGGGGTATGTGCTGGCCCTTTAAGAACCTGCCATGGTGCACAAGCACCCTTCACACCCTTCAGGTGGCAAAGGAAATTGTAGAGGCAGTAGGAGCATGGAAGAAAGAGGAGACCATACAAATACTGTGTTGATAGCAGGCAACTCGGCAGCTGTGTCTGCTGTGAGATGTTGAACGTTGGTTGGGACAAGCCTCCATTGTTTCAGACCACATTGCACTATTAGTGCTTCAGTCTCCCATATAAAAAAAAGCCCTGTTTTATGGTGTTTTTCTTTCTGAACTTCATCAGAAAAACTACATAGTACATGTTAATGTAAAGAACCACTTAAAAAATTCCTCCCACCTCTAGTGGGCACCACCATCTGCCTGACCATACTCGATGCTGACCCCACCCCTGCCCACTATCCTGTCTAAAAACAGATGGGCTATCGGCTCAGCAATAGTAAACTTATGATTGTGATGAAAATATTAACCAATGTGTATACACCTATATAAACCAGTGGTCTAAGATCTAAAGATAACAGGGGTAAGGGTAAAAGTGCAAAAAAACTAAGTTACTTCTATCTCCTCCCTAGCAATATGTCGCCTTGAATTCTTGTAGATTTGTGCTCTCTGGTTGTTACGACCAATAAAAAGTAATATATATAACAGAACGCTTCCACATGTGAAAACAGCACCTAAAAGGCAGTTAGCTGCATTACTTAAAGTTCATTGAAAACTGGAAATTACAATAAAAAACTTTCCTCCTTCCAAATGTTTTTTTATTGCTTCAGCAGCTGAGGCCAGAAGCCGTTATGTGTTCGGGACCTCTACATGTATCGTAATACTGTCAGATCATGAAAAAATGCAGAAATAGCATAAAGCATTTCCAGGCTTGGTGAACTTTGCCGCATAAATCTGTAGCAGAGATTAAACTCAAGCTTCATAAAGCTCTCCCACTTCTCTCAATAAGGATATGAAACAGTAACATGGCTTCAAACTGCTTTCAATGGGATCAGCGGTGGTACTCTGCCATGAAATTGTAGCTAACAGTTTTACCTGAAAGTCTGATAAGTGAAATATATTTACATGAGGAGAATGTAAAAATATATTGAGGAGTGAAATGCAAGCTGAGAGCAGATTTCCAGGCTGAAACTTTCAGCAGATGTTGGTTTTGTAACATGGGGTGTCTCTTGCCGTTGGTAATAAAAGCTAAAATGTATAATAAAGTAACCAGAGCTCTTCTGATAACCCAGGGTTAAAGAAGAACAGTCACTGAAAAAAAAAAAAAAAAAGTATAAAGCAAAAAAAAAAAAAGAACCAAAAATAAATAAATAAAAATTATTTCATCTTTTATTGTTCATGTATGGAACATATTCAGATTGCAACAAAGTGGTGGTCCCACTCCCAGCACTCCGAAATTTAAAATTGCAAAAACTTTATTTCATATCAAAAAGAAAAATGAAAGCTAAAAAGCTATTGGCAGGTAAGCTACAAACAACCTACGCGTTTCACGCGCATGCCCACTTAATCGTGGTCTAATGAGCATATGGTATAACACATGTTAAAAATTCCTTTTAGTTACTAGTGGGATACCACATTGGTCAGTGTTGGGTAGGCTTTTTTTTAATATTTTTTTTAAATTAATGACCATGTAGAGGGGCTACAGGGTAGAATCTCCATTTTTGCAGATACTAAACTGGGTAAAGAAAACAGCACAGAGGTGGATAATATATTACAGAGGGATTTGGAGAAGCTGGAGGCTTGGGCGGAGAGATGGCAAATGAAGTTTAATGTGGATAAATGTAAGGTTATGCATTTGGGCCTTGGAAATAATAAGTACAGTTATGTGCTAAATAATAAAACACTGGGTAAAACTGCTTATGAAAAGGAACTGGGGGTATTGGTGGAATGTAAACTCAACTTTAGTGATCAGTGCCAGGCAGCAGCTGCCAAGGCTAATAAAATAATGGGATGCATCAAAAGAGGAATAAATGCTAAAGATGAAAACATAGTTTTGCCTCTTTATAAATCACTGGTCAGACCACACATGGAATACTGTGGACAGCTTTGAGCACCGGCAGGGCCGGACTGGGACTGAAATTCAGCCCTGGCATTTCAGAGCACACAGGCCCACTCACCGCGCGGTGAAAAGTTATGAGACGATGTTGTGAGAGCAGCATGGCTACATGTATCATCACAGCCATGACTGGAATTGCAGATAATAACACAGTAAATGGGGTCAGAAGCTTCTGTCTCTGTACTATGTCACGGTGCTGCAGTTACAGGTCCTCACCACCAAACAGTGTACAGAGACAGACTGCTTCTGGTCCCGGTCACCGTGCTGAGTTTAAAACAACCACCACATACCTACTAATACAACTGCATACTGACTAACACCATCACATATACTGACTAATACCACCACATACTGACAAATGTCACCGCATACTAATACCACCGCATACTGACTAATACCATCACATATACTAACTAATACCACCATATACTGACAAATGTCACTACATACTGACTAATTTCACCGCATACTGACAAATGTCACCGCATACTGACAAATACCACCACAAACTGACTAATACCACCACATACTGACTAATACCACCGCATGCTGACTAATGTCCACTGCTACTGAATAAAATCCACTTTAAAGACACTAGAAAGACAGCAGTGTCAGGGTCCGATGTGAGTGGGGAGTGGGAGGGCCCCCGATGGGCAGCTTCTCTAGTTTCTCCTCATCATCAGTCACTTGTATTTATTGCTGAAAGTGTAACCCTTACAATGCCTTCCCATGAGTTTGTTACCTGGGCAGGCAATGTAAGGGTTACACCTGTCTCTTTGCTGTAATAAGTAAGTGTCTGATAAGGAGAAACTGAGGGAGCCAAAGAAGTGATAAATATTCAGGGTACAGGGCTCATATTAGTTATAGTAAAAGAAGATATTCCCAGTACAGGACCTATATTAATATAGTAAGAGAAGATATTCCCAGTACAGGACCTATATTAGTATAGTGCCCCTTCTACATGGCCCATTATACAGTCATATGCAGCCGGGCTGCTTTATTAGTGGTGCAGCCATTTACATACATTATTATCGGCTACACATCCTCTGTATATACAGGGTGATGTGCAACCAATAATAATTTTATATGGTTGCCGAAAAGATCCAGTCAGCAAACAAGTGAGCATTTGCTCACCTGACAGCTGATATTGCCATAGGGGAATGAACATTCTAAGGGCTTATTCCCACATCCTATGAATTACAGGTCCTTATAATGATAAGGGGCATTATTACTATATGGGGAAAAGCAGGGGTTCTTACGCACAGGGGGCAACCCTGAACATGTTCATTCTTCAGCACGGACATGGCAGGAGCGCGCGCCTCCCATAGACTCCCATTATGAGCGGGAGGCTAACGGCATTACTAACGGTTTACTAAAGGTGAAGCAACATTTATTTCTGCACTTTGATGTTGTTTTGACTCTGCTCTGGGATATTATGAGCACTACATGGCGGTATCTGGTGCTTCATAGTAGTATGTGTTTGTTGGTGAGGCCCGAGCATTAACATGGATCACCGGGTGAGGCCAGAGACCAAAAAGTTTGAGAAGCACTGCCCTATAGAATATGCTCCCCCTCTATGTAGCCACCTTATAGGTGGCCACTTGTTCAGCCTTTCATATAGATGGCTTAATGTGCATCTACTTTGTGTAGTCCCCTCTATAGTAGATGACACGTTCTGTGCATCCCCTATAGTATATGGCCCTCCTCTCTGTAGCCCCTCCTTATAGATGCCCCCTCTGTGTAGCCCACTATAGTATATGCCCCCTCTATGCACGCCCTATTATCTACGCCCCCCGTGTGGTCCCCATTATAGATGGCCCCTGTGTTATCCCTCTTATCTATGGCCAATTATATTGTACCCCCATGTTGTCCCCTTATAGATGCCCCCCATGTTGTCCCCTTATGTATGCCCCCCTATAGAAGGCCCCCTGTGTTGTCCCACTTATAAATGCCCCCCTATGCTGTCCCCCCCTTATAGGCCCCTCTCCCCCATGTTGTCCCCTTATAGGCCCCCTCTCCCCCATGTTGTCCCCTTATAGATTGTCCCTTTTCCCCCTATGTTGTCCCCTCATAGGCTCCCTCTCCCCCTATGTTGTCCCCTTATAGGCCCCCTCTCCCCCTATGTTCCCCCTTATAGATGGCCCCCTCTTCCCCTATGTTGTCCCCTTATAGGCCCCCTCTCCCATGTTTCCCTCCCCTTATAGATGGCCCCATCTCCCCCTATTTTGTCCTCCCTTATAGATTGCCCCCTCCCCCCATAGATGCCCCGTCTCCCCCCTTATAGATGGCTCCCTCTCTCCCCCTTTATAGATGGCCCCCTCTCCCCCCCTTTATAGATGGCCCCCTCTCTCCTCCCCTTTATAGATGGTCCCCTCTCTCCCCCCTTATAGATGCCCCCCTTATAGATGGCCCTTTTCTACCCCCTTTATAGGAAGCCCCCTCTCCCCCCCCCCTTTATAGATGGCCCCCCTCTCTCCCCCTTATAGATGGTACCCTCTCCCCCATATAAATGGCCCCTCTCCCCCCTTAAAATGGCCCCCTCTCCCCCTATGTTGTCCCCCCCTTTATAGATGGCCCCCTCTCTCCCCACTGTTTTAGATGGCCCCCTCTCCCCCCTTATAGACGGCTCCCTTTCCCCCCTTAAAGATGGTCCCCTCTCCCCCCCCCCTTATAGATGCCCCCCCTTTCTTACAGATGGCCCCCTCTCCCCCCTCTTATAGATGGCCCCCTCTCCCCACCTTCTTTTAGATGGCCCTCTCTTCTCCCCCCCTTATAGATGGCCCCCTCTTTCCCCCTCCCCTATAGATGGCCTCCCTCTTTTTTCCCTTTATAGATGGCCCCCTCTTCCCCCTTCCTTATAGATGGCCCCCTTCTCTTCCCCCTTTATAGATGGCCCGCTATTCCCCCTCCCTTATAGATGGCCCCCTCTTCCCCCTCCCTTATAGATGGCCCCTCTTCCCCCCTCCCTTATAGATGGCCCCTCTTCCCCCCCTTATAGATGGCCCGCTCTTTGCCCCCTTATAGATGGCCCCCTCTTCCCCCCTCCCTTATAGATGGCCCCCTCTTCCCCCCTCCCTTATAGATGGCCCCTCTCCCCCCTCTTATAGATGCCCCCCCTCCCTTATAGATGTCCCCCCTCCCCCCTCCCTTATAGATGGCCCCCTCCCCCACAAAGCAGATAGAAAGAAAAAAAGGAAAAAAAAATCACCTAACACACGTTCATCCCCCCTCCTCTCTCCTCCTGCTCTGTCCCTCGTACGATGCGTGGTTGCCGGGGGTGTCGCGTCCTATCCCCGGGCAGCGCACGCATCATAGAGCTCCCTGGGACTTCCGGCACAGGAGCGTCTTTACCGTGCGCTCCTGTATCGGGCGCACAAAGAGCTCTATGATGCACGCGCTGCCTGGGGATAGGACGTGACACCCCCGGCAGCCGCGCATCATACTGGGGACAGACGGAGCGCTGTGGGCCGGTTTCGTCTTCCTCCTGGCCCGGTGACTCCTTTTCCCTACGGTAGGGGAAAGGAGTCGCCGGGTCAGGAGGAGCACGGGACCAGCCCCCGGATGCCATCGGCCCTTCTGGCATTTGCCAGAAGTGCCCTATGGCCAGTCCACTCAGAGACTACAACTCCCAGCATACCCATATTCTGATATTTGTCACAGATACAGATGAATCCAGGAAAGGACAGGGTCAGCATATTGTGTCTCACTGGTTCTATATTGGTGGGCCCCAAGGATCATTTCCTCTGGTGGGCCCCAGGTACCCCAGTCTGACACTGTATGTTACTATGTTCCTGCGCTAAGTCAAGGAGGCGGAGCCTAAAACATCCTTGGCCTCCAATGCCTCTTTTTGCTGCCCATCTTTTTTTTAGCTGTGTTCCATTGCGATATCTAGGGGCACACTGATGTCCTTTGTGTCCTTGCTATTGGCTCCTACATCACTGTGCCTGCACCAGAAAAGCCAGACTAGGGGCATAGCTAAAAATAAGAAGGGCGGGCAGCAAAAAGAGTGAGGATTTTCAGGCCTAGGGCACAGATGCTGTCTCTCCTGAACCATTTATTTCCCCTGTAATAGTGGCACCAAGAGGCAAACAGACCCAAACACCAGGCCAGAAATGTTCAAGTGTGTTTTTTTTTTTGGGGGGGGGGGGGGGGATGTATTTGCATTAATAGAGTATTCTTATCTGACAAAGTTATCCCTATCCACAGGAGATAACCAGCTGACCACTGGGCCACCCATGATCTCAAGAACAGGGAGCTCAGTGTCATGTTAGAACTGATCGGCGGCTTTATATCTTCTTTTGACTCCCCGTATGCAGAATAATTACAGCCCTGTGTTTTCATTGGACACTTGGGTCTCCTTTGGATAGAGGATAACTTCATCAGATAGGAATACTTTTATAGCTTCTCCGCCCCCCCCCCCCCATACAACCCCCCTTTCCCCGTTCCCAGTGCAGATCCAACAAATACTTGCAAATTTTTAAGGAAATAAAATGTTTGGGCAAACTTTGTGCTAAACTTTTTTTCTCCTATTCTCTATTTCACACAAAAACAATGTTACTAAGGCCAAAGCAGCATGTCACAGGAAAGGTGAGAGGAGGAAAGGCAAAGGAGGCGTTAACTTCCGGACGTCCCTGATCTCAGGAAAACAGGACTGCAGAGCAGCTCTAGTATAACAAGTCATTACAGCTGCCCTGCACCCCGGCTCTCAACCATCCATACACTGACCAGTCATCAGAGGAGATGCTGCTTTTGCTGCTACCAAGTTCATTCTTTGGTGTAGGAAACTCCAAACCATCTCAAACTGCCACCCCCTGCAGGCTGGGAGGACCGCTGCCTGAGACAAAGCTCTCACTTCCCCTCATGGATGGTGTGGACCTGGGCACATGCAACGTCCTATTGCCAAAACTGTATGGCGCTCTGATCTGGCCCGGGAGCTCCCTGGCAGACAGGTTAGCAGTACACTGTGTTCGCTGTGGACAGGCACTGACCAATGTTTGGCTGTCTATTGACTGTTCTGACCTACTGACCATTTACCATTGTAAGAGAATTCTGCCTGCCCTGACTTTGGCCTGTATGAATACAGTACTTGTCTTCTGCTTTGATATCATGCTTTAGCTTCCCCAGCTGTTTCTACTGATTCTACTCTGACGGTAGCAACCTGTGGTTCCATACGGTAAAGTCCTGATCCAACTGTATAGCGCTTAAAGGGTAAACGCCTAGTACCTTAAGGGCTTAAAGGGGTATTCCCCCCAAGAGCTAAAAAAATAAAATGCTCCCAAACCTAGCTGGTCTTACTCACCAAATCCCCCTGAGTATTTTGAGTCATCTCCTGTCTTTATAGCTCCTTCCGTTCCATAGTGTTAGGGCCACGGCGGCGTCCCGCGCTCCGGACCGCCGCCGTGATCCTCACCCAGTTCCGCAGCAGCCGGGGTCCACAGGCAGGGACCCGGCGCTGCGGCTACTTCAGCCCAGGGGGGCGCCTCACCTTGCCTCGTTCCTGCCCGTCACTGTGCCGGCCGGCGCGCGCATCCCCGCCTCCTAGGGCACGCGCGCGCCGGCTGTCTCAGATTTAAAGTGGCAGTGCGCTCCTAATTGATTTATTGTCTATCACTCCCCTATAAGTTCCAGCCCTGCCCCCTCCCAGGTGTTGGAGCCTCTACATGCTTCCCATAGCGTTTGGCCCAGCTCCCTGTTGTTCCTGACCTCAGTCCTTGTTCCCAGTCCCTGTCCGCAGTCCTTGTCCCTAGTCCTTGCCCGCTGTCTTCCCATTGTTCCTGAGTCCTCCTGGGCCGCAGGTGACCACAAGGGGGCACAGTGTGGGGGCCGCAGATTAGCTCAAGGGGGCACACAGTGTTGTGACCTGGGGAGAAGGGAGACAATGATCATCATCAGCAGCTGCCACTGTCTCAGTGTCCTCTTTCACTTCAGTGGGCTGGGTTAGAAGCGCTAACCCAGCCTATTGAAAAGACGGAGAACACATGATCCCAACACTGAGGGTGGGGGCCAGAAGAAGGGGGCAGTGTCAGAGTGGACTGAGATTTGATGGTTCTATGTTTTTAGTGGGGGTGAAGGCCCCTAGATAACAGCCAAACTGTGCAGAATCCATAATAAATTGATATTGGAAAGAAGAAAAGCTATGGGTGGGCAACGTATTAATGCAAAAATAATTTTGGGGGAATACCCCTTTAAGGCGTAAACACCTAAAACCTACTAGGTTTAACCCCGAATCAAATCTACTGCAATCTATGGAGGTTCACACCTTCCAAGATAGGAATCATGTTAAGATGATGACAAAGCCACTTGAGTGTATTGAGTAACTTGGATTACATTAAAAGGGTACTCTGGCAAAAATCTTTTTCTTTCAAATCAACTGGTTTCAGAAAATTATATAGATATGTAATTTCTATTTTAAAAATATCA
The DNA here is from genome assembly GCF_027789765.1 of Dendropsophus ebraccatus. Classification (NCBI taxonomy): domain Eukaryota; kingdom Metazoa; phylum Chordata; class Amphibia; order Anura; family Hylidae; genus Dendropsophus; species Dendropsophus ebraccatus. The sequence goes on from NC_091461.1 coordinate 25,678,051, forward strand.
AGACTTCCAGTACTTATCTGCTGCTGTATCGCCTCCAGGAAGTGGTTTTCTTTCCAGTCTGACACAGTGCTCTCTGCTGCCACCTCTGTCCAAGACAGGAACTGTCCAGAGCAGGAGAGATTTTCTATGGTGATTTGCTACAGCTCTGGACAGTTCCTGACACGGACAGAGTTGGCAGCACAGAGCACTGTGTCAGACTGGAAAGAAAGATATCCTGAAGGAACTGGTGTTCTCTTTCCAATCTGACACAGTGCTCTCTGCTGCCACCTCTGTTCATGTCAGGAACTGTCCAGAGCAGTAGCAAATCCCCATAGAAAACCTCTCCTGCTTTGGCCAGTTCCTGACATGGACAGAGGTGGCAGCATAGAGCACCATGTCAGACTGAAAAAAAAAACATAACTTCCTGCAGGATTTACAGCAGCTGCTAAGTACTGGAAGACTTAAGATTTTTACATAGAAGTTAATTACAAATCTATATAACTTTCTGGAGCCAGTTGATTTGAAAGGAAAAGATTTTCACCAGAATACCCTTTTAATCATTGCCCAGAACCACTTTAATAGTTATTATAAGAGAACTACCTAAAATACCCAAAAGCCAATAAAAGACAAAAAAAAACCCTACATTAATCTTGAATACATTAACTTTCATTACTTTGCTATTATAATATTTTTTTTCTTATCTTACAGTCTGACGACATATGACATTGATCCTCTTTTCCCTCATTATTTTGTTTTGCCTTTCCTTCCAAGACACTTCTTAGTGTGACTTTACTGCGCCGTTTTTATTACATAGCTTATAAACTTGAGGAGTCCAACAAAATGTTAGAGGTCAGGGAACTATGAAGAAAATTCATCTTTGATCCATAACATTTTATTGCCAGCTTCTCAGATGCTTCTTACACAGTAACCTAATAATGGAGGCCTTAGCACTAACTGTGATATATTGTAAATTAAGATACAGAGATGATGTGAAATCACAAGACGACCGGGGTGAGCCAGTAAAGTGAAAGTCACAATAATGTAGCTGGGCATGCCTAGCCTTCAGTCTGCATTCACGCTATATATTGCAATTGACCAACAGCATTTTAGCTGAATAAATGGGGTTCATGAGCTTGCTGACCTGTCTGTTGTAGTATATACTTACTTGCTAGAGCACTTTAAAAATCTGTTCAGTCCCTCTTACAGTATATCCCTCTTACAATGATAATACTATTCCCCTTGTCAGTGGGAAATGTCCCTCCTTGATATGAAGTAAAGGAAAAAATTTTTAGATATCCCCTATATACAGGGACAACCACTTAACACAAGAATAGAGTACCATTTTCCCCTGAATAAACAGAGCTGCAAAACGTATATATGTAAAGTTCTTGATTTACGTATTCTTTTCTCATGGTGCATTGCATGGCTTATAATACTCCATATGCCCAGGCCGTCTTAACAGCATTATGGGCCCCTGGGCAGAGCTGTTAAGCCAAAAGTTCTGGCAGTGGCTGGGGATCCCTTGGCCCAACAGCGGCCTTCAGCAGAGCTGATCAGAAGCACCACAGGTGCAAGAACCTGCTGGTAACAGGCAGTGCCGCAGCCTCCCGTTGCTGCACTGCTAATCAGCTGTGCTGGAGCCCTCCACCGGACTGAAGGGGCCCACATGTCAACATGTTATTAAGTCACTGTGAGCAACATATGTGGTCATTTAGTGGTCTATGTATGGTGCTGACATCTGTAAGTGTGACCAATGCCTGGCTGCGGCCGGCCCCCTCAGTCCAGCAGTGGCCCTAAGCAGCTCATTAGCAGCAAGACACAGAGCCATATTTCCTATTGGGCAGGGTAAAGGGGCCCCCCAAGAGTCTTGTGCCCCTGGGCAGCCAACAGGAAATATGCCAGCATTTGCCAGTTTGATGACACACTGTCTATTTTAGGAAAACCTTTAAAAAGCTGAAATATAACACATTTAATCTTAATATGAAGAAAAGGCGGCACTCACCATCATACTTGTGTAGAAATTCGTGCACAAGGTCTGGAGAAGAAGGGCACAACGCGAAACAGCTGTCACCTGACAACATCATGGCCGATTGGCGTCTTACCTGCTAAGATGTATGTATACATGAATATACTACAATAAAACAAGCACAAAGTTCTGCACAAGAATGATGGTGAGTGCCGCCTTTTCTTCATATTAAGATTATTACGTACATTTCATGTTTTCTGGCTGAGCACCCCATCTAGCAGATCTGTTTACACACCTCTGTGCCTCTGCAATCAGCAATTCCTATGGAGACACTATAATCAACCTCCTAGAGGTATCACCTGCTTTGCCGGTCTGTGTCTTTTTTCTTGTGATATCACACATATACTTTGGGACGAGTTGTACTTTCTGGGGAAAAAAATCATCTACTGTATGAATTTTTTTTCAACAAATGATGTTTCGGCAACGCAGCACAAGTACCGGGCTTCTGTTTTTAGAGGGTGAGAGCATCATGAGAAAGTAGGAGGTCGACACCTTTTATAGTGATTCATGGAAAATACATATGTCACTCTGTAAATGTTTACCATGCGTAATAAATGGAAACCTATATAAAAAGTGAAGTCATTTCCCAAATTCCATAATAATGAAGCAGTGATTGTGTTTTCATTCTTCCCTGAAGAATGCCGCGGTGTGGTGCCAGGAATGTTTATATTAGTATATAACAGAGCGCAGAGCACTCTTAGCTTAGTCAATCATGTATAGCATAAACCTACCATGAGACAATAGGATCGGAGGAAAACCTCTTCCTGGGGAGCTTGCAATCTAAGAACAGGATTTCGATACTCGGTTTGTGATAATGGTTATGGATCAGAATCCAGCTCACCGCTATGCCGTTTTGTCTGGGTTGTGTTCAAGAATGAATTCCAAATTAACTGGATGCCATCCTAAACTAATGTGGATGCTGGCATTGCAAAACCACAGCTCCAGTGACAAGAAGCGAAGGGTATGGCAAATTAGCAAGGAACTATGCGCCAAGTTTCAGAACAGGATATGATCTCAGAAACCAGTAGGAATTTTTTTGCTTTTGCCAGTTCTAGTGGCAGAAGTATATGTAATGAAAGCCATACCATGGTTACGTAGACTGAGACAGGACCACCAGTGTATAGAAAACACACAGAATAGTCTTAATCCATCTCTAAGGCTTCATTCACATGTCAGTATATTTTTGGTGATCCGTATCTTATGCGGATGTTAGGGAGGTAATTCTTTTAAAAAAAAAAAAAAATCTTTAAAAAAAACAACAAAACTTTGTATTGGTATTTGTATTGTCTGTGTCAAAATTACGGTCCGATTTTTTAAAGATCAGAAAAAGTTGCGGACATGTGACCAGGCACATAGAGACTAGAGATGAGCGAATTACTAGGAAAATCGTTTCGCAAAATTCTCGAATATTCGCACAAATTCATGAATACTGTATTCGCAAATTGCATACAAACGAATGTTATTAAAAAAAGTAATGAACATGTTCGTGAATGTTCGTATGTTCGTACGAACATGCCGCTAATCGTTCATGTTCACCAATACGAACAATTTGTTCGATGATCGGAATGGTTATAACAATCGTTTTCAAATATGCAAGCGTTTATCTCGGGTTGTACGCTACTGCGTAATGTACACAACTGCGGAAGTGCAAGCGGACATGTGCAGTCGCTGTTGCGGCCGCCATGTTTAGCAATTTGCAAAGGGAATCTGGCGACTTTGCAAATTAAACACCCGATTAGCTGCAAATCGGAATTCATCAGATTCGCTTATCTCTAATAGAAACTAATAAGATCTAGATTTGTTCGCAATTGCTGACAAATTTTGTACAGATGTGTGAATGAGGCCTACGTTTTTTGCCACGGACACACCAATAGAGTCTATGTGATCTGTATTCTATGTGGCCGGTACCTCCGTAACGGCCGTAAAAATGCAAATCCGCAATTCTAGCTAATGTCATCATTTTGACACTAGAGGATCCACAGAAAATACGACGATACTGAATTTTTGCTGATTGTGGACAGAAAATTGCGGACTCAAAACGCGGTCTGTGAAAATATATGAACATGTGAATGTTGCCTCGACTTGTTACCATGGATTTGGAGGGTCCCCTAACATAATTGTTTTAAAATGTACAGTAACATATGGTCATTCTAATGATGTTATCGTTGATGGTGGTCAGTGTAATGTAATACTTCCTCCATAGAGATTGGTACAGTATGTACAGGATGTTCTTCATAGACCTGACTTATTTAATGCTGCCCTATTACAAAACATCTTATTCTCATCTCTTCGCACTCCCCCGATGTCCTGCTGCAGTGTGTCCAGTGTCCCCCGCTGAGTGATGCCACCGTCCAATCTCTGACTGAAATGGGGCAGTGTGGTGGTTAGTGATTGGCTGAGTGGGCTGTCACTCAAAAAATAAGTTTATATTGAAAGTGGCTGCTCTCAGCGGAAGACACCAGAGACACTGCAGCAGGACACCAGGGGAGCGCACAGGGGTAAGTATAGCATGTTTATTATGATTTCTAATAGGGTAGTATTATATAAAAAAAGGAAAAAAAACTGCCAAACTCTGGATAACCCCCTTTAAGTTCTTGGCTAGTGCTTACCAATTCTCCCAAATTTTGGGAGAATTTGCTGCAAATTAGTTATTTTCTGATTCATCAATTATATATAAAAAAAAAAAATTGGTGGAGTCAGATTCTTTTTGTAATATTTGATTAGTTCTAAATCTATTTGATTATATAGACTTTTAGAAGTGTAGATCCTGCATGTTAGGTCCCATAACATAGTCAATACGATTGGGAGTCTAAAAAGGTTACATTGTTGACTTCTGCTCAATTCCATATGCAGCGCACTCCATGTAAAGTAGCAATTCCAACTCCAACTGTAGATAGTTTGCAAATACTGTGTCTTCTACTTCCACATTACTTAAAGAGTCACTGTCGTATTTTTTTTTTTTGCAGAAATCAATAGTCCAGGCGATTTTAAGAAACTTTGTAATTGGGTTTATTAGCCAAATCTGCCATTATCTGCATGTAAAAAGCCTTTTCCCAGGTCCCCCCCTCCTTCCTCTTTTTCATCCACTCTGAAAAATCTGAAAATTGTGACTTGTTGCAGGAGTCGTCCCCTGTCTGCTCTAGGGAGAGGGGAGGGGGGAGGAGGAAGGAGGGAGTTAGCCGGCAGCAGAGAGCAGATAACAGAAGATTACAGGCACGGAGCTGGGTGACAGCTGTAATCCGAGCTCAGACAGGTCACTGGTGATGGTCAGTAGAGATATCCCGTGAGGGATTTGTAGATTAACTCTTTGTTGTCCTGTTTTGGTCTTTTCTTTAGCTCTCTCCATAGGAGAACAATGAAGACAGGGGGGAGAGCTTCAAACTGCTTTTTCATGATAAAAATGCATTTTTCGGATAATAAACCCAATTACAAAGTTTCTTAAAATCGCCTGGACTATTGATTTCTGCAAAAAAAAATTTCACGACAGTGACACTTTAAAGTGCTAATCTATCTCCTGAGGACTTCTAAGTATGTGAAAATCTAACATTTAATCAGCCCAAATAGCCCAAAATATATGTTTTCCCTCCCCTGGATATGAGTGATTTAGAACAAGCCTGATGAAATTCATTATATGCAGATGATAAACACAACATATCCTGGGGTGTCCCTTATTGCAGCCGATTCTAATGTAGCAAAACAGTGGCCTCTGAGAGTCTGCGGAGTGTGTTTCATATAATGATGTCACATACTAAGACCATCTGTAGAAAAGTAATGAGTGAAATTCATGCCCGTATTAAATTCTGTTTCACCATCAACTTCAGTTCATGCTTTGGAAATCCCGCAGAGATGCCAGGATTGACTGTTCTAGTCATGAAACCTTATTTAATCATCCTGAGAACATACCCAGGTTAACTTCAACGTCTAAATCTCCTTGAAAATCACTTCAGGTCTGTGTTCATTGCACTCCAGTCTTATAATAAAAACCATGTGACCAGCGCAAGGCAGTGGAAATACCTGGAGGGATACAAGGTAATTGTTAAATGGCAATTTTCCTAAACAAATAATAAAAAAAAAAAAATCGAGTTACTTAAACCTAATCGTAAATTGGACAAATTAGACCCATGTGCAAAAGGAAGTATGAATTAAATAAATAATCTTATAAACCAAGTCATTTCCATTTAATTTTTGATGGATGCAATATTAGGTCCTTTATTCTAGTTATGGTAAATGGAAGATTAAATAAGTAAAAAAAACTTTGACAGGCTACATAGGCATATGAAAAGTTTTGATCCATTGGGGTTTGGGTTTTAGCTAGAGCAAGTAGAAGTTCTCAGCAAGGCACTTCTCCCCCTAGCTCAAGATCTTAAGATCTAACCTGCTGTGTCCCTATAACACACGGGACGCTGAGGATGTAGGTAGATTTCTTACCTTAATTTGTAATGCCGCCTCCATGATATTAGAAGTTTATTTCCTATGCTAATAAGTCATTTTGGTGCACTGGGGGCAGGGCTTCTTCCCGCAGTGCACTGATCTGCCCTGACCGGCCCACACTGCTGATATTCATAAGGAGGGGCGGGCTGGATGGGGGCTGATTGGTGCACTGGCAGTAGCCCCGCCCCCAGTGCACCAAAATGACTTATTATCTTAGGAAATAAACTCCTAATATCACATAAAAGGTGCCAAGGATGAAGGCAAGAAACCTGCCTTCATCCTCAGCACTGTGTGCGCTATAGGGAAATACCAGCAAATTAGATACTCCTAAAGTTTTTTTTTTTAAGCAGTAAATAGACATATAAATGATCACTGTGATTTCAAACAGCTTTCCTCCATGTTTCATGTGATAGCCTATGTGATTCCTAACATATTTGTAAATCATTAAATTTATCCTCCTTAACCTCTGAAAAACTGCTTTAAATTCTTAGCCACTAGGTGTACCCCAGTTTGGCCACAGACGGATCACAAGAAGTGTGGGTGGAGAACACCATGAGCACTGTACATGGAGTGGGGCAGAGATAGCATGAAGTAGACTGTGTACTGAAAGCTGTGGACCCTCAGAGAATCTGCATTCTTTATAAAATGTAGATCAACTGAGTAGCGAAGAGCGAGTACTAAAATGCTCGGGTGCTCCATACTCGAGACAAAGATTTCTCGATACTCGGGTGCTCGTTTCAAGTAATGAACCCCATTGAAGTCAATAGGAAACTTAAACATTTTTGCAGGGGACCAAAGCTCTGCACAGGGAAGGTTGCGTGAAAACCTGGAAACCTCAGAAAATGATGGAAACAACACGGAAATGGACAGGAAACATCAGGGGCAGCACCACGTGCACAGGACACAGCACAGTGAGGATAGGAATAGCTGAACTACAGATCCCAGCCAGCCAAGAGAATGTCAGCAACAGGAAAAATTGACTACTGACAGCTGCACTACAAGTCCAAGCCAGCAGCCAAGAGTAGCAAAAAAAATAAAAAGTTTTAAAAATTTTAAGCCCTTAGCAGGACTGTTGGGTTCTTCATGTTGGATTCCTGCCTAACCACACACTAATTCCCTGCCTAACACTCTCCCTGACAGACAGCAGCTCTCTCCCTATGCTGATACAGCCGCGAGCACCAGCACCATGGGACCTGATTCTTATATGCCCAGGTCATCTGATCTGGCCAGCTAATTGCTGCTATCGACATGTAGGGTTCCCATGTGATGCTACGAGCTCCCAAAGACTCTCCTGCATGATGATTGGCTGAGAAAAAGCCACCAAAAATGCAGGAAGAGGAAGATGCCATTGTCTCGAGTATCGCGAGATGCTCATCTGAGTAACGAGCACCATCCTGTACCCTAATACTCAAACGAGCATGCTCGGTAATGTCTACAACTAAGTAATAAAACCATATGCAAAGGCTCCCCCTAGTAGTGGTGTGAACTTATGCAGAATGTTGAAACTTAACATAACATGTAGAAAGTTATATATTAGAGGTGAATGAACCTGAGCATGCGGCATTTGATTACCGGCCCTAGGGAGTCCTGGAAAACATGGATATAGCCTATCTTTATTAGATATCCATTTTCAACTTTTTAACCTATTTTATGCTTTCTCTTAGTCAAAACCTAAGACTGCCATCAAAATAGAATATCTCCATTCCCCAACTCCATTCCAAACCAATTTACAAAATCATAGTCATTGGGTGGAAAAAGCAAGAGGGATAAAGTAATACTCTATTTGGCCTGCAGATGGCGAACGATACAGATCTTACATGCATTTGTTTACTACTTTAACTTACGCTGATTGTACACATTTTCTTGACTATAAATTAAATATAGTGACTGATATACTGATATGTATATGGTGACTATTTTTCTTGCGCTGCATTATATCTATATGGGTTTTGTAGAGAATTACCTTTGGTAAAGAAATTTTGCAATATAGAATAGCTTAAAGGTTAAACATTATATATATATATATATATATATATATATATATATATATTGCATAAGATAAGTATAAAATTAGGGCTCAAAATAATATTATGCTAAACTAGTTAACATCGCGTAACTTGTGTCAAGCAGTGACTAATGTGAGACAGCATGAGCTGTCTATCCACTGCCACCAGCTGGTCACAAGCGGAATTGAAGTTTTTTTTTTTTTTTCTCTATTGTCTCTAACATTGCATGCATTTATAACCTAACAGTCTTAGACACCTGTAATTCACCTCTGAAATTGTCCGTGCCTTGATATGAAGAGCAGCTTATATACTGAGCTATCACTTAGTGAGCTCATTTAGGCTCCAGTCATTCATGGTCAATCATGCAGCAAAGTCTATGTAATGCAGAGTCACATCAAATTTTTGGCAAGGTTTGCATGCAGTGATGACATCAACTTTGTCATATGGTACAGTATGGAAATATCTGTGTGTTTTACATATACCTTCGTTTTACAGCACAGAGTCAGTATAGAAGACAATGGGCTTCAGCATTGTCACCAAGAATCGCCAAGGCTGCATTTGTGGTCATTTGGACAATGTTGTGTTTAGAGGGTGAGCGAAACGTAGTGGATGCAAATATGTTGAACTGTTTGAGTTTGGCAATGTTCCCCGAACCCGACTGCTCAGCATTTGACTACTGGCATCTGGAGAAGTCATATAGAGTCATATAGAGACTTACAGGCCGATAAGTCTCCATATATCTCCACTAAATGGTCACCAAAGCAGCACAAAGCTGGGTCTTTATTAAACAGCCCAATTTGCTATATAAGTCAGTGCTGATCTGCTAGATCGGCACTCACCTACCAAGCCTATTACATGGCTCGATGATCAAAATTGTTAGGCATGTCGGTGCAGCCCTCGCTGGTATTCCAGGATATATAGAAAATAATAAAGTTATACATACCTCTCAAGGTTTCCTCAGTGTCCTGCCTTTTTTCAACTCAACATAGCTGCCACTGGCACTTCGGAACCTGTCTCTGCAATGACTGGCCGATTAGCCAATCACTGGTTGGAAGAGGACAGCACCATAGCCAGTGATTGGCTGAGCCGCCTGTCACTGCACAGATGGGTTAAGAAGTGTCAGTGGCGGTGAGCAAGGAATAGGCAGGAGCACACTGGAAGTTGAAGGGGTAAGTATAACTTTATTATTTCTTATAAACTTTCATCAGACACCCACCACCCACTACCTATTAAATGGAAGGATGTGCGTTCTCAGGCGATGATTTTTAAATTTGCTGAAAGACAGCAAACAGCCAATGATCAGCTCCTCAGCTTATTGTTGTTTTTATTACATGGGGCGATATCTGATCTATCTATCTATCTATCTATCTATCTATCTATCTATCCTACATGAATAACAGTGTCTTAAAGGGGTTTTTCACTCAAACATAACTTTTGATATGGTTTGCCCAGGGTGAGACTAACAATATCTTCCATACTTGTTATTATCTCTTCAGTCTCCTTCCCCCAGTTCTCAGCTGCTGCTTTCTGCTGAAAACACAAAAATATGTACGTGAGCATTTCTTTCTGTCTCCCCCTTCTCCCCCTTCCCTTCCGAGACAGCAGATGTAAATAATTCTCTGGTATTGATGAACTCACTGTGATTAAAAATTAAAATTAAAAAAGGTTGCAGATAGGGACTTTACATCAGCCATCTTGGAATGGTGGGGAAGAAGAAATAAGCTCACACACACAGCTTTTTGTGTCTTCAGTAGAAAGCAGCAGCTCAGAACTGGGGGAAAGAGACTAAATAGATAATGGATGGAAGCAATTGTTAGTCTCACCATGGGCAGCAACATATGAAAAGTAATGTTTGTGTGCAATACCACTTTAATAAAGTAATCTTATTGGATTGCTATTTATTTTTTGTAATTATTTAGGATGATCTAGCTCCTATCTATCTATCTATCTATCTATCTATCTATCTATCTATCTATCTATCTATCTATCTAGAAGTCCACAATAGTAGGGCATAATGCTTGAGAAAGACTCCAGTAGGGAGTCGACATAACACAGTGGTTTTTGTCACCATTTTTATGGAATAAAACACTGAATTGAATTTTTCACTACATTTGGAGTTCTGCAGTACTCTCTTCATTTTATATCTATCTATCTCCTATCTATCTATCTCCTATCTATCTATCTATCTATCTATCTATCTATCTATCTATCTATCTTTCTATCTCCTATCTATCTATCTATCTATCTATCTATCTATCTATCTATCTATGTTATTTTCAAATACATGTTACCTAGGGTAACCTCAGATAATAAGAACAAAAATGTGATTCTGTAATATTTGCCCATTTTATAAATAAACATTAATAAATCACCTGAAGCAAACTCTATTGTCCTTTGCAACTTAAAGACAAACTTGCACTAGTTTGAACGGTTCAAAAAAAACCAGGGCTCCTGTGATCCATAACACAATGGCATCATGTACGGGCGGAATGCTTTCCTGTACTAAACTGTAAAAATCTGGTCCACGAGACTGGATCCAAATCACTTGGCATTTGTCGGGTAATTTGTTACCTTGCTTCCTCTTGGAAACACAAATATAATGAATCCAAGTGTTGGAACTTGATATGTATCCCAGTGTCCAAGAGAGAGAAGGGGGAAAAAAAAAAGAAAAAAAAGAAAGGGACATTTGTGACAGCATTTTTTTTTTTACACTTCTGGTGTATGGCTCTAAGTATGTGTTTTCCCAGCCAAAAAAAAAAGGGAAAGGGGTTACTTAGGACGCAAGCCAGATCTATAGACACCTTCTTTTTTTACCTTTCCAAATCTCCAGCCTGCTTAATTATGATTAATTGTCACGCGGATAATCAGATACGGTTTCAAAAGGTTGGCGATGACAGTTCAAGGACACCAGGGAAGAATCAAGGTTTTCCTTTGTTTTGCGGGAAAAAAAGAAGACGAAGAAGAAGAGGGAGCAGGTCTCTTCCTTAGCTCGTAACCTTTTCTTATTTTAACATTTCCAAACAGAATTAATACCATCAGGATCTAGTGTTTCTGCTACTGGGGATTACGCTTCAACTGTAAAAATTCCTGCAGCTGTCAGCCCGTCCAGACCTCCTGTCAATAACCCCATGTTGGGGATCTCTCCTTTTTTTTTTTTTCTTCTAATCTGAACAGGTTTAAATTCCGCATATGTCGACTATGGCTATTTGGAAGCTTGACATGGCTATTGCAAGCAGCAGTTGACTTGTTCTCCTAATTTCCTCTGCTTGTATTAGAAAATACTATGAAAAGCAATGGAGGGTTCATTGTGCCAGCTCTTTTTCTCCATCTAAAGTCCCTTTGGCTGAGTTACGGATCACAGTATGCCATTTCCAGTCTAACAAAAGTGCTGGGTCTCGTTCGGCTCCTATTACTAGGAAGCAAATCCCCTGGTTCCCGGCGCCAGTGTTTTAGCTTTTGGCTTTTTTCCCAGTATTGTTTCCTTCATTACATTCCATAGTGCCTCTCAACCAGTTAATGTTTGCACTGGGAGGTCCAGATATTCAGCAATCAGCACTGAAAGTTGTTTTTTTCTTTTCCCCTCTTTTTGTCAAGAATTGCAGGATTTAAATACACTCTCAAGTCGGTTAGAAAATGCACAGGTGAATAAAAGTGAACAAAAAGATTTAGTTTCCGTTTTTGGCTGGTGGAATTTTTTATCTATGGCTTCTGGTAAAAAAAAAAAAAAGAAAAAAAAGTTCTATTTAATTTTATTTGACATTTGAATATGATTTTTTTTTTTGATTTTTTTTTTCTGCTCACTTCAGAATCTATTCTCTGTATCTCAGCTGCACATTAGTGATAAGATCATAGGAAGTTAGGTTGACCTCAGCAAAAGTTTTGGGCAGGTGTGGGGAAAAAAAAATTCTGCAAAGTAAAATGAGTCCCATTAGAGAGGCATCTGAAGAACCTGAAGGCAGGGGTTAACACCAAATACTGATCTAATTTAGATTTCTCTTCTGTTCATTCACTTTAATTGATAGAAATAAACCATTGAAGGAGAAGTCTGGGCAGGGAATTTTTTTTTTAACTTGCTGGGGAGAAGGTGGGTGAAAAAAATGTTGTGCTCTTATCTCCCCTGCTCAAGCACTGTTGCCTGCAGTCTGCTGCTCTGGTCCTTAGCCATTTCCTGGTGTAGAGATCGGACTTGGGATGTAATGTTCCAGGCCCGCTTAGCCAGAGAGTGTCTGTAGCTGTTTTCCCCCTCGGCCCCTGACTGGTTGAGCGGGCCTGATACGCAATGTCCAGAGATGAACAAACCTGCCAAGGTTCGGGTTCGTATGAACCTGAACTGTCGCCTTCTGACTGCCGCTGTCTGCCAGCTCTGTGGACAGGGTGGATACAGCCGCAGGACCGCCTGGAAAACGGGAATACAGCCTATGGCTATGGTTGTATCCCAGTTTTCCAGGCGATCCTCTGGCTGTATCCACTCTCTCCATGGAGTGGGCAGACAGTGGCAGGCAGAAGCTGAGAGTTCAGGTTCATACGAACCCGAACCTTGGCAGGTTCGTTCATCTCTAGTCATGTCCTAGGTCCCGTCTCTACATAAGGAAGAGAACATACTATATGTTCAATATTGAAGGCAGCACCACAATTCCATATCTTTAGAATTAGACTAGAAATTTAAATTTGAATATTCTCAAACTATCTTTTTTCTTTGAAATAAAAAATATTTTATACATGTATAATCCGCTTACAGGGCTTGTCTAAGATTAGAAAAAAAACATGGCTGCCTACTTCCAGAAATGGCACCACTCTTGTGGCTTAATTCCATTGACGCTAATAGAACAGAGTTGTAATACCACACACAACCTGAGGACAAATGTGGAACTGTTTTTAAAAGAAATTAGCAATGTTTTTCTAATCCTGGAAAACCCAGGATTAGATTTGTTTTTGAAATGTATTTTGAGACCTAAAACATGGGTTTTATACATTGGTTTTATGTTTTTTCCCTACCCCAAGGTGAATTATATTGAATTAGATGGGAAAACACTTGACAATTTTTGTGTCATTTTCTATATAGCCAAAATTATTATGACCATAAATTTTTACCTGGTTCATGTAAAACTCACAAAAGACACTCTTAAAATATGTGGAAAAAAAAAACACACAAAAAGATCCACGAAGTGTTCCATAGCGCAAACACTTTCCTGACAGGTATCTGTACCAGAACTCACTGCACTTTTGTGCTACACTTTTTGGTTAGTGGTTTGCAAGAAACATGTCCATCTGCCAATCAGCTGTTGAAGTGGGACACTGATGCAGACCTTGATTGGCTATTGGCAATGCCTCACACTGACCATTAATCAGTAAGTATGGTGGGGGGTGCCAATTATGCTTGATCGAACATAGGAAAAAGCTAGGTTAGATCGAACTCGAACCTAGCTGGACCTCCTTTGATTCCTGATGCCTTCCTGGTCCTGTGCAGAAGGAGGAGACATCCCGGGGACCGCCTGGAGTTCCGGGATACAGCCTATTACCTAGGCTGAATTCTGGAAATTCCAGGCGGTCCCCGGGATGTCTCCCTCTTCCTCATGGACCGGGAAGGCATCAGGAATCAAATTCGATCGAACCTAGCTTTTTCCGCTGTTCGATCAAGCCTAGTGCCTATGTCCAGGGACAGTGGGCAGTACAGCTCTGTTACAGACACCTATCGGGAAGCGAAGAAGACCAGTATAGCTTCCACACTCCTCTCCTCACCTGCCTGAGCACCATGGCTAGTTTACAGGATGAAAGACCCCTGTAAGATTTGTGGCAATCACAAGACTTAGGTACTATTGCATATCATAAATATAGAGTTAGTGTAGGGACTCATGTGAACCAGGGGACCTGCACGTGGTACATGAGGCAATGTGGTTTGATCAAATCCTGGCAATTGTTTTTAAATGTAGCAGAGAGACATTAGTGTCAGCCATAGGTGTGAAGTGCAGCGCTCCTTTCTCTTTTTGTCCGCATTATAGACACCTATAGAGTCTAGGCAGTAAAAAAAAAAAAAAACTTTTTAGTTGTTCATTGCCAATTGTCTTATGTTTGCACACAAGGTCAAAAACTGAGAACTTGAATATACACTTGGTGGAGTTAACCAGGTGATTTCCCAGCATTGTGAAATGATATTGATCATGGAATTCAGTCATAAGCTTAAAAGAATGAACCTTCCTCTAAATATCATAAATAAAATATAAAGTCAAGCCCGTTCAAGTATTATACACATTAATACGTTTCATATTTATGATTGTCTCATTATAATATATTAGGAATCAGAACAAGCCATGAAACACTGAAATAGTTGCAAGCAAACTATAAGAGGTTTATACAAATATAAGGATAAGACAGTAATAATTACATGGACGGGTCTGGGAAGAAAAGATTACATTGTTCTTATAACAACACATTCAAGCATCTACACAATAATATGGCTAATGTGAAACATACAATTAATGGCAAAAACTAGAAAAACTAGAAAATAGGGGTTTAAAACTAATGGAATGCGAATTTTAAGCTTTTCCATGAATATATGTAAATTTCACTTTTGGATTAATTGGTATTTTTTTCTTTTTTGTTTCTCAAAGTATTTGTAAAGAAATTAATTAAAATGCCTTTTCGAAATTATAATAAAAGTTAGTAAAAAGTTAGTCAATCTTCAGTTTTCATTGACAAGTTTGATTTTGTTTGGGATTAGTCATATAACAAGTGGAGAATAAAAAATGTGGGCAGATTAATCTGTACAAGAGCAGGGACGCCTGTCAGGCTCAGGAGTCCCTGCTCCTGTGCTTAGCTGAGCATCAAGAATCCATTGTATTCCTGCTGCTCAGTTTACTGGGCTGGGATGTGTGCTGTGCAGAGATAAATGGTAATATTGTTCACTTACATTTACACTTACTAGTTACACTTTAAATGTAGCCTTCATGGCACCCTTGCATAGCGTGCCTGTAGAAACTATATAGAGGAACAAGTTTGCGAACCCTTAAGGAAGATATAAGTGACAGCTCTGGTTCTTAGAAGAGATCCCAAAAACTAGAGGGCAGTCTACTGCAGTGATGCAAAAAGATGAGGACCCCTCGCATGCTATACAATCAAAAGACAGTGTTCAGTTGTTGGGGGGTGTTAATCTGAGGCCATCAAAAGGAGATTTGTCCTACAGTGAGAGGTTTGTATGGGATGTTGTTTCGCTGTCCACAGCAGGTGACTCAAGCTCTAGACTAAAATATTGTGTTGACCATAGAGGTTAAAAATTTAGTAAAGGAGACTTTTTTTATTGGTACCTGTCACGTAGTACACCGACCTGGCGTGCAAGAAATTTATTCGGAGTTCAGGTATCCATGGATCTGACCATACTGGGTCGGTACTGTATGCGACCCTGATTTTGATCCAATTAGGCTCGTGGACATTACAAACCCGTTATGGTCATAACTATAGATACCCGGACTTTCAGCAACCAGATGGATTTTATGCTGTGTACTACATACTTTGTGACAGGTACTCTTTACAGTTTGTTAATTGTGGATCCTGAAGTTATTCCATTGGTAGTAATATGGCCCCCAATACGACTAATGCCAAAAAGAACAAGAAAAATAAACTTTATCCTAGACTTCCCTTTTAATTGGAAATTTTTGTAGAAAAAAAACTCATCATATGGCTACTTGTTAGTTACTGTGTTCTGCCAAGGCAAGTATTATGCATACTTACAACATACTAGAGAACAGTTATCCAAGATGCTTCCTGTACATTTGGCCAGAGTATCTCAACGTAAAGTCCATATGGCCAAGTAGCGCTAAGCAAACACATGTGATAAATGGATTCAGACCTCTGGACATGTTCTTCAATTTTTTTATTTTTTTTTAAACACTTACTGGAAAAAAAATATGTGTCATTCTAAAATGAGTAGAGTTAAAGGCATAGATAGACTGCCTCCCTCTAATAATAAATCTAAGAGATTCTACAGAGCTACGTAATAAGAAAAAACAAACATGACAAGAAACATAGTGTAAATACGTTCCAGCATTTCCTATGATACATTGTCCGAACGGTTACCGATTCCATCGGGGCCCATAGATATTCTTATTTTGTAGTTTATCGTAGGTAATGAGTAAGACACATATCATATTAGAGGATTTCAAATGATATCAGCTTAGCCTAACGCAAAATAAATATGTCTGCTATAAAACAATGAAGAAAGTAAGAAAGGGATTTGGGGAAGGTGAGATTACGCTAGTTGGGGAAAGCTGCTTGACAACTGTGGATCCCATGTGTGGGAGAAGGGCTGTTTTATCCCTGTATCCATGGTAACTAAATACTCCATGCGGCATAAATTATTTATGCATTGTAAAACTGGGCTCCAAGCCAATGAGGGAGATCTCCACTCAGGTGCTACAGTATAGAGATAGGAAGCTACACAAATACAGGACAGGTTTAGCCTCGCGATTGGGTTTGCATTAATGTTTTCAGCATTTGCTAAGTGTGTAAGGAAAGAGGAAGGGGGCAGATAAAATAGAGTATAATTGAGGTAATGTCTTTTTAAGAATGCTGGGATAAATCAAATTGTTGGGTTGGCAAAAAATGACTATATTCGAGGGTGTAGTTTACATGCAATGAAGCCAACACATGTCCCATGGTAACAAATAAGCTACAACAAAGAAAAGAATAACGTCCTTTGAGAAGTCTAGGAATAGCCCACTTGATAAGCAGGTTGGAGTATGCTGAGCTGAGATGTGTGAACA
The DNA here is from genome assembly GCF_027789765.1 of Dendropsophus ebraccatus. NCBI lineage: Eukaryota > Metazoa > Chordata > Amphibia > Anura > Hylidae > Dendropsophus > Dendropsophus ebraccatus. Next base: position 25,695,249 of record NC_091461.1, read on the forward strand.
GTTCCACTAGGACAGGAAAGGGATTAGGTCGAAAAGGTATTCCCATGGTTAAACAATGGTAGTCTGTGAGTAAGAAAAATGACAGTTCACAAAGTGGTGTCTCAAGGTGCAGTGAAAATAAAAAAGGACTGCATACTCACCTTCCCTGATCTCCCACCAATGCAGATCTAAAATTGGCTGTTGCCTGCTCTACGTTCTTCCTCCTGGTTCCTGTGACATTTCTTTTAGACAGTAAATTCCCATTTATATGTTTACTGGGATAAGGGTGGATTTCCTGCCCAAATTGAACGCCATGGGAACAGGAGAAATGGGCCATTGAGAAAAATTGTAGCATCAGAATTTTATTGTGAATTGAAATTTTTGTGTATAATAGCAGTCTCTCCTCCTTATCGATATCTCACATCTGTCCTCTTTGTCTCCTATAGCTGGGGTCCCCTTTAATGGGGTGGATGCACCAAGAGGCAGGGATAAAGAACAAGGGGTTTTGTTGGTTAGGGTTACTCACTGTATTATAACCCCTATTATTTCTATTCTGTCATTTTTACCATACCCGACCAGTCATTGTATTTCTATGGTTTGTTCACTGAATGTTTAATTTTTTTTAAATTATATCTCCTCTTGGAGGAAACAGGCCTATTTTCTGCAATGAAATAACAAGAACCAGGTAGAAGAGGAGAGTACCGGGGAATGGAGATTGTTTAAAATAGCAGTGGTGGAAGATCAGGGAATGTGAGTATTCCATCTTTTTTATTTTCACTAAACCCCAAGGCATTTGATTTAAAATACTTCTTAATCTGAAAAACCTAATTGTAATGAAACCTTAAAGTCTTGCCTGAACCCGAAGGTGCACTCTGTTGAAGTGTACACTATGACTAGGCCAAACTGGGACATGCATATTAAGGATAACAGGTCAGCCCATGGAGAAGCATTTTGGGGCCTACCAGTTGTGGTGAACAAAAATGTCTCTAACATCCTCCAAGCCTCTGGTTTTGTTCTTCTCTACAGAAAGGACAAGACAGCCCCTAGTCATCTGCTCAAAATTCTGCTCATGTTAGGAATTATAAACTTCCAACTTGGTTCAGTAGCTTTGTATCGCTGTCCCTTTCAATTATGGATACTTACAAGTTAACTACTCGAAATCTTCAAGTTTTTTCCTCAACTTGAGTAGAACTTCTGCCTGATCTTGCTAAAATAATGTTATGGTTGTAAAGGCTTGATAGACATTGGGCTTCAGTTACTCGTTACACAATAAGAATTTTGTCCTCTGACGGTAAGTTGCACTTTATTGAGGACAATAGTCACCATCAAAATGTTGGCCGTTTTAATTGGATTTACATAATTTAAAGGTAAATAACCTATGTAATTTTATGACGGGCCCCTGAATTGGGAGCATGTTGTCCAAACTGTCCTAGTTGTCCGCCATCCTCCACTTGATCACCTATGTTCCTCTGCTGGAAACCGGCTGATACCCTTCCTGGTGATATGCATAAAGTCCAAGGGATTAAAGGTGAGCACCCTACTAGCACCTAGCTTACTATTTTATCTAGCCGTGCGGTATTACACAAGGCTCTGTTGCCTTTGTTCTTTTCTTTTCCATTACACATATAAGACATGGCAGCTGCAAGACAACAGTGCGTGGACTAAAAATTATATGGTTTATGGTAGGTAATAGTGATGAGCGAATAGTGAAATATTCTTACGAATATCTCCCGAATATTCGAATATTCGATCCCATTAAAGTCTATAGGAACAAGTATTCGATTATTGAAAAACATCTATTCGACCACTTGGAGATAAAAACCGGAAGCTGGTGGATTTGAACGCTTATCGAATATTTATCGAATATTCGGCAAACTATTTGATAATATTCGATAGATCGAATACCTTACTATTCAATCGAATATCTATTTGATCAAACAGTATTCGCTTATCACTAGTAGGTAACTATCATGCCCAGGGCATAGTGTTAAAGCCCGACCCTTCTCTCCCCCAACATCATCTGTTAATAGAGAGTTAAAAGGTCACCGTACACCTTAAACTTTGGTCAAGGGTGTACGGACAGTTTTATAAAGAAAATCTCACCTTACGTTAAACAAAAAATGTATAACTGGATGATAGCTACAACATTTATTATATTTCAGAATATATTTCTGTCTAATTCAACAGTCTCTTCTTCAGGTCTATGGAGTGTAACGTATATTATCCCAATATATTTATAGTACAACTGATGAAATGTCTTCCTCTGAAGCGCGAAGTGACATCTACAATATACAGGTTGATTCTTTTCTCTTCTTTTGTTTCCTACCCATAAAAATAGGCTTTGTGTCTAACTAAAACCAAACATGACAGGGGTCACGCAATGATTAGACGGTAAAACCTTAACGTACAATTTAACAGCAAATTAGAATAAAAACTTCTCGCTATTTTGAACGAGACTTGAAAGAAAAGAAAAATACCCCTAATTATGCAAAAGGGAGCAAGTAAACAAGATAAGCACCTCAAACACAGCTAATAATTTTAATTAACATTTTTTTTCCATCATTTCACCTCTGTTCAAGGGCGTCATGAAATGTACTTTAACTCCACTGCCAAAAACAATCTGCATGTCAGCCCTGGTGCAGCTCAGGAAATAAAAAGTATCATAAAATTATACTGCAAGGAGTTAATTACTGGACTTCATAAATCGTAATATAAAAATATATCATATGATTGAAAAAAATTAATTGTATATATGAAGATTTTTTTATTCATTCTTTTTGAAATTTTTTAATCTTTAAAATCATAAAGATGCACAAAAAACATTTTAAATAAAATACAATACAAAGTAAATCACATACAAAAAGTTGACTATTTCTAACGGAATGTGATTAGTGCATTGTTGCAGTGTCAATTTTCTTTTTTCCCCAAAATTAAAAAAAAAAAAATCTTTAGGCTATGTTTAACCCTTTGAGGACCAGGCCCAAAATTACCCAGTGGACCGCACAAATTTTGATCTTAGTGTTTCCGTTTTTCCGTCCTCCCCTTCTAAGAGCTCTAGCACTCTCAGTTTTCTATCTACAGGCCATGTAATGGCTTATTTGTTACAGGAATAGTTGTACTTTGTAATGGCGTCATTCATTTTACCATAACATGTATGATGGAATCCCAAATATATCATTTATGAAGATATAAATTGGTGAAATCGCAAAAAAGAATGCAATATGGTAACGTTTGGGGGGTTCCTGTGTCTACGTAATGCACTATATGGTAACAGCGACATGACACTATTATTCTATAGGTCAGCCCGAACACAACCATATGCAGATTACACAGATTCTCTAATGTTATATATTTTTTTTAAATGAAATCCTTTTTTTTGGCAATTAATTATAAATAAAATGGGCCTATTGTGACGCTTATAACGGTTTTATTTTTTCACCTACGGGGCTGTATGGGGTGTCATTTTTTCCGCCATGATCTCTAGTTTTTATTAATACCATATGTGTGAAGATCGGACGTTTTGATCACTTTTTATTAATTTTTTTTAATATATAATGTAACATAAAATCGGTAATCCGCGCACTTTTTTCCCTCTTTTCGTGTACGCTGTTTACCGTTCGCAATGACGCTTGTTATATTTTCATAGATCGGACAATTACGCACGCTACGGTATATTATATGTTTATTTGTTTATTTATTTTTATATGTTTTATTTATATAATGGGAAAGGGGGGTGATTTCAACTTTTATTGGGGGAGGGGTTTTGGGGTAGTGTGTTAGTGTTTATAACTTTTTTTTTTTTTACACATTTGAAGTCCCTTTGGGGGACTTGTACATAGATTAGTTTGATTTCTACACTGATGAATGCTATGCCATAGGCATAGCATTGATCAGTGTTATCGGCGATCTGCTCATTGAGCCTGCCTGTGCAGGCTTAGTGTAGCAGATCGCCGATCGGACCGCACGGAGGCAGGTGAGAGACCTCCGGCGGCCCGTTTTACCGATCGGGACCCCCGCAGTCACACTGCGGGGGTCCCGATCGGTAAGTGACAGGGGACTCCCCCTGTCACTTACACTTAAACGCCGCGGTCGTTTAAGGAGTTAATGACACGCGGCAGCGCGATCGCTGCAGCGTGTCATTGCCGGTGAGGTCCTGGCTGCTGATTGCAGCCGGCCCCCACCTGCTGTGAAGCGCGCTCCGCTCCGGAGCACGCTTCATAGCGGGAGAAACACCCAGGGCGTACAGTTACGCCCTAGGTCGTCTGGGGACAGACTTCCATGGCGTAACTATACGCCCTGGGTCGTCTAGGGGTTAAAAGCTGTATAACAATGGCCGTTGCAATGCAATGTCGCCCAGGCTGAAAAGAACGGCAGCTGTTTTAATTGAAAACAGCAGCTGTTCTTTTAAGAAATAATACATTGTATGAACCTACCCTCAAAAATGTAAAAAGAAAAGAAAAAAACACACCAGCAAATTAATAATATACTTACCTTGTTGACTTGTTACTGAGTTGTTACTACAGCTTGAACCTAACCTGTATGCAGTAGCATGACATGTCACATGATGTAGCGGTGGTCAAAAGATTTCTCACAGATGTCAAATTATTGAATATAGTTAAATATATTGAATATAATATAATCTTTTTTTTCACAAAAAACATACGTTTCCACCACAGGATTTCATCAGGAAAAGGTGGCCGTCTATTAATAATGACGAATCTCGAGCACGTTTGGGTTAATCTGAACCCGAACTCTCAACATTTTTTTTACAAGTGGTTGAAGAAGTTGGACACAGCCCTAGAGAATTCGGGAAAACATGGATACCACCTATGGCCTATGGATGGTATCTAGAGATGAGCAAACCGGGTTCGGGTTCGAGTCGATCCAAACCCGAACGTTCAGTATTTGATTAGCTGGGGCTGCTGAACTTGGATAAAGCTCTAAGGTTGTCTGGAAAACATGGATACAGCCAATGACTATATCCATGATTTCCACATGGCCTTAGGACTTTATCCAAGTTCAGCAGCCACCGCTAATCAAATGCCGAAAGTTCGGGTTCGGATCGACTCGAGCATGCTCGAGGTTCGCTCATCTCTAATGGTATCCATGTAGCCTTAGAGCTACCGAGCGTGCTCAAGGTTCGCTCATTTTTAATCATGATCATTAATTGCGGCTGTCTTTATCAATAGACGGACACTTTTTCCTGATAAATGATGGTCCATATCTTTAGTGGGAATAGCCTAAACAAAGACTATATAGTTCGAGTTCACACAAACCCCAATTATCGGCATTTGTATCCTGCTGCCTTGAGAAGGTGGATGCAGCCCAAGGACTACCTGGAAAACATTGATACAGCTTGACTGCATCCACCTTCTCCAGGCAGCGGGATTCAAATGCCGATTGTTTGGGTTTGTGCAATTGTGAACTTTCGACAGGTTTGCTGACAGGTATTAAAAATGTATGGCCACCTTTACACACTTACTGACTGTATCAACAGAACTATCAAGCTCAGGTGTGTGAATGTTTTTCCAATAACAGCATCATATATGTATATGAAGATTTGGCTAGTACTAAAGCTCTGCCACATTCACTTGGGGGTTCTGGAAGGCCAGATTCACATGTAACAGATCCGCAGTGGATTTCACGCTGCAGATCCCTTGCCTGCTGTTTTGATTCAAATTACATACTCGCAGCGAGATTGACATCCCACTGGGCCTATGTACAGTAAGTTACAGCCCCCTTAATCCCCCGCCGGCCGGAGCATACTGTACCTGCTCCATGCTCCGGCTTTCTTCGGGCATTCCTGGCTGGACGTCCCGTTCAGCAAATCAGTGCACTGCCCTGCCTCACTGATTGGCTGAGCGGGACGTCCAGATGCCGAAAGCCCCCAAAGCAAGCAGATAATGTATGCTCTTGCCAGCGAGGGGTTTAAAAGGGATGTCACTTGACATCCTGCTGCGAGTTTGTAATTTGATTGGAAATGACAGGCAAGTGATCCGCAGGGGATTTCGCTGTGAATTTGCAGCGTGAAATCGCTGCAGACGCATTACGTGTGAATCTGGCCTTAAAGTGCCATGATGAGGTGCTCAGCGAAGGTAATACCCAAGGCTAGAACATCAATGTATTTCTGAAAAAAAACGTTTAATTTTATTTTCCCATAATAAGAAAAGGCATCCCTGTCTAGTATAGAACATAACTTTTATTGATAATTATGAAGGAGTACAGAAGATAGCATTGCCTATCTCTCCAGTCATGGACACTGTGTACTCTGCCAGGGTCGGCCGCTAGTGGTGCTCAATTTTAGAAGCCACAAGGTATGCAAACACATCTCATAAAAAAGTATAAACGGCACTCAACATGTGTCTCTGACCAGACAATCTGGCTTTATTATGTGGTAGGAGGTAGCAGGGGAGAAGGAAAATGGGTGACCGCAGTTTCACGGCTAGTGCTACTTTCCTCAAAGCGGTTCTAGCCGACAAACTGCACTCACCCATTTTCCTTCTCACCTGCTACCTGCTACCATATAATAAAGCCAGATTGCGTGGCCAGAGACGCATGGCGAGTGCCATTTATACTTTCTTATGAGACGTTTTTGCAAGCTTTAATTGAACTAAAGCGACTCTGTACTCACAATCTGCCCCCCCTCCCCAAACCACTTGTACCTTCGGATAGCTGCTTTTAATCCAAGATCTTTCCTTTGGTCTATTCGGCAGGTGATGCAGTTATTGTCCTAAAAAAACAACTTTTAAACTTGCAGCCCTGTGCCCAACTGCCGTGGCCTGGAGTATCTGTACCCTAACCTTGCACCATCCCTCCGTCCCTCCCTCCTCCCCTCTCTCTTCATCATTAGAATGCCCCTGGCAGGATTTTTCCTATTCTTCTGCAGTGAACACTGCACAGGTGCCTTAAAGAGAACCAATCATGGACGAAAGTTAAAAAATTTTTATTCCTTAATTAGATGCAAATCATAATTTAATTGACATTTGCAAATATAATTAATTATTTTTATTGTCACGTTTTTGAATTATTCCCTTTTTACTTTCCTGTCTCGAGCCGGCTCTTTTCAAAAGAGCCAGCGCGAGACAGGAAACTCCCGTCATGCAGAGTGGCAGGAAAGGTTCCCATGATCCTTTGCCTGCCGCTCTGTTAACACACAGTGATCTCGCGCTATACAGCGCAAGATCGCTGTGTATTATCTAAAGTCCCTCTTCTCTAATCTATTTATGAAGATACAGACTGCCTCTGCAGTCTGTATCTTTATACTTTACCTAATCCTCTTCTTCGGTGCAGCAAGGCCGGCGGCGCCATCTTGATTACGTCACTTGCGTTCCAGCGGTGGAACGCAAGGCCCGTAATCAAGATGGCGGTGCCCGGCCTTGCGGCACTGAAGCAGAGGATAGGTAAAGTATACAGCTACAGACTGCAAATACAGTCTGTATCCTCATGAAGTCTATCTATGAAGATACAGACTGCCTTTGCAGTCTGTATCTTTATACTTTACCAGAACCTCTGTTCCCTGGCTGTTCCGGCGGCGCCGCCATCTTGATGACGTCACGCTGGAACGCACAGCTGGAACGCAAGTGACGTCATCAAGATGGCGGCGCTCACCGGAACAGCCAGAGAACAGAGGATCAGGTAAAGTATAAAGATACAGACTGCAAAGGCAGTCTGTATCTTCATGAATAGACTTAGGGAGAGATGTACTGTCATAATAGGGACAGTTATATTTAGGTGATTGGTTCTCTTTAATGATCCAGCCCATGTGCAGTGTTCACACAGCTGATAAATAGGAGAATACCTGCCTGGAGCATTCGTAATGTTAAAGAGGGCGGGGAGGAGGAAAAGAGGGGTTGTGAGAGCCTAATGCATAGACACTCTAGGCCACGTCAGTTTGACATAGGGTTGCAAGTTTAAATGTTGTTTTTTTAGGACAATAACTGCATCACCTGCCGTACAGATCCCAGAACAGATCTTGGATTAAAAGCAGCTATCCGAAGGTACAAGTGGTTTGGGGTGGGCAGATTGTGGGTACAGAGTCACTTTAAGTAAAATCTACACTTGTGTAACTCTGATGAAGATTCAGTGAAAATGTTCAGCAGAATTTGTATGTGCTATACAAATAGAAACATTATTATTATTATTATTATTAATAATATTATTATTATTATTATTATTATTTAAAAAAATTGATGGCAGAACACTTTAAGCAATACAAGCATAGTCAATACCCCCTCTTTATTCCTCGGTCTACCTTCTGTTGTTATCTAAACTTTTGAACTTTATTGAATAGTATTCTTTCTTTTAAAAACTTGACTTTGGTTATAATTTGGGAGTTTTCTTTCATGCCACAAAAGTAATGTACGAGGTCACTTGGAATATAATGTGTAGTGAAAGAATCTCATTAGTCTAAAATGAATGTAAAATGTGTCAATTTGATCCAAATGAGAGCTGTAGTAAAACCATGTTTGATGTTCATGTGCAATAAATCTTTAACATTTGTCTGTAAAGTATTAGAGAACCCACAGGGAAATCTGTATTTGTGATAGCAGCCTATTTCCCAATGATTTTTTTTTTTGTTCAGCTATCCATTGGCATTTAACATAAGGACAGAAAAATTAAGATGCTATGTATTAGCTGTTTGTTTTGAGATAAACACGGAATAGTGCTTGAATTATGCATCGTTGTTTTTTTTTTTCCCGAGCACAAATCTAAATTAAAATATGTCATGACATACACTGATACGCGCTTGCAAACATTGATTGCTCTACCTTTTATGCACGCATTAGACTAAGCCGAGAAGTTAATGGAATTTGTCATGATTGTACATGAGTGGTTATCAAACTGTGCTCTGCCAGAAGACTGGTTCTTCAAGAACTATGTGAAAATGTCTTTGTGATGTGAAAAAGCATGGACACCAATTAATTTTCTTGTGCTTCTTAAAGCCTACCTATCATTACAAAAAAAAAACCAAAACAAAACAAAAAAAAAACTGCTGTGCAACCAGACGGAATATGCAGAAATGTCTCGGCGTTTTGTGTTGTTTTTCCTGCCCTCTGCTGTTTTTGTACACTATCTCTCTCCATGCATGCTGTGAGGGCGTCCTCTTTGTGGTGTGATATCAGTGCTGAGCTGTGTTCTCTAAGCCAATCAGATGGCATCCCCTTGCGGCTCCCCCTACCCTCTCACAGCATGAGTGTCAGCATGAATCTGAAATACAGGACGAGTCACAGACACTGTAACAGGATCCTCTCTCTATCCAAAGACTTAGTCTCCGATAGTCATTAAGAAAATAAAATGCAGTTGTAGCCCTCCTTTTCCCCTTTCCCCGTGTCTATTTATTTTTGTACTCCAAGTGGAATTTTTACTGACTAGTTAGGTTTATGGACATTGACAAGGAGGCAGGAAGTAGTTAAAGGGGAACTTCATTGATATTGCACTTGAAGCATGAATTACAGTAGGCTCTGTTCATATCATGTTTAAGTTTTTGAGGTGTTTGTCAGTAGGAATTCCCAACATATGTCTCCAGTAGAAGGCTCTGGTAATCTATAGGCATTACCCCTTCCCAAAGCACTGGTACCATTCATTTGATAACATCAAGTTCTTCCCTGCAAGGTGTTTCAAAATATTCTTGGTGCCGTCTTTGGCACAAAAAAGGCTTTGTTATTTAGCAGCGGTCTGAATGAGGTGGGGCCTAGAGCGACCATGCCCTCCGACTCAGATCGGCACAGGTGCGGGGCATGCCCGGGCACTTTGCTCTAGGCTGCCATAACATTGTTCTGCACCGTCTTCTTTATTGGCGATAGGACCTGTCATTTGTTCCAGCTTGCAGTCACTCTCACCTTGCTTAACATAAATAACAGGTTTCAATGGCGGTGAAGTGCATGGCGCAGGCACAATGACAATCAGAGAAAAGAGTAGTTAGTCTGCGCCTCTTCAGATCACAATAGTGCATGCAGAGACTTTTATTTACTGTGAAGAGAAAAAAATCCTTGCTAGAGACACTGCTGGAGATAGGGAGGAGGACAAGGAGGAAAACCCAAAGGGAGAAAGACCCAAGAAGTGTTGCAGACCTGTGGCATGGATGCTATAGACCTCGCCTCATTGACACCATTGCTTCTGAATAAAAGAGCTTTTTTTAATTCAAAGACGGCACCAGGAGCATTTTGAAACACACAACAGGGAAGGGCTTGTTGTCATCAAGCTGTACCGGTAGTTTGGGGGGGGGGGTACAGATTCGCTTTAACTGGTGATAGCAAAATCTTAAGGCTCTATTACACTATTTTAAGCATTAATTAATTATTGACCTCATTATTAATAGGCCTAATTATTAATAATTATTAATTATTGGCCTAACTGGTCAACTCATGCAGAAATAAGCACAGATATTCAGGGATTTAAGTACAAGTAAAAAGAAGACAATTCGCATGGCCAGAAACTAGGCCAAGATCAAGATTATACTAGAAAGGTCAATCAGCAGGTGGCATTCACCACCAGGTCCACCTCTAGGGCTATGTTTCAGAACTGATGGTCTACTGTCATTTATGGACACCATAGAAGGGATCCTTGAGTACAGGACCCCCCTTTTTAAGCCAGTGTTACATAAAAATGTAGCTTCAATCATAATAATCTTTGTTTTAAATGGTTTTCCATTATTCCGAGGGGGAATCCAATTCCCTCAGTTACCTCAGGTGATTCCCAGGGCTTTTAGTAGATTTCATTATATAGGTCTTTTTCCTTTTGATAAACAATAATTCATCAACTGTTTGAAGTAAAAATTGTTCTGGTACTTTCAGTATCTTCCTTCTCCACCTTCATGTAGGACATGCAACTTACCACCGTGCCAATAATGTTTGCAGACAGTCTTTAAAAAAAAAAAAAATAGATTGCCAGACAACCCTTGTCAGGTTACCTTGAAAGGGGTTAAAAAACATGGGTTCATAAAAATATAAATTTGAAATCGGTCATGAAACTAGCGCACAGTGCACTTTCACAGTAAATAAATAATCATATCAATATGGATGTGTAAAATCTGGGCCATAAGCTCAAGGGAACCATTTCAGTTTTTCAATGACTTAAGACAACATTTTTATGGTTTTCTGGAATTCTGGCTTTCCATTATTTTATAAAATGCAGCACAATCACTTGCCAAGAATTGCGACATCGCCTTTGGCAGGAAAACTGAAAATAGCATGGGAAAAGTTTTCTTGAGAAGTTCCATCATTTTTGACAAATGAGTTTGCATCAACGTGTTCAAGAAAAAATAACAAATGTTAATTATATTACCGATTTACTAAAAATATATTCTCTTGCCGAATATATTTTGTGATAAAGATGTGCGGGACAAGGTTAATTTATGTTCATTGCTTTTTACTTTATTTTGGTCTAAACAAGGCCTTTTTATTAATAAAAGTTGTAGAGTCGGAACGTTTTTTTTGGCCCGGGTTCGATGGAGGAAACATACTTGATCGTTGTCCCAGTTTGCAATAAAAAATCCAAAAGATTGAAACTGTAATTGAAGTTTCAATGTTATAGGAAATGTCAAAAATTGCTGAACCTTTCTCACAAAGGTGGCTGAAGTCTGCGTTTCAAAATGAGGTTTCTTACATCCTCTTGGTCTTAAAATAATTTACCAATGTGGGAACTCAATTTTTTTGCATGGTTATAATACACGGCCACTGGGATTCATTTGCCATTAATCATTTATATTCTTCTATTCACTGAAAATAAATTATGGAATAACAATATATTAAGTGCTGCATTGTCTGTTTACCCCTCGTTTTGTGGTACTAAATAGCTCAGACTCATCAACTTGGGATAAATCAAAATTTGTTCCAAATTTCCTTAAGAATTCTGAATGCTTAATTTTAGGGTTTGTTTCTGACAAATTATTCACAAATTGGTGGCCGCTATTTTAGTGATCACAAAAAACCTAACCCTAACTAACACTAAATGGGCACACTCGTAAAAAAAAAAAAACAACTTTTGATATGTCAGAGAGACAGAGGAGAACGAGCCAGGAGAAGTTCGCGGACAGCGTATTAGCTTATAGCTGCATCATGTGACATAGATGGACTGTCAATGTAAGTACAGTCTTGGTATTAAAGAACTTCTAAGGCCAGCAGGAGATTGTCCTGTCTTAAAACAGGCATGAACTCTCAGGACAGGGGTATAATATTACCCCTTTATAAAGCTTTGGTGCAGCCTCATCTGGAGTATGCTGTCCAGTTTTGTAACCCGATTCACTGAAAGGATGTCCTCGAGCTGGAAAAGGTAGACAGACGAGCGGCTAAACTAATAAGGGGAATGGAGCATCTTAGTTATGAGGAGAGATTTAAAGAAATAAATTTGTTTAGTCTCGGGACGTTTAAGGGGAGATATGATTAATTTATTTCAATATATAAATGGCCCCTAGAAGAAATATGGGGAAAAGATAAAACCCCCTCAAAGGACAAGGGGGCACTGCCTCTGCCTGAAGAAAAGAAGGTTCAGTCACCGGAGGCAATAAGTCTTCTTTACAATGAGAATAGTGATCTGTGGAACAGTCTACCACAGGATCTGGTCACAGCAAAAAGAGTAGAGGGCTTTAAATTAGAGCCCTATTCCACCGGACGATTATCGTTCAGATTATCGTTAGAATCTAAACGATAATCGTTCGGTTGAAATGCAGTTAACGATTAACGACCGAATGAGAAATCGTTGATCGATCGCTTTATAAGACCTGGACCTATTTTTATCGTTGCTCGTTCGCAAAACGTTCGCAATTCGTTCGCATTGAATAAGATGTTGTTCGGTTGTTCGCAGTAGATATGAACGCAATAGCGAAGAAATAGCGAAGAAGAAACTATCGCAAATACGATCATAAGTAATGATTATCGTTCCATGGAAATGAGTAAACGTTTTCAGGTCTTTCGCAATAGCGGTCGTTTGAGATTGTTAATAGTTAACAATTATGCAAACGATAATCGTCTGGTGGATTAGGGCCCTTAGGCTTAGACAAGTTCTTAGACCAAAATAATATTAAATGCATATGTATAGAACCTATCATCATCCGTCCCCCTTCCCTGTATCCATCCCCTTCTTGGTTGAACTTGATGGACATGTGTCTTTTTTCAGACGTATTAACTATGTAACTTTATAACTTGAAAGGGGTTGCATACGACTGTATTTCAGGAGACCTCATACAACATCACTTTTCAGGGCAATACTATATGAATCAGAATGAATGTATTGGCCAATTCTAATGCATTTCAGAAATTTAATAACACTTTACACTTGATGACCATCTAATAAATTTGAATTTCCAGGAAATTAGCACATATCAGGTCTTACTAGTGTCAGATTAAAGTCTCATGAACACAACCATATTATGGTTCTGTATAAAGTTGTATGGAGACTTTATGGTCCTATAAGAAGCATATGCCCCATACTGTAGTATCATATATACTATTATAAGAGGAAGTGCTGCACGAAACAGCTGTAACAATCAGTGGAAGGTACTGGCGTGCCACGCCGTTGTCTGCTAAGGACTGCCTAGATGCGATTTTAATGGATTGAATAAAAGCTTTAAAAGTTTTAATGGTGAGTGCACTCTCGTTTCTTCTTCTACCATTAGTTTTGGATGGACTGTGCCTTTTCTGAGTAGTTTGCACCACCTAAACTTCAACCGCACTCTGTTTCCCTAATTATGTGCAAAACCCTAAGGGAATCCCGTCTCATAGTATCCTGTAGTGCTGACCACTCTATCTACCCTACTTTGCTATTATTATTTTAATGAGAGGCAAACAGTTTGTTGTGTGATTTGATTCATGTGTGATTCGTAATATTGCTTTGAAAGAAGAATACCTTTATTATCTGATAATACTAGCCGTAGGTACCAATTGATATCTCAGTACCTGTGTCTCCAAAGAACAAAACTGTACTTATGTGGTGTTGCCAAACAGGCAAGTCCTAAGGGTAATATTTTAGAATGTGGGAAAATGTGGAAAATAATAATACTCTAATAGTCAAGTATTATTTCAAACTATTGCATTTCATTTGTTATACAATATTTTTTATTGAAAATAAAATCCTAAAAAATAATTTAAAAAAAATTGCCTGATTACTGTTTGCAAATTGCAGTCAGCTTACTGCCCGGCATCTGCAACTATCCCTAATTTGTGGATTTATTGCTTGTTTATTCCTTTTCTTTTAGGTGACCTCCCTCTATTTTGTGGATCTGTGCACAATACGGAGGCATTGTCGAAGACTTTTTGTGGAATGTGGACCAAAAATTATGGACAACGGATCCCGACACCCCAAAACCCCCCCTCCCCCCAAAAAAATAAATAAATAAAAAATAAAATAATAATAATGTGTAAAAGGGTCCTTAGATATAAGGGGGTATTTTTCTCAAACATAACAAGTACTGTTGCCCATGGTGAGAAAATAATAAACAGCCTAATCTTACTTCTCCACGTTCCTCTGGTGATCTTCTTTGGCATGTTTGGGTCCTGGCTGAGATGGTCCCACCTCCATTTCAGAAATGGGCTCCTCTGGGGAGTTGCAGGTTGCTAAGCCAATTACTGGCTGCAGCGCTGCCCCATCTCAGGCAGTAAGAGTCTGTCTCAGAAGTGGAGGCGGGATTGTTTCAGTCGGGACCCGAACATCGCATAGGAGTATACTATGGGGGCACAGAAATGTAAGAATAGGCTGTTTGTTATTTTCTTAACATGGCCAGCATACCCCTTTAGGATTCTAGATTTTCCGAAAGGGACTCCCCAGTCACTTTCCCAGGAGTAGTCTACAATAACTAAGAGAAACAAGGCCAGTGTCTCAGCAAACAGCCGAGGATTAACAGAGTAAAAGATTGTGGCTGGTGCCATTCAATCATCAATGGTACCTAGGCAGAGGTCAGGGCAGGCAGCAGACAAATGGACTTTGTTAATTTAATTATATGAAACAGGTTGCAGAACCAACTCCATAGCTGAGTTGAGCAACTAGATGGACCCTACTGCTTAATGCCCAACAGAGGAGAAGTTTCCCAGGGAAATGGTTGAAGAATAAAGATTTGACACCACCGGCCCTTTGAGATATTGGAGAGTTATGCAGGCGTGTAAACCAAGGCATAGCAAAAAGATGTGGCAAATGCCAGCTCCTGGGTGTCTGATTTGTGATAACTAACATGTAGTTATCACAATTAAATTTTTTTTTATTGATTTTCTTAAAATCTATTTATCTATCTATCTCCTATCTATCTATCTTTCTATCTATCTATCTATCTATCTATCTATCTATCCCCTACAGTATCTCTCTCTCTTTCTCTTTCATCTGTCTAATATCTATCTCATCTGTCTAATATCTAATATCTAGCTATCTCCTATCTATTTATCTATCTATTTATCTATCTATCTATCTGTCTGTCTATCATCTATCTCTCTCTCTCTCTCTCATCTATCTCTATCTATCTATCTATCTATCTATCTATCTATCCTCTCTCCTATCTATCGATCGATCTATCTATCTATCTATCTATCTATCTATCTATCTATCTATCTATCTATCTATCTATCTATCTATCTATCTATCTATCTTCTACTTCTTCTTCTTCTTCTTCTTCTTCATCTATCTATCTATCTATCTATCTATCTATCTATCTATCTATCTATCTATCTATCATCTCATTGTACTGTACATCTCCTATTATTTTATTACTACAATTTTATAAATTTCTAAATAAGAGGCTTCTGATTTTCATATATTTAGGTCTAAACAGTAAAATACAAAACCCATTAATATTCAGGATGTCAATCTGTTATTTTAAATATTAAAACCTTCATTAGCAATTCACATATCCCCAGTAAATATTTTTCTCTTCAATCTTAGAACATATTTCTATTTTTTCAAAAGTTACAAAAACAGATTCGACGTCGTCTTTCACAATCAACTTAATAACTAGTTTTTGAATTATTTTTTTTTTAAAGATTGAATCCGCTAATCGGCTTCAAGAAATTTTTTTTTTTACCTTTTTAATAAGGTCTGTTCTGCAAGAAAAAAAAAAAACATTCTCGTCACCATGCAATCTCACATTCAAAGGATGCTTTTAGGACATAAAGCATTAACATAATTTTTTGGACTTAAGTTCTCACAGGACATCATACGAAGTCTTTCCTCTTAATTTTAATTGCATAGGCTGCATTCTTAATTAAAAACTGTATAAATGGATTTTATGCCATGCCACAAGAAATCCAAGTTCATTAGTTATAAAACCTTTTAAAAATTGATGTAAATATGTGAATATTTTAAAAGTTTGAACTCGGTACTCATTTTATATTGAGGAGCCTTTTATCTAGAGAATAATAAAGCACATATAAATTAAGTTATTCAAAGGGTTTTTCGTGGGCTATATCATTATGTCATTACACTATTCCTTGTAAAATCACATTTATTTTAGTTGTAATACTGTAGGGGATTGCATAAAACCCCAAGTGGAACCTTTTAACCATACTGCATGAATTAAGGATTACATGCAATTTACAACACTAAAATCTGATCTGCTATGCAGAGAGATATCATGACAATGTCCCTTTCACAGCACCGCGACATGGAACATAAAAAAGGGAGTTTTTCCCAAAGTATTATTGTTATTGTTTTTGGAAATATTTGCACTTTGGTTTTATTCATTCCTTTTAGAGTTTCCTCTAAAAGTCGATGAAGTGTTACAAGGAAAGTCTATTTATGTCATTAGAATGTGAAAATTATTGTCTTCTATTATTTCTATTGATATCACATTATAATGATATTATTATGATTATTATGATTATTATTATTATTAGGGATGAGTGAATTCGCTTTGTGGAGTTCGTAAATATTTGCAGGCCTTTGCGAAAATTTGCGAATCACATACATATGAATTTCATTAACAACAGGCAAATTATAGTAGCTACAACAGTGGGACTATTACAGAGTAGCGATTTTGTTTAAACAGCTGTTGCTGCGACGGTGTGAAAAAGTGGAAGATGTCAATCAGCCTATCATGGACAGTAGTGGACGTTGATGGATCAGCGGTGTAAACTCAATTTTTTTCCAGGACAGCAGTGGACATTGGTTTTAAGAGGTATTAAGATGGACATTGTGTTCACTGTGACTTCCTATAATGTACACCCAGCACCCAGCGACTTCCTATAATGCGCACCCAGCACCCAGTGACTTCCGATAATGCACACCCACCACCGAGTGACTTGGTATAATAAACAACAGTCACCCAGTTACTTGGTATACTGGACAATGGCTTCACTGCTTCCACAGAAAACCACCCACAATCCACCCTCCTCTCCTTCCCTATCTCTCTGTATTTCTCTCCCTCCTCTCCTCTCTGTCCTTATCTCTCTGTATTTTTCTCCCTCCTCTCCTCTCTGTCCTTATCTCTCTGTATTTCTCTTCCTCCTCTCCTCTCCGTCCCTATCTCTCTGTATTTCTCTCCCTGCTGCAACCTGCTCTCCACTATACACAGGTGACTGGCCACCTCCAGGAAGCCAATCACCTTATATAGAGGGGGAGGGGGAGGTGCTGACATCACAGTGGGGTTTGCAGCTGATTGGACAGGTGTTAGGGATTATGTATTATGCTCCTGCCAAAAGACAGTACTGTAAGATAACATGTACGTTTGCTATTGCGGCAAATTTGCTGTGAATCCAAATTTATCAGATTCCCTTCACCCATCCCGAATTATTATTACTAGTAGTTGTAACTATGTACAAATGATCTAAATTATTATTAGAATTGAGCGAATCTACAGTGTAAAGAGTCTTTTACATGGGCCAATTATCGTACTAAAAAAATTTTTAATCGTTCAAATTTAGGCAATAACCTTCTGGTGTAAACATGGCAACGATTATCATTGGATAAAAATTTATTCATATGTCGTTGATAGCATTTTTTTTTAAATACATTTTGTTGAATTTTTTTCATATTTTTAAACAAACAATACAGTATTCCAGGCCAATTAAACCATCGGCTCCTGACATACTTTCAAAGGAAAAAGGAAAAAACATAGAAAAACAAAAACTCATATATCAAAAGGTAATCTACCGTAGCCCTGCATTGACAATCTAATTTAAATTCATTCATTACATCCAAACAAGGTAAAGAAATAGGCACTCACCCACATTTACGACTTCTTCTCTATTTCAAAAAGTGAGCATAAAAACCGCAGGGAGAGGAAGCATGGTAAACAGGTCTCAGCAAGCTTAGACCTGTTTGCCATGCTCCCTCTCCCTGCGTTTTTTATGATCACTTTTTGAAATAAAGAGGAAGCCGTATATGTGGGTGAGTGCCTATTTCTTTATCTTGTTTGGATCTACTGGAGACTATTATTGACTTTAATAGAGCACCACCTGAAGGTATCTTTAACGTGTCTAGTGCCAGTAGGGATACACAGTGCATGCAGGAGCCAGTAGTGCCGGGTTCACCTTTCTAATTGAGTTAAATTAATTCATAAAAGTCATATAAGTACATGGCTAGGACGACATAAACCAATAATATTTCCGATAGCTAAGTAAGAGAGCACCTCATAGTCCTTTTCTTGGAGACAGACCTCTTTATGCCCAGAATAATTCAAGAACAATCTCAGATAACTCATTAAGTAAAGAAGGAATAAAATTTACACCACTTCAGCACTTGTCAAACCTTGGTGGACTATTTAACCTTATAACAATAGAATGCTCCATCTTGTAATTAAATTTGATCTGCTGCTGTAAAGTGATCTGTACAGCACTACAGCAACATGTGACACCAGTAGATAGAGGAGACAATAGCAGTTCCCTGTGGAATGACCTCTTCAAAAGTCACAGAGTACACTCAGTAATGTTTCACATTCATCTCAAGGGGACAGACTCTGTCTATTGCCGTCTATGTCCATAAGTCTTGCTGTGAAGCATGTCACTAAATGCTGTTAAGAACAGCCCAGGCAAGTTGGCAGCCCCCCATAACAATGTACAAAAAGTGAAATAAAAAAAAGTTACAGTCAGAAAATAGAAACAGATTAGAATAAAAGAACAATTTTTGTATCTGACTCTAATCAGTGAAAGACAATTTAGGTAACCCATTCCCTTTAAACTTAGCTCAGGTTTGGGTGCCTGGAAAAGCTGGAGGTGGCCCTTCTGAAATGCTGCCTTAAAAAAATAAAATAAAATTATAAATAAAAAACCTGTGCTAGTTTTAGCAATTACACTTGATTTGCTATCAAAACACTGTTAATTATTAGAAACAATACAGGTTACTGGCCAACAGCCTCAGTGCTCCTCATTCCGGTCATGTGCTTTCAGGGGCGGATTAACTTTACCATAGGCCCCGAGCTGTTCACCAAGCTTGCCCCCCCAACCCACTGTAACTATGGCGGCACTAGCTTTAGTCTTTTTCTTCCATAAGGACTTGTGGTGACATCATTGTCACATGATAAGGTCCTTCAGTATGTTCTCTATTGTTACTGCATTGTCTCCTGGCTGCAGTTTTGCCCTGATTTGTGCAAAATTGCGGTAAAAAGCAGCGATTTTCAAATCATGGCAAAACTGTGGCATGGAGATAATACACCACTGAAAGTATGCCTGTTTGGGGGCCCCCGGGCCCCCCAGGGGCTCAGGGCCCGGGGCTATTGCCTAAAACGGATCTATTATAATCCGCTACTGTGTGCTTTCACACTAACCCTTTATTTAAAGAGGTTTTCCAGGATTACAAAAAACACAGCAATTTTCTTGCAAAAACAGCGCCACCCCTGCCCTAAGCTTATGTGTGCTATTACAATTCAGCTCAATTCATTTCAAAGAAAATTAGCTGCAAAACCCCACACCTAAAGGTGCTCTTCCTAGAAAAAATTGCTTGATAATCCCTTTAAACCCTCCAAAGACCTGGGACAGATGTAATTCCACCCTTATCCTTCCCATGCCTGAATGTAAGGACAGGTATAACATGGTTAAAACAGTAGTGTTACACTTTGGTTTGATTCTTTATGCCTGCTTCACAGCAGTGGCACTACAAGACCCAGCAGGTCACATCAGGTGAATTAAAGGCATGATGTTACCTATAACATTAGGTGGAGTTATAGGCATCTGTTATAAAGGGCCACAGCACATGGTATAGCCAAGTCCACAAATCTCAATAAGAAGCGGTCGGAATGAAATGTACTGATGAAATGTTGTGATTTGTTCTGAACATGTGATGGAAAACATTACGGCTGGGTTTAGACAGCATTGCCATTACTTGACATGGGTCTCATGCGGGACAAGGAAAACATTTTCATTTGAAATGTAATGAGTGCAATGCTCAGGACGGGAGCCAGATCAACGGTGCTTGGAATTAAGGCCTCCATTTATCTGCAGTTCAGCCATAACACCCACAGTGTCAGGATTCGGCTTTCGCTGCTTCCAAGTGTTATGCCAGAAAATAAAACTGGGACGTAGGGGACTATTATTAAGTGCATGGGAGAAATATAAAGAGTTTATGACAAAGTACACATTAGGCATTTCTTGGATCTTCATAGTAAAGGCTATGTTATTCCTTATAGTGCGCGTCTCGCCTGCTGCAGAACCTCTTAAGTGCAATTTTTTTTTGTTTTGTTATATTTGTTCTCTTCTGAACAAGATTTAAGCAGGAGCTGGAGTGTATTTTTTTTTAAGTATAAGTAAGCTGCTGAAGAACCTCTTTGTAGAGAGAGAGGGTGATACTGACTGACTGACTGATACTGATATGAATTTCCTTTCTTCTTAGATATAAGGCTCTGCAGCAGCAACAGTATTTAAAGGGGTACTCCAGTGATTTTTTTTTTCTTTCAAATCAACTGGTGTCAAAAAGTTATATAGATTTGTAATATACTATTATTTAAAAATCTCAAGCCTTCCAGTACTTATCAGCTGCTGTATGTCCTGCAGGGAGTGATGTATTCTTTCCAGTCTGACACAGTGCTCTCTGCTGCCACCTCTGTCCATGTCAGGAATAGTCCAGAGCAGGAGAGGTTTTCTATGGAGATTTGCTACTGCTTCCATAGAGGTGGCAGCAGAGAGCACAGTCAAACTGTGCATCCCCAGGCCCCATCCCCCCACGGGCCCCATGCAACTACCTTCCCTGCCTCTATGGTAGCCACGCCACTGGCTATTCATTCTATATGGAGCCGCCGGAAAAAGCTGAGTGCTGTATTCAAAACAAAGGAGGCGGAGACTGTTCTGAAGATCGCCGGGGGGCATGGAGGTCAGACCCCCTCTAATCTCTTACTTGTCCCCTATCCTGAATGTGCAAGGGCCCTATTCCATGGGACGATTATCGTTTAAAAAATCGTTAGATCGTTTGTAATTGAATGATAATTGTTTTGTGTTATGCTACATTTACACGAAACGATAATTGGCCCGATCATACGATTAACGATGTCGGAGTAACGATTTTTTTTCGCAACGGTCATTCGTTTTGCGATCGTTTTTCGATCATTTTGCGATCGCTTAAGCCTATCTAACACATTGGTTAAAACGGTGAACGACTGTTTACACTGAATGATCTGCGAATTTTTTACAAACGACGATTTTAGAACATGTAAGATCAAAATGAACGATTTCTCGTTCGTTGTTTGATCGTTCGCAGCGTTCACACTGCACGATAATTGTTCCGTGTAAACGCAGCATTATAAACGATTTAGATACACGTAATAGCATGTTATCAGATAAGGGAATTCCATGAAAAACAAGCGAAGGTTTAACAAAGATGAATGATAGTTGGAAACATATTTGGAGACAAGGAGCACATCAGACAAACGACTTGTTACTACCAAAAATAAAAGGCATGCCTCCTTTAATATGGTCCCCTGACCCTTTCAGCAGCTTATAATATCTTTATTTGCAACAATAGGAGGTGTACTTTTATATTTCCAATGCAAACCCCATTAAATTAGTTTATGGCATACAATGGCTTGTAGTTTGTATTAGGTTTCGGTGGTGTGCTGTGGTCTTTAGGAAACTATTTTCTGCATAAAAATGTTTACTGTCCTTTAGTGCCAAATTACAGTAATGTAACGTAGGCCACTGCTCGGAGTCTCGATTACCGGTGTCCCTATAGAATGGGTTTAATGGACGGGGTCGATAGTCCTTATGGGGGAAACTATAATGTGGTGTTTTCTAGGTAAAAACATGTAAACATTATTTTAAACTGTGTTGATCTATATTCTAAAGGGGGCAACAATTCTCTTCAAGAGAGAAGAGTTTTTTTTCTTGAGAGCTGATGAATGGCCTGACGGGAGGTCAAAACTTTGCCAGTCACTGTCTCTTACTTATCTAAGAACTCTACTTGATGTAAGACGGATGTTCTCACTTCCAAATGCCTTGTCAACAGTACTATGATTTTTGACAACTAAAAGCCCTTTAACATGGGATGACTGTAGGCAAATCTATAACATTTTTACATAGATACAGCAACTCATCTAGTCCGTGATTTAAACAAACCAGACAGACAGTCTAAAGAAACGAAGACACTGGAGCCACTGTGATTATTGTGGTGCATTTTTAGACTGACTAGGCTAAGGGCCCTATTGCAAGGAGCGATAATCTGCCAAATCGGGCCAATAGGTAATAGAAACAACGATCAGCTGATGAAACGATCAACAGCTGATCGTTGGTTTAGATTTAGGCCAAAAATCGTTGGACGTCAACCATGTATCTCTATGTGTAATAGCGATGCGCAACCGACAGCTGACAATTGCTCAAACACCCGATACCTTACCACTCCAGCTCACGGTCTTCTCTCCTGTGCTCCGCAGCTTCCCGATCCTGGCAGCATCAGTGTCTGAGCGTCCTGTCAGCTGACAGTGGTCCCGTCCTGTGATTGTCTGAAAGGCCTGTTGCTCAGATGCTGCTTCTGCCGCCGGGATCGGGAAGCTGTGGAACACAGGAGAGAAGACTGGGAGCAAGGAGTGGTAAGGTATCAGGTGTTTGGGCAAGGGCTGCACGGCCCTATTATTGGGCTATTTAATAGGTTCAGTAAACGAATCCCAATTTAGCAGATCGGCGCTCATTTACCCTAAGCTTCGATTTCTGCACAGTTCACCTGTTTGCAAGTTACAACTGTGTTTGGACTATTTAATCACTCACATAACATTATGGGTAAATCCTAAATGCACCATACACTAATGTACCCAATGGTCAAAGACTTCTACCTTGTCTGCCCAAAAGGAGTCAAGGTTCCACAAGAGGGATCTACTGGGTCATCCAGCCACAAAGTCACACCTGACATCCTAATAGATTTTTCCTGAGGGACACTACGCTCAACTTCTCTGACTGTCCCACCTATTATCATGGATACCACACATTTCGAAAAGTCAAACAAAACAATATAGTTCTCCAAGAAGTAGAAGCCTTAAAATGATGAAAGTTTAGGAAATGTTTTGAAGTGCTTATATACATAAGTTTAGTGGTTCTCATCTGCTTCGACTCCTTTGTCCAACCCTAAATGCAATATAACAGCTGTATGGAATCATTACGAGACCGGAAAATCCATGTAATCCGTGGGAGCTGCCGTCATCTAATGTACAAACTGCTAGGTGAGGACTTTATTTTGGGTAACATTGTTTTGGCACCAATGCCATGTGTAAAGGCATAGCTTGTAACTTGTCCATGTGCAAAAGTGTACACAATTCCTAATGGCTCTCCTCCATCCCGTTCCTTGTAGACGACTCCCATGTTGTTTCCCCTTCATTTACTTGCTGTTGCTTACAGTACATTACAAAGAGGCGTCACTTGAATTTCCTGGACCCCAATTGCAAAATCTGTAAGAGCGCCCCAGCTGCTAACCATCAATACAACCCCCCTTTATCCGGTGTATTTTTCTCGCTCTGGCTCGCCCTTTCCCCTATAGTCCACTTGGCGTTACAGCAGCAGTCATCCCAATATTCACAAAGCATCACATGACGGCTGTGGTACCATTCATTGTATATCTGTATTTACACTAAGGCTAATTCACTACTCCAAACCAGAGCCGAGAGTTTAAACAGGCATGAAGGAAACATTACAAGCAACAATTACAGAGTTTCCTTTGTACATTTGCAGCTATAAACTGATTACTTAAAAAATTACCTTTTGTTGATTTTAGAAAATCTCGGTTTCATTTTAAGCATAATTTTTTGGAACGGGGGATTGGCACAAGAATCAGGCAGCTCAAGTAAACTAGAAAAGTGCGGTCGCTGGAGGATTGTAATTTATTGAGACTTCTTGCCCTACTGTACACTCAGTGCTGCTATTTGAGTGTAATGGATGGAACAGATGTTTGACACTGCTGCACCTCTCCATAACTTCACTCTTCAGAAACAGTTTTACAAGTACTAGCTTGCATTGGTTCCCATTCGGCACAGGAAACTGAGGTCATTCTGAAACATGAGTCTTAGGCAGGGGCCTGAACTCATGTGCATTGCAGCTGGGGCTACATCTTCGAAGCACGTTAGCAATTTATGAAACAGTCATAATTTTCAACTTATGGACAAAGGAATAAAAGTGTTGGCACCATTATTGTAACATTTGCGCGGAGGGGAAATATATGAGCCTGATGCCGGTTGTGCACATGAAGGTCCGGGTCAGGAGAAATGGCTTGAAACTTTAATTGTATTAATTGAATTAACTATTATTGCTCGCACGTGCGGCTAAATCACACACGCAGAGACGCCTGGGCTAAAGGCATAACAAAGTGTTTTCTTAAAGCGAATGAACCATCAGGTACATTTGCTTTAAGTGCTGCACATGAATAGAGCGGCGCTGGTGCGGGGAAACGGGTGGTGTGGTCCTTTGTTTGAACTACGGCCCAGTTCCTGTGCACGGCGGCGGTCTATGACTGAGCACCGGCCAGGGCTGAAGCAATGGAGGCTGGCCGGCCTGCCCCCAGTGGGAGGAAACCCCTGCCGCTCTATGACACGGCTCCATTGATTCTAATGGAGTTGTGTCACAGAGGGGAGGGCAGAACGTCACACTGGGGGTGAGCAGGTACTCAGTAATAGACCGGGGTCGTGCGCGGGAATCGGGCCTCAGTTCAAAAAAAGGACAGTGGCACTGGCTTCCCCATGCCGGTGCCATTCTATTTATGTTCAAAAATTAAAGCGAATGTACCTAATGGTAAATTCACTTTAAATCTATTGATTATTATACATTTTAATCTAGTATGAAACCTTGGAATCTCTTTAATGATTTAAAGTTGAAATTCCCATTCCCACCACTAGGGGAGTATGCTAACTACTGAATGCAATATATAAATTGTACACAATAAGCGCCCTCTAGTTGTGACTGCTGGATGCCTGAATTTCATCATTTCACGCTATGTCTTTTTAGGAGATTTGGAGATCTGGATCAGATCACACCCATGGAAAGTTTTTAGAAAAATAACCAGCTTGATTCCTTGGCTCTATTTAAATTCTTTTTCAGGTATTGATAACTCTATGAGGCTTTGTTCACACATGCAGTAATGTTATGAAAATGCAAGGTGAGAGCATTTAATTATAGAAATTAAAGGGGTAGTGCGGCACAAAAAAATTATTCACAGAATAACACACATTACAAAGTTATACAACTGTGTAATGTATGTTATGTCTGTGAATCGCCCCCTTCCCCGTGTCCCACTACCCCCGCCTGTGTACTCGGAAGTGTGTGGAGCATTATACATTACCTAAACCGTGTCGAGGCTGTCTTCCATCTTGTGCCAAACGTCATCTTCGGACGGAAGGCCGAATCGCTACCGCCATCCCCCCTCCGCCGCGTCATAACTGTGCTCAGCCGCGTTTGGCTGAGCATAGCGGGCGGGGGGACACGGGGAAGGGGGCGATTCACAGACATAACATACATTACAAAGTTGTATAACTTTGTAACGTGTGTTATTCTGTGAATAATTTTTTAGCGCCGCACTACCCCTTTAAATTGCCCAGCTGTCCTTCATTGTGTTAGCGCGATGAAACTCTGTGTGTAAACATAACCTTAAAATACTCAAGCCAAGCTGATTAGTTTTCAGTAGACTTATATCTAAAGATGCTGGCCAAGGGAAAATAGCTTGTTAGTGTCCCCCTTATCCCAGCACATATTATAGGGTGAGATAATCTTTGGTTTCCCTCCATAAATTACCTTTACCCTCTTTCACAACATAGAGTAAATTTTAGGCTAGGGCTACATTGCAATTCTGTGCAACCAGGAACTACTGTGGTCATCAGGCATTGCCTCTTATTGAAGTAAATGGAGTCATGTTATGACCCACAAGTGACTATGGTCCTACAGTGGTGAAAAACATCAATCTCGGAATTTATTCTCAGGGTCAGTAAAATTATGGAAATAATAAATGTACAGTTATGTTTTTATAAACACAGAAAAAAAAACTTTTTTATTATTTGTTTTTATCTCCCTGCATTTTAAACACTATATAATTTTTTTTAATTATTATTATTGACATACACATATAGTGGCTGTCATGATTGGCAGTACAATATTCTATTACCATGACAAATGTATGCACAGAACTTTCCAGTACACAGCACACTATTGCTCTGCAAACGGTAAATCTTCATAACCTGCTGCATTCATTTCCTGTCTGCTACTCTGCCTCAATTCAAAGTAGATCCCAGCACTCACCAGTAGATGCTCATAGATTTATTAGGAAATTCACATATCTGTTACAGACACAGGATGTTTCGGCGTCGGCCTTTCTCAAACTGTCTGACGCTGACGCCAAAATGTCTTATGTATGTATGTGAATTTCCTAATAAATCTTTGAGCATCTATTGATGAGTGCCGGGATCAACTTTGAATTATGCTATTGGGACTTGTCTCCTCCAAGCAAAGGATGATGAGGCATCTTGGGAGAGTGGGAGGAGCCAGCTGTATTGTAGCTCAATACCCTGCAGGAAGTGATGTATTCTTTCCAGTCTGACACAGTGCTCTCTGCTGCCACCTCTGTCTGTGTCAGGAACTGTCAAAA
This sequence comes from Dendropsophus ebraccatus, assembly GCF_027789765.1. Classification (NCBI taxonomy): domain Eukaryota; kingdom Metazoa; phylum Chordata; class Amphibia; order Anura; family Hylidae; genus Dendropsophus; species Dendropsophus ebraccatus. Next base: position 25,722,177 of record NC_091461.1, read on the forward strand.
GCATGAAAGGTTTTCTATGAGGGGTTGCTATACTCCTCTGGACAGTTTCTTAAATTGATAGAGGTGGCAGCAGAGAGCACTGTGTCAGACTGGAAAGCATATACAGTATGTAGGACATGTAGCAGCTGATAAGTACTGGAAGGAATTTTATTTTTTAATTGAAATAGTTTACAAATCTGTACAATGTTCTAACAACAATTGATAAGAATTATGTTCCTCCGGACTACTCCTTTAACTACTGGACAACGAACATGCAGTCCAGTCTTTGAGCTCACAGTAACTAGTCAGTGCTGCAGGTACACTATGTTGTCAGGTTAACTTCTTTTCTTGCAGTAACTCTGAACCAGGATTAGAGAATTTAGAGACTCGTATTTGTTCAGCCTCGAGAACAAGTGCTTTCACTCCGTGACATGTGTTCTATTTTAAATCCAATGTAAAATTTAATTGTTGAGTAATTCGAGGCATATTTGTGGAGATGTGGTTACTGTGCGGCCACTTTCACAAGCCCCTGGGCTGCAGTGGTCATTGATGAGCACTGTAAGAAAAATATGTGTAAGGACGTGAAATCCTCGAAATAAGTGGATGCTAATTCCACATGACCACCACATTATGAGAGTAACAATTTTACTGTTTATAATGCAATATATCACCTCTTCCTTCCTCGAAGCCATAAACTCGGAGGCCTGCATACCACCATGATCAGTCACTGGACTGCAGTCAGAGGCGCTATGTCGATTTGCTCCCCTTCAGTTTCAACAGTGCTCTGGTTGTTCCTTAATGCCTCACATGTTGCTTTTATCCATAGGGGTTGATGTATTGCAAGATCCTGTTCCGCACTTTAAGCTTCTTGACAGATTCTCCTTCGACGTTCTGCCTCAGGAAAGGATCAGTTTTATTTGTTGAACTTTTACACCAGGCCTCAATAAATCAGCGACAAATTTGGGGCTATCTTTTTTTTTTTTCTTCTCTCTCTCTCTCGATTAAATGTCCCATAAAAACGAGCTTAAAAAATATGGTCTGGTTGGAAATTACATTGATATGGTTATTGCAGTAGGTACATGATGATGACTCGACTTGTATTTTAAAGGGGTACGCCAGCGAAAATCTTTTTCTTTCAAATCAACTGTTTTCAGAAAGTCATATAGATTTTGTAATTTACTTTCATTTAAAAATATCCAGTCTTCCAGTACTTATCAGCTGCTGCATGTCCTGCAGGAAGTGGTGTTTTCTTTTCTGTCTTACTCAGTGCTCTCTGCTGACATCTCTGTCCATGTCAGGAACTGTCCAGAGCAGGAGAAGTTATCTATGGGGATTTGCTCCTGCTCTGGACAGTTCCTGTCTCGGACAGAGATGTCCCAAGGATGAGTAAGGCAATTCCAGTGAAGCTGGATTCGCTGCAAAGCTTTAAAAAAAACATGTAGTTGACTAAACAATTTTTACATGCTTTGTTTTAAAATTGGCAAAAAAAAAAAATGTTTGCTCCTCTGTTCCTCACACGCTCCCCTTGTGTCCTCTTCCATACCCCCGTGCCTCCAGCCGGCTCAGCCAACTACTGACTGAGATGGGACAGCTCAACCAGTGATTAGCTGAGCGCGCTGTTACTCTTGTCTGGAGAGTAACAGCCAGTTCAGCCAATCACTGGCTCTGGCACTGTCCCGCCTCAGTCAGTTGCTGATTGGCTGAGCAGGCTGTCACTCCAGCTGATCATTGGCTGTCCCATCTCAGTTTCCCATTGGCTGTCCCATCTCAGCCCAGTTTCAGTGGGCTGCAGTTACAGGGACATTAAAGAGGACACTGGGAGAGCATAGACAGGTACTGTAAGTTGTGCACCAAAACTTCACTAAAACAGTTAACAATTGCTTAGCTGTTGTAGTGCAGTTTGTTAGATTTGGGGGTTCCAAAAATTTGCGAACCTAAAAAACCTAATTTTTTAAAAGATCTGCTCATCCCTAATTGTTATAGTATAAAGATTAAAGTGGTATTCTAGCCCCTATATCTTATCCCCTGTATCCTGGTATGTCTGGCGTGCCTATAGACAATGCATCAAGTGTTCACCATCCCACTGCTCTGTGTGATGGGGAGAGTCAGGGCAAGGAGTCTGGAGATCATCAGAGTTGGAAACCCCTTTGAGCACATACTGTGGATAGGGGAAACATTGAAGGAACGTTAAAGGCTGAGCACAGTTGTGACGCGGCGGAGGGGGGACGGCGGCAACGATTCGTCCGTCCGTCCAAAGATGACGTTTGGCACAAGATGATGGATGGCCTCGACAAGGATCAGGTAATGTATAATGCACCACACACTTCCGGGTACACGGGCGGGGGTGGTGGGACACGGGGAAGGGGGCGATTCCCAGACATAACATACATTACAAAGTTGTATAACTTTGTAATGTGTGTTATTCTGTGAATAATTTTTTAGCGCCGCACTACCCCTTTAAATTGCCCAGCTGTCCTTCATTGTGTTAGACTATGCAGTAGGCTAGGGTACTGCACAAGGGAAATATATCACTACTGCAGAAGACAAGTTGGCCAGGCACCCCATCTGTATATCATGTTGATCCTATTTTAAATAAAGCCGAGATAACATTGATCAGGCCTTTCGACTTCAAGTCAAACACCATAGTTCTTGTTGTAAATTACCCTGAGGGGTGTGTATTTCTAAATAGTGGAGACACTGGGGGTCTTGCATGCTCTGATTTGCCTCTAATCTGGACCTAGAAGATAGGTTAAAGTGAATGTACCATCGATAGACAGGCGCCATGCACGGGAATCGGGCCGCAGTTCAAAAAAAGGACCACGGCACAGACATCCCCTATTGATGTGAAAATCTTAAGTGATGTACCTGATTACATTCACTTTAAAGGAAGGGAGCTCGGCATTGCTGCGTCTCCCAATGAGCTTACACACAATCCAAGCCCTGGAGAAACATGTACTCTCACTCCCTCTCTTTCTTTGGGAGTGAAAGTACATACTCACCACTCCCCGGGATTCCATCCAGCTGAGTGTGTCACGGCCCTGGCCAACAAGCTGTCAACAGTAAAGCCCCTATTACATAAAACGATTATTGTCCGTATCCGGACGATAATCATCATGTGTAATAGAAGACAACGATCAGCCAACATGCACGATGTCTGCTGATCGTTGTCTTTCTGTGTCCAACGATGAGGATAGCAGCAATATGCTGCCGTCACCCCGAGGAATAGGATCACTGCCCAAATGATCTAGTGATCACCTGGGCAGCCCCCTCGCACCTCCCCACCTTCCCCCTCCTGGCTCTTGGCCGATGTGTGTAATAGCGCCGGCAGTGAGCGGGGAATGAGGAGCAAGCTCCTCAGAATCGCCCTGTGTAATAAGGGGAGAAAGGGGACAAACTTTTTTTTTTTTTTTTAAAGCAATTTTGCTAATACAAAGTATTTGCAAAATATTTTCTTCTGTGTTCCCTATCACCTAAGAAAAAAAAAAGTTTAGGTGATGGGAATAGCCCCTTTAAAGTCTCTTGTCCCTTTTCCCCAACTAAATAGGCACGGCCCCCATTCCCATTAGAGGCAGTGTTTTTAGAGAGTAACCTATACCTCTAGCCCTCATGCCATGATTCCACATTTATGACCCATATTTGTTGTCTTATGCTTGGAAAGAATGTGTCACTCTACTTGGGTCTTTCCATTAAGGAATGCCATGTTGTACATTCTTCGTCTTTTATTTAGAAGTAACTATATAATTTAGTTACTACCAATGTCAAAGTAGTCCCGAGTGGGTAAGAAACACTGTGAGTCTCTGATAATCACCCTCAATATATTTAAATACCCTGTAATTGGAACCCTAACTATCTATAAGGGATGTCATATTTTTCCTCCAGACATGTTTATTTCCTTTATACATCTGCTGGCAGATTAACTACGCTTTACATTGATTTCATCTAAATAACCGACGCGTTTTAAATATATATTTGGTCCTGTTTTGTAGCGATTCTCAGCCGTAAATTCAGGTTAACGTCGTGTCAGTCGTCTTACAGACAGATCGGGTTTCAAAAATGGAACATTAGTTCAACACGACTTTTTTTTTTTTTTTTTTTTTCCTGCCCCCAGTGTTGATATATGATCTTCAATGCGAATTTGTGTCAAGTAAAGATTAATACAGTCACCATATGGGGAAGTGTATTTAAAAAGAATGATGGATTTGACACATCAGCAAATGTTTCTGGGGCATTAGCCTGTTTGTTAAATAGAGATCGATAAATAGAAGACTGTTGCCATTCATCCCATCATAGACGCCGGAGTTTTCCGTGGGGCATTGATGGCAAATGTTAAAGTTTTTTTTCTTTTTAATGGGAGTGTATTGTTAGAAAATGACCGGTTGTTTGGATCGACTTTTACTTTTTACATGTTTTTTTCCTTTTTTTTCAGTAAAGATTTTTTTTTTTTTTTTTATTACATTTTGACTTTAATTTCTGTATTAAGAAATAGCATGAGCCCTACAAAAGGCTGAAACTTTTACTAGAGGCACAGTCAGCAGTCGTCTTATTATCATGATAGGCAGGTTTACAAGAAAGCTAACACCTCTATTGAAAAGCTGGAGGCAGAGAGCGCAAATTCTGAATTCGGCGATGCCTGCTGTACTCTATGATCAAGAATTTTTTGCTATACACTCTGCTGTTTTATGCCAAAACGTATCATAGATTTTACCTAACCTGATGCATCATGCTATTCCCTATGGCCACCTACCTCTCCCTATCTCTTCCCCTGACTCCTTCTATTTTACAAGTGGAAGATATCATTAGAAAAACATTGCTTCCCACTTCCAAAAACAGCGCCATTCTTGTCCTCAGTTTTGGGCTGGGTTTTGCAGGTCAGTTCTATTGAAATGAATGAAGCTTAAAGGGGTAGTTCACCACTTTTTTCCCGTTTGTTTCTTTCAAATTAACTGGTGCCAGAAAGTTTCCGAGATTTGTAAGTAACTTCTTTAAAAAAAAAAAAAAAAAAAGTCTTATCAGCTGCTGTATGTCCATCAGGAAGTGGTATTCTTTCCAGTCTGGAGAGCAGGAGAGGTTTTCTATGGGGATTTGCTCCTGTCCTGGTCAGTTTCTGACATGGACAGAGGTGGCAGCAGAGAGCACTGTGTCACACTGGAAAGAATACACCATTTAAAAGTAAATTACAAATCTCTGGCACCAGTTAATTTGAATTTTTTTTTTTTTTATGAACAATCCCTTAAATGGTAAACGACCAAATACGAGACCTTTAGGCTATTCTACCACACTAGACGATTCCACAAAATCCGGTATCAGTCACAGTATAACCAAAGGTGTGAATATAGAAAATAGGTGTCTCACCATTTCGCTGTCATCTCGTCAGTACAATCTTTCATCTCATCCAGTATTGGCATCAGGCAAATAATAACTCATGGGGTATTCATCCACCATATGTTCTCACAGCTCATGCTTTCCCCTCTCAGACGTGCGCATGAGGAAGGAGGAGCTATGACCCTCCAAAATGTTTGCGGGAGCCTGGCGTGCCTGGACGTCTGAGAGTGGACACCATCAGCTGTGAGTCTTTTTGGAGCTGTGTGGGCTGTGGCTGCTGGAAAGGATGATGGCAGAGGGATGCTCAGTGCACCTCTAGTGCCCTGTGTCCCTCAGTGTCCCCCTGCCATAATCCTCTCCAGCAGCCACAGCCCGCACAGCTCTGGGAGTCGGGTCGTGACATCACCATTTTATCCAGTAAGTGACATCACCATGTTATCCAGGAAGTGACATCCCCATGATATCCAGGAAGTGACATCACCATGTTATCCAGGAAGTGAAGCCTTGATGCAGTAGTAAGTGCAGGAAAAAAAGCACTTTATAAGCATTTCCAGTAATAAGTGTATATTCTTCTTCTTGTTTAAATAACTTTCTAAAACCAGTTGATTTAGAAAAAAAAAACACACATCTGTGCCAGAGTACCCCTTTAATAAATCCTCAGAACAAGCTTCCAAGCAACCGGACACGGTTGAGCTTTATCAGATGGAGCCACTCGCTTAGCTCTCATCGTCCAGCGATAGACCCAACGCTATGTAAATCAATGGAGATAGAGATAGAGTGGGAGAACGGTACTCTGAAGCCTATTTCGGCATCAAATTCAAAATAGATGTGTATTCCGTAAATGACTATTGCGTACGGAGCTGTATGATAGTCCTTTATGGAAAATAAAAGTTGGAATTTCAATTCAAGGAGTTAATACTTTATATCCCTCCCTCAAATGGCCCCAAACATTTGCAATGTGTTTGCCCCCCCATCAATATCACTTTTCATTCGAGTTAATTGGGAAATGTTACTCTATAGCGGAGCCTATGGATTTCATTATTTGAATGAAGTTTTTCGAAGCGTAACAGATGTTTGCTGTCAGAGTTGTAACCTACTGTCTATTTTCAGCTGTGCACCTAATATCCATTTCACCTGGTGACTCAATAATGTTTTAATATAAAAAGTACATGATTATGGAACATATGTTCACTTTAAATACACAGTTTAATAGAAGCAGACGAGGTAACAATTAACAGTTTTGTTTTTCTGGATGTGGACGGTCCAAGTTTTTAGTTTTTTTCCTGGAAAACATCCAAAACATCCCTGTTCCTACTTTTTTTGACCTTTTTTTTTTTTGGAATCAGTAAACCGTATTACCTTCCATAGCTGTGTCAAGAACAGAATAAAAAAATAGCATCACGTCATTATTCACAGCGGCCAGATGAGGTCCTAGTGAGGAAACAAGACGTAATTAAAGAACACATGTGAATGAATTGTCTGTTCGCGCTGGAATGTACGCTCTGACTCAATAGCATGTAGATGGGAGACAGATTGTTTTACCTTGCCGTAACCTATAGACTCCAATAGGAAAGGAATGTTTTTGTTTTCTTGTTTTTTTTCAGGAAGGCAAAATTTGTAATTTTAACAAATAATTTGACTTTTTAATTTATCCTGGATCTTCTTCGAGTCATCTTTTAGCATTGAAAGGGTTATTAAAAAAAATATATTTTTCTTTCAATTTAACGGGTTTCAGAAAGTTATAGAGATTTGTAATATACTTCTATTTAAAAAATATCAAGTCTTCCAGTACTCATCAGCTGCTGTATGTCCTGCAGGAAGTGGTGTATTCTTTCCAGTCTGACACAGTGCTCTCTGCTGCCACCTCTGTCCATGACAGGGACTGTTCAGAGCAGTCGAAAATCCCCATGGAAAACATCTCCTCCTCTAGACAGTTCCTGACCTCTCCGGCTTGAGACAGAGGTGGCAGCAGAGAGCACTGTGTCAGACTGGAAAGAATACACCACTTCCTGCAGGACATACAGCAGCTGATAAGTATGGGAAGACTTATAGAAGTAAATTAAAAATGTATATAAGTTTCAGAAACCAGATGATTTGAAAGAAAAAGATTTTTGCTGGATAACCCCTTTAAGTACAAATAAATAAATACATAGAATAATAATTTTTAAGGCATTAGGGGGAGTTAGTGTGGTTTAGAAAAATACATAAAATTGTGCAACTTCTGATTTAGTGGTAAACATAAGGTGATATTGAAAATAAATTGTTGATAATGTACAAATGAGGGAAGCATTTTATGAAATGAAGCCAACTCCTTTAAAGTCGGATAAGTCAAGTACTTTTACAAAATCAGTATATTCATCATTACCTAAATTATTCTGTGCTATTGTGGTTTTAAACTACAGTATTAGGACTCTTATTAGGAACTGTGTTGTACAGATCAAGGCTATGTTAACACTATGTAAAAGTATGGCCGTTGTTGCCAATGGCAACAACAGCCGTACTTTTGGCGCAGTGGAACAATGCCTTACTTTCAGTGGGATCCCGGCCGGAGCATATACACATCGTATACGCTCCAGCCGGGATCCCGTGTGGCGCTGTAAATAACTGACATGTCAGTTTTCTGCAGCCGGAATTCTGTGAATTCCGGACGCAGAAAGCCCTGTCAGTTCACACAATGAAGCGAGCGGCTCCGGCCGCTTGCTTCACTGTGTGCTATGGGAAGCTTTGATGCGGGCGCGCGCTGATGCATCCGCTTCAGAGCTCTGCGGCCGGAAAGATCATCCAGCCAGATAATCCGTCCAGAGACCGGCCGTTCCGTGACGATGTGTGAACATAGCCCAATACTGCACTCATTGACAGAAATAATAATGCACATATAAGAGGAGATTTATCAAACATGGTGTAAAGTGAAACTGGCTCAGCCGCTCCTAGCAACCAATCAGATTCCACCTTTCATTTTTAAAGAGTCTGTGAGGAATGAAAGGTGTAATCTGATTGGTTGCTAGGGGCAACTGAGCCAGTCTCACTTTACACCATGTTTGATAAATCTCCCCCATACTGTATAGAAATGTCATATTGCCCTATATAAAGTGTCACTGTTGTTATAAGTTTCAAAATCTCAATCAACAGTAGATGTGATATAAAGCAAGTTTGCAATATACATTTGTTTTGTTTTTGTTTGTTTCTTTAGTTATCATGAAAAACACAGCACTTCCTGTATTCTGACTTTTTTCTCAAAGAGTTAGAAAACAGTTAGTCCTATGTATCCCAGGCCATCTGAGCGCTCACAGAGAGAAGGAAGTCATGTGACTGCCGGACACATATGACTCTCTGTACTGGCTGGAATTCCTGTGTCTAGTCTGTTTTTTTCAACCAGCACAAGTCAGAAAATCTGCCTTTAGGAGACTGGACCTGGATTTCTGGTAAGTACAGCTTTGTTTTACAGCATGATAACAACAAAAAAATAATGAATGCATGTTTCAAACTTGCTTTATATCACATCTACTGCTGATTTAGATTTTGAACTTATAAAGACAGTGACACTTTAAGTCTCATGTAGATATGTAAATTGATAGCATGTGTTGTTCGAGTAGACATTGGGTTTTGCCACAAAAACATAAAAATGCTTCCTACACTGTCCTATAAAACGCTTTTAGACACAAAATTTGGGTAAGGGACTTCTTGGTGAAAGACTATTGATGGATGAACATGCCTCTAGGGTGCATTGTACAATATTTTGTCAAGTTAAAAGCCATCAAGAAGGGGGTACATTGTTGGGTTATGAGGAATGGATGGTTGTTTTAGCAAGCTGCCCATCATCCAAGCCGTTTTGGCCAAACTGTTAGGGGTTGTTGGAAGCCATGGTCATATGCATCGGGCAATGGCTCAAGATGGCCCAGGCAGACACCAGTATAGAGGATCATTTGATCCACCAAAAAGCAGTTCCCCCAGTTGTCTAGCCAAGACTACTCCACACCTCTGTCTCTGCCCGGACCATTTCCAAGAACTAAGAAGATAGAAATTTGGTGTCCCATTGTATGAACAGTACTTCCATGGTCAGCCTGTCACTGTTGGCTTGGGTTGCAGTGGTGTCATGAATTAGAAACCCGGACTGTTATGGACTGAATTCGTATTATCTTCAGCAACAAATCCAGGCTTTGTTTTGGATCTGATTATAGGGAGGTTTATGTATAAAGGCCTTGTGGTCAAAGCTTCAGTCCTGCCATTGCAATGGAGAAAGAAAGAGACAGCGCTCCATGGCATAATACAGACAAAGCAGTGGGTAGGAGCGATATCGAAATGCTCTCACCTGGTGGTGTTGTGCGATTCAGGAGGCACAACACTCGAATAGCATATAAGAACCGCAGCCACTCCTCGGATTCTCCCACAACGGGATAAATGCAGTAAAAAAAAACTCCACTCCACCACGAGGTACTGTAGGGCGCAGGTCCGGTAAAAACATCAAACGATATACATAGTAAAATGAGTTATTGTTAAAAAATATTAAAATGCGACACTCATTTTAAAATTTTTTAACAATAAATCTTTTCACTATGTACATCGTTTGATGTTTTTACCAGACCTGCGCCTTACAGTACCTCGTGGTGGAGTGGAGTTTTTTTTTTTTATTGCAATGTAAAGACACACTGCCTCCTGTTGGTGGGATGACCTGGGGAGCCAACGTAGTGATATGAAGGATATTAATAATTCAGGGATATGTGCTGGACATCCTATGGTCACATGTATTCATTTCATGGATGGGTTTCCATCTGACATTTTTCAGCAGGATAATGCTCGTCCATACACTTATGGATGTCTCGGTCAGATTGCATCAGATCCACCAAAATGAGCATTTATGGGACTAGCTGGAACATTAGCTTCGGCATAGTATTATCTGTAGGCAAATGTGCTGCAAGATGTTATACAGAAGCTGTATGCCTCCAAACCCAAACATATCCCATCTTTTGTCCAGGCTTGGGGCACCCAACAGGGTACTAGAACTTAAGTTCCATTATACAGTTTCTTCCAAAAAAACAAATACCCTTACATACCCTTACATCGAAAGGGTCATCATTATATCATACATGCATAGCAATGGATGGTGTTATACTGCGTTCAACACATTTCTGCTGCTGATCGGCTGTATCGGCTGCAGCAACATTATCTTTTTACCACTGAATTGTGGGCACCATTGGGTGTGCCCTCAATTTAATTAACCATTGACTACAATGTAAAGTATGGCCACTGGTCGTACTTTACATTGCATGAACAGCTACTGTTTCCCGACGTTGTTCGGCGAACATCGTCCGGAAATAATAGGCATGTTCATTATTTAACGCCCATTCTAAAGAACATCGGGGGAGATTTATCAAAGGGTGTACAATTTAGACTGGTGCAAGCTTGCCACAGCAACCAATCACAGCTCCTCTTTTCTTTCACCAGACCTAGAAGCTGAGCTGTGATTGGTTGCAGTGGGCAGTTGGCACCAGTCTAAATTTTACACCCTTTGATAAATCTCGCCCATTGTGTGAACCTAGCCTTAAACACATTGGCTCCATCGTTGGTCTGCATAAAACTTTTTGCTGTATTTTTGTATATTGCTTTGTTTGAAAAAAAAAAAAAATAAATTCTACAGTTCCTTCTACAATGAATAAAACAGAAGATACTCCGGCAAACACTTGTATTAACAAGCTTCCAGTTTTATTTCCCCGGTTCCTCTGCGCAGAACAAACAAAATTTGACCATAATTATAAGGATAAACTGAACATTATTTACCATGATTAATCACCTGGACATTAGAAGATTTCACAGTATCCAGCAGAACACAATAAAGAAGCGGAGCCAAACTAAACTTAAGGTTCTCAGCTCCCTGCGGAGGTGAGTCTAAGAGCAGACACAAAATGCAAATATCTTCTCGTCTGCGTTGCAAAACATCTCTAGACATAAAAATTAATGGCAGCCAGTTCGTCAAAAGGAGCAACAATTTTAATGTTTGTTTTAATATATGCAACCTTATTTTCTCAGTAATACACTTAAAGAACAAGTAACACAGTTACATTTTCCCAAATATTTATTTATACGCTCCGTGTTTATGCTTTTATAGATCTAAATAAAAATTCCCCAAAATTGTAAATTTTTTAATATTCTTATCAATTTTGAAGACTAGTCTCTTCGTAATCGAGTGCTATAGATAGAGCCAACCGTTCTAATAATAATAGAATAATAGAATAATATAACCTAACTAACTTTATTGTAGATGGTTATTTATTTGTTTTTTTCCTGTAGTAAACTTTTTTTTTACTACTAGAAAAGACACCAAGTAATAGTATTCTATGGCCGGTTTAAAACGAAAAGAAAGTGGTTGTATAAAAATCTGTACAAAAGAGTTTACTCTACTCATGCCCTATTCATACAAATGAGCAGGAGAAGGGCGTCCATAGAAAAAAATAAAAATAGAAAAGTATATTTGATAATACTGGGTATTAATGTGTACCACTCCGTCAATAGTCATTCAATACTGAAGATCTTGGTGCTAGTCTTTCTGCACATGCTGTCTGGAGCATCACTGGGTGTGACAAAGGGATTAATCATAATCCCTAGCGCCCGTCCAATCAGCTGCAGGCTCCTCTGTGATGTAAGCACCTCCCCCTCTATATAAGGCGGTTTGGTAACTGAAGTGGCCTGTCAGCTGTGTGTTGAGGAGAGAGCAAGATGGCAGCAGGCAGTTAGAGCAGAGCAGGGGGAGACTAACAGAGCAATATAGGGACAGAGAGGAGAGGATAGGAGGACTGATTGTGTGTGATGTCAGCACCTCACCCTCTATATAAGGCGGTTCGGTAATGGAGGTGGGCAGTTGGCTGTGTGTGGAGATAAGAGCAGGATGGCAACAGGCAGTTAGAGCAGAGCAGGGAAAGACTAACAGAGTGATATAGGGACAGAAAGGAGAGGATAGCTGATTGTGGGTGAATGGAGCGCGCACCTTACATAATCAATGCTTGTACTCCACTCCTACGGTATTATACAAGTTGGGTTTCATTAGATTGGATGATAAAATTGGGATTTTCCAATTTGTGACACTTGTACAGGAACATGCGTTAACAAATTTGCCCAACTATAATAGTCTCAGTCTATTAGTCTATTGTAGCTACTATAGTTTGGGCTGTTTTATTGAAATTTGGTTCAACTCGTCAATAATAATTAGTTTGCAAAGCTCGCAAAACAAATTTCCGGATGCTTCGCTTATCTCTATCTATAACCTCTCTACCTTTTATAATTCTGCTGACATTACTTATTTTTATATATAGTGTAACATTACGCCACACTATCATGCAAAACTCATCATTCCCGGTATATATTTTTTTGTAATATTGCAGCACTTGCCTCATACAAAATTTAATACAACAGCCTTGCTTTACGACTCCTATTATAATGAATGGGATTACCATCATTAGTGTTCCCATACAAAGTATGAAAGTTCAAGAGAAAAGTCTTCACTTTTAGCAGTAGGTGTTTGCTGAAAAATCTCCGTAACTCAGCAAATAATTTATATGGAAGAAAGGATGTGCTCAGGACATACTGACACATATATTGGATGTGAAATAGGAGGTGCACGTTAAATGGACTTTCTCAACAGCAAAGTCTACTGGGAAATCATATAGCGAGCTTTGCAGTTAGACTTATATAACTGAACACATTTGGAGCATGCAAACGTCTACCAACGTCCAAACCATCACTCATCGCAAGGCACCATATCCCTCACGCTTGGAGGAGCCAAACCAATAGGATTGTAAGGTTCAGCCTACGTAGTAGCTCTCTCCATTGTGCGAAGACAATGGGAACCCTTTCCCCAGTTTAGATTAGTCATTTCCAGATGTTTGCAATGATAACTCACAATCCGCTTTCCAGAGGGATCCATTGTAAATGCAACTTTGATTAGTAAAAGTTATGTCTAACAGCCATCATGAATAAATTATTCGAGGGTGTCTAGGTTTTGTGCTTGCACTTTCCACTGAAAATAAATCCATCAGGAGACTTGGACTCATGTCAGCAGCCAAGTGAAGGATTCGGAGGAGGAATGTCACGCCTGCTGACTGAAGATACTACTGCAACCACCGAGAAGCTGCCTCTTGCTGAGTGACCCAAACTCATCTGTAAGCTATAATTCTTTACGCTTGTCACAGGAAGCCGTTGAAGCCTCCTAATCATGTTACAGGGCCAAACATACCATACAAATATCTGCAGACATATAAAATACATTTCACGTGTTACAACTTTCCCAATAAATTATGCAAAGCCCATTAATGCTGTCTCGCAAATTGTGAGAAGGGCTCTATTGCAAGGCCCTCTAGGGGAAGGAGCTGTTGAGAAGCTGTTTAGTATAGGAAAAACACAGTTGTCAATGTTGTATAAATTGTCTTTCTTTTCACATTTTCTCCTTGTACAGCTTATGTTTTATTCTCCGTTCCGTTAAAGAATGTGTTGTCGAAAAAAAAGTTGGAAACATATCTATATACAATGTGTTATATGACTGGCTATCGATAACCTGTGAACTAGGGCTGGTGTCTAACGCCATTTAATAGATCAGGATTGGGGTGTAATGGGGTCCCAGAGGAGCAGATGTAATAACTTACAAGTATACCTTTTTAGCCTCTTGCCAGAGTCATCCTTATGATCATTGCATAGAGATTACCCACCGCTGCTGAAAATTTATTTCAGGGGCTTCCATAATCACTGTTAATCTTAAAGGGGTTATAGGGAAATACCTTTAAGATTGAAAAGTGGCCAGGCTCTTTTGCGTGATACTTCCTGGTCTTGTTCTTGAGACAAGGAAATGCTCAATCAGTGACCACAGCAGAGACTACTGATTAGCTGAACAGGCACTAATACTATATAAGTGTAATCCAGGGATACATTTAAGGCGCAACAGTCTCAAGATGTGATGAAAACAGTAAACAAAGTGCACTTATCAACCCTTCCCCCTCTGTTGCGCAAATTTGATGTCAATCTTAAGGGGGTCCTCCAGCACTGCAAAAACATGGCCACTTTTTCCCCTCTCTTGTCTTCAGATTGGGTGGGGTTGGGAACTCAGTTCCATTGAAGTAAATGGAGCTTAATTGCAAACCACACCTTTACTGGAGACAAGAGAGGGGGGAAAGTGGCCATGTTTTTGTAGCACTGAATAACCCCTTTAACACAATCAATAGCCAGGGCAGTGTCACCCAGTACTGTTATAAAATTACTCTAGATGGGACATTTCAAAAGTTTTGATCACTCAAAGTTTCACTGCAAAGATGTCCAATGATCAGGAGAACTAGACAGTCACAGTAGAGCATTTCCCTCCTTGCAACAAATTTAATTAATTCAAAATCAGTTTTCTTATTTCTAGTTAATATTCAGCTTTGTATCTCATTCCACAAAAGACAGAGAAGTACTGTCAACTAGAGATTAGTGAACCACATCATACAAACCAGGATTCGTTCCGAACTTTGGAAAATGTTTGGTTAGGTAGAGAATTGAACTTTTTGCAAAGTTTGGAACCGATTCGTAAATATCAGGACTACAGAATTTAATACGCATAAAAAAAAAAAGGGTATTCTCAGCTGTCCATGCTCCCCAGGTCCCCTCCTATGGGTCTCTGGTCTCCAGTCACCTCCGGCCCACTCAGCCAATCACTCGGTGAGACGGGACAGTGATTTGCTGAGAGGGTTATCGCTCCTGAGGCGAGAGTGACAGCCCACTCAGCCAATCACTAGCAAGGGCGCTGTCCTGTCTCAGTTAGTCAGTGATTGGCTGAGCGGGCTGTAACTGTCGTCTTGATAGTTACAGTATAGCCCACTAAGGGAATCACTGGCCATGGCGCTATCCTGTCCCAGTCAGTGATTAGCTGAGCAGGCTGGAGGTGGCTGCAGGCGACACCGGAGACCAGAGGAGGAGGATACCAGGGGAGTGTAAACAGGTAAGTATTGATGAGCAAACTTGCTGAACCCAAATTTTGCTGCAAAGTTCAGCAACCTGCCGAACTAAACTTTAAAAATGTTCACTCGTCTCTACTAAAGACCAGTGCTACCTAATGCATTTAACTTTGATCAGGACACATCAATATACAGCCAGGCTGCAAAAGAGAAACCAAGCCGTTTACGAGCTTAAAGACCTTTGGAAGAAAAAAAAAGTTTGTTTATACCAATAGTTCAAAAAGTACAAAGTAAGAATAAAAAATGCTCTTTCTATTCCACTCCCCAGTTTAGCTACTACTAACCTTGTTGAGACTAGAAGGGTCCTTGTTCTGGCATGACATGTCTAGAGGTGTTGGCTCTGCTTGTCACCATCAGCGTATTTGCCATATATAAAATGTAGCATACTTGTCACAACTCTGCACTCCCTCACATCTCTTCTCTTCAATTCCCCACATTATTTCAGGGACAACAATGTTGTGGCAAGAACTGGAGCTATGACATTGATTATAGAGCATAGAAGATATAGTCAAGCTTCCTCTGGTCTTTGTTAAATCACGTACTATATTAGAAGGCTCCTGTCATCGTGTTCTCTTCTACCATTCTCCTCCAATACATAAAATGAAGTATTTCCTGACAACGTTGTACATGACATGTATGTGCCATTAGATGGGACTTTCAGTGAACTATTTTGGGTGTATTTATGACTTGTTGGGATCTGTTATCCAGCATGCTGTTCTAATAGAGATAGTGACAGTGATACGAAGAAAGATTTCCTACAGGAAACTAAGAATCTTTTGGTTCCATGGAAGTTAGAAGTCATTGTTTAAAGTGTACTCAAAGTGCTTTATGGGGCAGCATTCTATAGCTCTGAGCGACTTTGCAACTTAGCAAGCATTGGATAAACTTTTGCAATGTAATTGAGCCTTGTTGGGGTTGAGGACTTCAACTACTATAGGAAGTCACACAGAAGTCTCTCCATGCCATAACACACATCTATCGATGTGTACTCTCATAGGTTACACTGGATTTAACCCTACTCCAAGCGACTGAGTACTTAGAGCTTGTTCCTCCTTGAACTTGAGGTGAGGATGGTAAAACTTTTGTTGTCACACGGACACCTTAAAAGTGTTGATCGGTCAGGGTATCTGCTAGATATAGTTCAGAGAACTGTGCACTTCTCCCGTTGACTTGCTGGTTTTGGACTTTAGGCTTGGCAGGATCTCTGAATTTTAGCCCTGCAACCTCACAATCTCTGACTAGCCGTCACAATCTCCGACTAGTCCCTCCAGCCTATCTCACTATCTCCCTGTCATATACATACACAGATACAAAAAACATTTTTATTGGAATATTTAGGGAGAGAAAGGTGTGATTACAATAAACTGTCTTGCTGCAAGCTCACTGCAATACGCTGCAGTGAAATGATATGTTGTGCAATGGCTTTGGGCAGAAAAATGGCAGAAGAGCTGTGGGAGGGGAGTAGGCAGGGTGGAAGGGTTGTGACAAAGAGCTGAGCTAAGGAAAGTAATGTATTCTGGGAATTGTAGTACTGAGCCACTGCATGGCGCCGGTCTGTTCCCAAGCACCAGCCGGGCATGAAGCACTGGGGACAGGCCCACCAGCCCCCCAGTGTGATGATCTCCCCTCTGTGACGTGGCTGCCTTGATTCTAATAGAGACGCCTCACAGAGGGAAGGAGTTTTGTCACACTGGGGGCCTGCGGGCTTCATGCTCAGGCAGTGCTTGTGAACAGAACGGCGCCATGTGCGGAAATCAGGCGGCAGGTCAAAAAAAGGACTGCACCACCGGCATCTCCGCATCTGTTAATGTAAAAAGCCCATAGCGATGTACCTAGTGGTACATTAGCTTTAAACGATTTAGTCTAAATTTACACCGTGTCTTCCAAAATACAAACACAAATCCATAAAAACTATAGTTTACAAGTTTTTTTTTAAAACAACATTTCTACTAACAAATCCAAAAACCTACTCCAAATGTGTGTGCTAATAAAATACATTTGCTGTAATAAGTCACCAGTAAAATAATTGTTACGTTGTTTTCTGAATCTTAATGTTCTTGAAATATAATTACAAGGGAAAAAAAAACTTTTGGTAATTAAGTCAGTGTGCAAAACATCTGTCCTGCTGATGAAATCTGGAAATGTAGCGGTGCTCTGTGAACGGCGCCTCACACCTCAGTAAATACAATATTAATACAGTATTACCATAGACTGTAATAATTACTCAGGACTTAATGCTTTGCTTTAAAAAACATTCATTTAAATACGTCTTGTGGAATAATGATATAATAACAGGTTTATAATCACGAGATGGGTTTATCCTCGTACTATCTCTGAAGCAAGAAATTACAATAATTTACTTATTCTTAATGACATTGTTGGTTTCTTAAAAAAATAAAAATAAAAATAAAAAAAATAAGCAAATGTCCCCAAGATATTTATCATTACGTTAATAGGTAGTCAAGGAAAATGTAATGAAATATTGTAGTGTGGTTGTATATGCACCTCAGATGGCACTATTATTTATACTGATACTGCAGTAGCGGCCAAATTAACTTAATTTCCTTAGAATTGGAATACGGGCTCTCCCGCATCCCAATTACCCATAGCACACAATGTAAAATGCGTCTGGAGCAGCACTTTACATTGTGTGAACTGTCAGTGTTGTGTGGCCGCTATTCAATGAATAGCCACCGCACATAACTGACATTATTATTATTATTATTATTGTTATTATTATAACATAATAATAATAATAATAATAATAATAATAATAATAATAATAATAATAATAATAATAATTATTATTATTATTATTATTATTATTATTTTATTTTTTTTTATAATAAAGAAAACCTTATTGCCTAGAGGTAGATTTTTGATATGCTGCATATGTACATTGTTATTTTCTTTAATCAACATTTACAGAAATTACATTTTTACATATTTTTTTTCTAATTACACAATGTATTAGGGTAATTGGCTCCATTGTATTGATCAAACATCCTATGATAGAATATACATTTTCCGCATACATTCCATA
Organism: Dendropsophus ebraccatus; assembly: GCF_027789765.1. NCBI lineage: Eukaryota > Metazoa > Chordata > Amphibia > Anura > Hylidae > Dendropsophus > Dendropsophus ebraccatus. The sequence continues at coordinate 25,740,492 of NC_091461.1, forward strand.
CACATACTACACTTCCCCATCCTTGTCCTTGTACTTACATTTTAGCTATCCCACACACCAGAAAACTATGCATTTTACTTAACTCCATCAAAGCAATCTTTTTTTCCACATAGTAACTGGCCGTACTGTTACTTCATTGTGTGTTACAGTTCTGTCGCTTTAATATACATTTATGCAATTTACCTTTGCTGCTTTGCTTTGTAAAACTTGTATAAAGTACGCGGTAACCTAGTGTTTCCACTTTACAGCGTGTGACAAGAAGTTATGCAGTTGCTGATTTTGACTTGTTTAGAGTATTCGGAGTTGCCATGTGCTGACCGACAGCTGTTTCTTATTCTGCAGAAAGGGAAAAACCAGTATTGTGCTTTACGTAATTATCACCACATTATTATTGACAGGTTCAAGAGCAGGATGGGGCTGTGCTGGATGGGACTTAGGAACACTGGCTTATAGCTCAACGGAGAACGACTATTCATTCTGTTCCATAGAAGATATTGGGGTTGTTTCCATCAAACCTGAATGTACAATAACTGGTTAAACAACTCATATACAATAGTTCTCTTTACACCTATCCTTTAATGTATGTAAAGTGTATATGTGTGTTTATGTTTATATGGGGTGTATGCGCATGCATGCAAGTAATGTGCAAATTATATAGGTTTCCCCTAGCAACCAATCAGATTCCACCTTTCATTTTCCAAACAGTCTGTGAGAAAAGAAAAGTTGAATCTGACTGGTTGCTAGGGGCAACTGTGCCAGTTCTACTTTATACCAGTTTAATAAATGTGTATGTCGGCACAAATTGGCCCAAATTTATCAAGCCTGAAACTCAATTGTGTGGTTTTATCCGCAGCAACCTATCACAGTTCAGGATTAATTTTACAAGATCTCAATAATATAAGAAACCTGACCTGTGTTTGGTTGCTGGGGGGAAAAACAGACAAAGTGAGCTTAATAAATCTGCTCTAGAGATGAGCGGACCTCGAGCACAGTTGTGTTCGTCCAAACCCAAATGCTTGGCAAATAAATACTGATGGCTGAAGAAGATGGCTGCAACCCTAGGGAGTATGGGAAAAAATGTATACAGTCATAGGCCATAGGACTCCAGGACTCCCTAGGGCTGCAGCCTACTTCTTCAGCCACCAATAATCAGATGCCACACAATTGGGTTTGGACGAACCCAAACATGCTTGAGGTTAACTCATCTCTAAACTTCAACAATGAGTATTTGTGTGAAATGTGTAATTAATGGATATGTGTTAACACATCTGTATTTTGTATGTATACTGTATGTGTTTGTAATGTGTATAATGTGTATGTGTGTGTAATGTGTCCATGTATGGTTGATTATATAGTAGTTGTGAGGAACTCCTGATGACTCCGGAGCGCACAGCCGGCCTCCCACAGGTGCCGATGCCGGAGCATACACAAGTGCAGATGGCGTCCCTGGCAACCGATCCGGCCAGCGAAGGCGTTCCTTGGTCTTGCCGCAGCTGGGGCTTCACCATGCCCGGCTGATCAGCATAACGTTTTGCTGACTGGCATCCGCCAGTGAGCTCTGTGTGTTCTTGGAAGCTGCGACTCCACCTTTTATAAACTACTACCCCTATCATGTTTCCTTGCCTGCAATAGAGCCTCTTTAGAGTGTAACTTAGCTACCATTGTTTCCTGATTGCTATTCCCTGGTTTTCCTGATTCTTGGCTTGATTTTTGACTATTCTCCCAACTACTGATTTGTACTACTTTGACTGATTGATACCAACCTGGCTTGTTTACTGTGTTTGTTTGTCTTGCACTTGTTCTGTGTTTCACCCATTCAGGTAAGGGACTGTTGCCTAGTTACCTGCTGCTGCCTAGGGTGTTAAGTATGCAAAAGAACACTGCAGAGACACCATCACATGTCTTGATGTCAGTGAACTAGCCAGACCTTCCCTCCGGGAAGGAACAACCAAGCCAAAGGCGTTCTCCAGTCAAGGAAACCACCTCAGCAAGGTATCCAACCACAGACAGCTGTTTCAGGGTTTTTGCCCCTCATCAGTGTGGAGTAGGTTTCTGGCCAGTGGGAGCCATGACTAGTAAGTGCATGCAAAAGGACGCTGGTTGACCTCAGGGAGATCAAACAAGACACCGCAGAGACACCATCACGTGTCTCAATGTCAGTGTTGTTCTTTTGCATATTTGATTTCCCAGGGGGCAATGTTCTAGAATACACTGACGTTGAGACACGTGATGGTGTCTCTGCAGTGTTTTGGTTGATCTCCCGTAGGTCAACCAGCGTCCTTTTGCATGCACTTACTAGTCATTGCTCCCACTAACCAGAAACCTACTCCACACTGATGAGGGGCAAAAACCCCAAAACAGCTGTCTTTGGATGGATACCTTGCTGAGGTGGTTTCCTTGACTGGAGAACGCCTTTGGCTTGGTTGTTCCTTCCCGGAGGTAAGGACTGGCTAGTTCACTGACGTCGAGACATGTGATGGTGTCTCTGCAGTGTTCTTTTGCCTATTTGATTTCTCAGGGGGAAATGTTCTAGAATACACTGACGTTGAGACACGTGATGGTGTCTCTGCAGAGTTTTGGTTGATCTCCCTCAGGTCAACCAGCGTCCTTTAGGGTGTTAAGTAGGCAGGGACAGCGGGGCAGGTGCCAGTGCAGGGCTTCACCTGTCCTATGTCTTTGAGTCTCGCCCTAACAATGGTACTATGTGTGTGGTATACAGTAGTAGTGCTATGTTTCATAGTAGTTTAGCAGGACTATGAATATTTTGGGTGCAATTGTACTATACTGTATATGAGAGCAGTATAGCGGATCGTATGTTACTTTACATTTTAAGTTATGTAAGTTCTAGGTTCTAGGGGGTAGGTCTACTGGATCTTTGCCCTGGGGTGAAGCAATGCTGAGCTTAAGAGTTATCTGAACACTACAGACAGTAAGTTTTATATAATAAAATTCAGTTGTTTTTTTTTTGCAATAGACACAGAAAAAGAACAGAAATAAAAAAAAAAAAAGAAATTGGTAAATTTCTGATGATAGATTCGCTTTGACACATATACAATAAAAAGAAGCAAGTCTTCTCTATATAATTCCTCTGCAGCCTCCTTGGATTTCAGCTCTTCTTATACAAGTGTCAGTGTGTATGTGTAGAAAAAAAAAAAAAAGGTGTCAGGGATGAAAATAAAGAAAATCAGTGCTGCAATGCCAAAACGAATGCCAGTTCAGTAATAGCTGAATTTTTGCCGGCAGGAAAGAGAGCAGTTCAATGGTATTGCTACACAAAGTGACCACTCATCATGCAGGAATTTCTTGTACCACCCTGGGCGACTATCAGCTTGTGAATTCCCACATCACTAGAGGGAAGTTCTTTTTAATTTAGCTCAGGTACCAGGTTCTCGGCTTGTACTGCTATGTTCTACTCAGCTTATCTCTTCTGTTTCAACTTAATTTGGGCAAGTGTTCACCGCAAGGTATCTGATAGTCTTTAGTAGAAAATTAAACTTTCTAGTGCTGTCGGAGCGCAGTCAGACAATTCTCAGCTCAATCTCTATTCTGTAGTATCCCCATACAGAATATTTCTATACCAGCAGTATTTATAGACCCATGTATTTAACAGCACGGGGTTGACTTCAGATGAGGTTCATTCTGGACCATTATTCAGTTGGGTATACCATATTTAATCAGATTCAAACCTTGGCCAATCAACTCCCGTAAGTGTTTATCTTTACCAATCAGGCTATGTTCACACTACTTATAACACCGTCTGATGCATAGCAACTGATGGTGTTATACTGCCAGACGCCAGGCGTCATTCGGCACGTTCCTGCAGCCGATACTGCTGTATAAGCTGCAGGAAAATTATCTTTTTACAATTAAATTGGAGGCACCATTGGGTGTGCCCGCAATTTAACTAACCATTGACTACAATGTAAAATACAGCAGCCGACACCCGTAGAAGCGTGACCAGTGCGAAACAGACAAATCTAGCCTTGTCCAGCATCTTCCCGTAAGTCCGCACTGCACTGTTTTTTTTTTTTTTTTATGTTTAAGTCCAGAAGATACTTACGGTGAGTGTGGTTCCTTCTTTCTCTATGATGTTACTTTATTCAAGTTAATAATGTTTCTCTATTCATTGAACTAGCACCACATGAGTTCCTCCTGTTTTGGATAACTGGTTACAGTGTAGCAGTGGAGTGCCAACCTGTCTTTTGTTATAGAATTACTTTAAGTCATAATCTGCCAGTCGATCCCCTTTATCCCTACTCTATAATACCCTATGATGTCGACCCAATTAGTGGGATGTCCTGTAACATAAAGTCTAGTCAAAAACACGTACAGTCTGGGTGGTAATGAAATAGGTAGATTATTTTTCCAAAGCAAAAAAAAGCAAATTAAAAAAATATATATATATTTGGCTTCCAAATAGTGGAATCCTAAAATGGTAAGTGCCAATCGCTGCTGAGCAGCTGATGATGCGGCAGAGGGGGGGGGGGGGCGGCATGAGGGACGGCTGGAGCAGTCCGGCCTCCTGAAGATGATGTTGTTCGACCCAAAATGGTGGCCGGGGTCGACAGCAATCTGTTGAGTATAATGCACCACACTTCGGGGGGTGGGAGGACACGGGAAAGGGGGCTATTCACTTACTTAACACACATTACAAAGTTGTATAACTTTTTAATGTGTGTTATTTAGTGAATAATTTTTAAACACCGCACTAACCTTTTAATGTTGCTTTATATGGGCTTCTTGGTCTTTTCTTTCTTTTTAAATATTTTTGTTGGGGGATAAGGAGTGGGGTTCGCTTACAAAGGGGGGGGCTGACATTATTATTATTATTATTATTATTATTATTATTATTATTATTATTATTATTATTATTATGTATCCCTTGCAGTTGAAAGAAACCTCAGTTAGGATCCCCAAGCCCTTCCTACCCTAAGCTAGGATCGCCATACCCATGCACCAAACGTATCATTCCTGGTTGAGTGCAGAATCTGCTGTGAAAAATTTGAATCTAACAGTAAAATTATTCTGTATAAAGTGAATTCCATTGGCCATTGATATAGATAATATGTGGTCTGTAGAAGACTATTTTACAACACTTTGTATAGTAAGCCAATGCTGTATATTGTATAGGGATTTTCTCACTGTGTTGTTCCCCTATACAATATTTGATGTCTCTGGAAAATGGAGCTATATTTTAGGCTTCTGCTTATGTACATTTGACCCATTGCTTACAAATCTGTATTCATTTGGCACAACGATGTTCTGTAATTATGACAAGCATTAGCAGCGCCCCTGACAGATAGAAGGTTAAAGGTCAGCATGTTTATTTTTCTCTCATTCTCCGGGGAAGGGTGTCATGCCACAGAGCTGTATTGTTTGACTAAGTTGAGCAGGAATGGTCTATCTCTACATTCCAGAGGCCTACAGGAGGTGCCAACACAGGGGGTCGCATGAAAGGTTAGTCTGGGCAACTTGTTATAACATACAAGAGCTCTCTGAAGTGTCAGGATGATGGTTTGTTTTTAAATATATAAAACATATTTAAGAGGAAGTCTTGGGAACTTGTAACGCTAACAAACCATTATTTCACTAGATTTATTACCGCAAACACATGGACCACGAAAAAAACAACAATAACAGAATAGAAAAAATATCTGACGGCCATAATTGTTATTTCTTTAATAAAGAATGGAAATCTTCAAAGTCAATTCACATAGGATTTCCGCTAGTAAAATCTGCACTAGATTACAGTACCAGTAATTCAAAATTAAACTGTGGAGCAGATTTACGCATCCAAAGCATGTAAAGTTTAGATTTTCCCCAATGAGTTCGCAAAATTCCAGAATACAATAGCCCAGATTATTAAATTATTGTAATTTTGTCAGCAGCCGGGCCACTCTGCTGGACTGATAGAAACGCCAAAGGCGTTCTTAGTGATCAGCCGGCCTGCTGCTATAGCGCTGAGACGCTTTAATCTTATGTAGCCTTGGCCGGGGTTTTGTAGTTTGCTTGATGTGTGTGTAGTTTGCTTGATGTGAGTGGCAGCTGACATACCAGTCAGCTGTGACCAAGTGGGCTAGACCTAGAGTCTCGACCCCAATCGTTTCTGGGGCTGGGACCTCGGGTTCCATATATCCCTTGTTTTGTGTTCCTTGACTGCGATTGTACCTAGTTTATTAGTGTGTCTTGACCTAGCGTTTTCCTGCGTTTTATCTTCCGGTAACCTGACTTCTGCTATTGACCTTTTGACTACCCCATTGGACACAATTTTGCTTGTTTGGTTTTTGGTTTGGATTTCTGACTCTCCCTTCATTGTGTTGAGTATTGTCTCAGGGTTTGGCGTCCAGTTGTCCATCACTGCTTACAGTATCTGAAGCAAGTGTTAGGGCTCACCTGTCCTTGTATCTTCCTGTCCCTAGCCTAACAAATTTGTTTTTAAATATTTTTGGATTTTATCCAACTGGTGTTTTTTTTTCCCCACCAAATTTTCACCAATTTCACCAAACAGTATAGTTTTATCACACCAATCCCCCAACACTTTATTATTGATGCTCCCTTGGTCCTCTATCGCTATCTCATTACATAACTCTATCGATGCCGTCATCTGTCAATATTAGAGATGAGTGCAACTTGAGCATGCTTCAGCATTTGAATACTGGTGGCTGCAGAAGTTGAACGCAAGCCCAGGAAGTCTGTGAAAAATCGGATACAGCCACAGGCTAGAGCTGTATCCAACTTCTTCAGCCACTGGTATTTAATCAGTTATCAATCAGACTCGAGCATGCTCTCTAGTCAACATGTGATCGCAGCAGCCAATGTCTTTTTGTCTGAATTCCCTGCCCTTATCGTACCAATCCATATAGTACAGTACGAGTCACTGCTCACTTCACATTCGCTGGCCTGGTTGCGAGCACAGTACTCTGTGTATCACCCACCTTGCTGCTAACAAGATAAAGCACTGCCACACTTAAGTTAGTAAAGGCTTAACCAAAAAGCTGTTTAGCCATCGTGGTGTTTTCACCTGCCTTTGTATGAGTAAGATATGTTCATTAGAGACAAGGGGGAAAAAAGTCTGCCATGGTTTTTAATGAAAATTGTACTAGGAAAACATCAGGATCCACAACACAAGCATAAACGTAAAGGGGTTTATTAAAAACCTCCCTTACTGCCACTACCCATGCCATACAACAATATAAGAGCCCATACTTACCCCCTTAAGGCCCTATTACACGCAGATTCAGCCGATTATCGCTCAGCCGATGAAACGATCATCAACTGATCCTTTCTTTAGGCCCAAATCTAAAATCATCAGGCATCAACTGCACATCGCTACGTGTAATAGCAATGTGTGTCCGGCGGCTGCCCATTCTGCATACAGTATACATCACTTTTGCATGCTCCAAGGCCTCCAAGGCCCCGGCTGAGCTGACAGACGGCTCAGCCAATCACTGGCCGTGGCAGTCCCAGCCACTGATTGGCTGAGCAGCCTGTCAGCTTAGACAGGCCTCTCTAAAGCTGCAGCGTGCGGGACTGTAGAGGAAGCAGACCGCAGGAGTAGCCCTGGAGCATGGATGGGCAATATATAATGTTTGGGCAAGGGCTGCAAGGACATCGGTAACGATGTCCATGCAGCCCTTGGTAAATGATTATCGGGCTGTGTAATAGGCCCAATAAACGAGCGCCGATCTACAAATTTATCAGGCCCCCATCGGCCCGTGTACTAGGACCCTTACTCTCCCACAGCTCCTGCTGTGGGATCTGCTGGTCCCAGCTGTGATCCCATTATGGCACCAGAAGCTGCCATAATAGAAGTGCAGTCGAGACCGGATGATCTGAGAGTGGTAGCTGTGGAGGAGCGAGATAAGTGGTAGCTCTTTTATTGTTTTATAGCACAGGGAGGCAGTAAGAGAAGTTTTCTCTTTGTCACATAAGATTTGCATAGTTGACTTTTTCTATCATCTATAATGACGATGTTTTTGTAACTTTTGAAATGTAGAACGTGTTGCCACTTTAAAGCCTACCTGTTCTTGTTTGTCATACTCAGCGCTTGCAGTTTCCACTTGTGTATACAGCACTTTTGACACAATGATGCAGCACTAGAACACCGTGAAGTTCAGAATGTGACCTTTATAGTTTATATCATTTATTACTGTTCTAATTTTGCCTTCCGATCCAACTCGGCAAGAAGAAGCTCTCATAACTGTTAATATAGTTAAAAATAACCATTCTCAATGCTTGAATTAATTATACTACTCTGTGCAATTTCTGTGCAACCAGGCTGACACAATCTGACTTTGCTCTCAATAAGCCACTCAAAATATTTCAAAAATAGCTATTCATTTTATGGTGGCAAAACGGGGAAGGAAAAAGAAGAAAAAATTTACTACTTTTTAGCTTTTACTATTTTTTTCCCTGTTTTATGAAGTGAACATAGATTATATGAAGATTTGCCCTCTAGAGCAGTGGTACTCAACCTAAAGTGATTTTCCTATGATGGCATATCATTAGAATTTATGAAGCCAGAGGTAGGACACCCACCAGTTGTGTGAATTAAAGGGATACTATGCTAGTATAACACTACACCCCCCTTCTGAGACCCAATGCACTGCAGTGCTTCCAGCCATAGGGTTGTGCAGGGAACTGCAGCCAGCACCCTTTACTGGCATAGGGTCATGAAGTAGTCCCCTGCACAGTGAAGTAGTCATGAATTTTTTTTCAGGGTATAACAGTGAAGGGGGGAAGTGCTAGAAAAGTAGACCAGAAGTCACCTCCACCACCACTATTCTTAGGCCAGGTTCACACAACATAAGACCCCAGTTGTTCTGTCAGAACAGACGATGTCAGTGAAGTTCATCCCAGCTGGTACTGCAGTACCGGCCGGATTAACCTAATTTCTTTTGAATTGGGATGCGGGTGCATTCTGGTGTGCCTGCATTCCAATAACCCAAAGCTGACAATGTCAAGTGCGGCCGAAACCGCACCATGAACATTTTTATTATTACATTGATAAAGTAATATGGCTTATAGGAACAGAAATGATAATAGTGAAGAGGCCTCTCTGCCACATGTGCATTTGATAGGTTGGTAGCCCTGTAAAAAAGAATTTGCACAACGGCCTTAATAATGTTCTGGGTCATTCACTGATTATAACACTTAAGCCACTGATTATAGCACTGAGAGGCTATGTTCCCACACTTTTTTCACTCTTTATGGAAGCCAAAAAGACAGCTGTATTTTGATATTTACAGCTGCAAATAATGTCCATGGTCAAAAAGACATCCAACTTTTGGCGTGAAATGATTACTGTCCAATAACATGGGTATCATTTTGCTGATGTGTGGACATAGCCGTAGTGTAGACAGCCAATGGGAAAATGACCCCAACAAAAATGGTAACATAACTTTTTTTATTCTAAAAGAATAACAAGAATTCTCAGTTATTTTTGGCAGGTTATTATTTACTTCTTTTTCTTTATTTGTTTAGATTTTATTTTATTATAAAGTTATTATTTCCTTCTTTTCCACATTTTTTGAACTTTATTTTTATAAATGTTTCCACTGAAATCGCTTTCCCACATCTCAGCTGTCAGTCTCCACTTTAAAAGCTCCATCTATCAGTCTTCTTTGTAAAACGTATTGAACATGCTTGAAGTTAGTTAGGAATCTTGCCGCACATCATTTACGATAAAGATCAGATCCTTGATTTGAATTCCAGACCTCTCAACTGTGGTCTACTGACATCTCTTCAGTATTTGTGACATTTTCCAGTGATATACCATTATATCATTTTAAGCTCCTGGGACCAGATGACAAGATTTTGAGACATTAGAATACGGATTATAAAAAGAAATGGTCATGGGACGTTCGGAGAATTCTTGCACAGTGCAAATGAATATTGATATGTTTACTGAAGTGCACAGTGTAGGAAGCTATCGGTTTGCCAATAAAATATAAAGGCTGTAACTGTGCAGAGTTTACAAATCAACCGGCAGAATATCAGGTGTTCATTTTTATTGCAGACTCCGCAGAGTAGATAATCTCTAGAGATAATCTCTTGAAATCAGCTCAAAACAGTTGTTTCCTACCTGAAGTGGTAACCGCTAAACATGCGGATCAAGATAATCGGAAAGCGGGATCCTTTACCTGAAACTATTCTACCAATTGTTCACACAGTATTTAGGGGCATAGACCATGATCATTAAACCTGCTAACAGTCTTAAAGGGGTTATCCAGCGCTACAAAAACATGGCCACTTTTCCCCCTCTCTTGTCTCCAGTTCAGGTGTGGTTTGCAATTAAGCTCCATTTACTTCAATGGAACTGAGTTCCAAACCCCACCCAATCTGGAGACAAGAGAAGGGAAAAAGTGGCCATGTTTTTGTAGCACTGAAAAACCCCTTTAAAGCAAATGTACCAGAAGCACATTCGCTTTAAGTTGTTCGAATGGATAGAACGGCATGGATGCGGGGTTTAGATGCGGTACCACAGTACTTTATTTGAATTGTCTCCCAGTTTGCCTCCCACTGGGGGCATGCCCTCCCGGCTCCAGTGCTTGAGTCCCGGCCGGTGGCTGGGAATAGAAGAGATCCCATGCACCACTTGAGACTAAAGGGAATTTGACATAACAGATGAATTATACATGATGAAAAATAATGGATAATGAGAACAAAAAAAAGTCATTCAAGCAAAATACTATCAGCTACAGTACATCACCATATATCGACAAACATTTGACAAAATATATTAAAAATGTAAAATCACCACCAAAAAAGAGATCTCCTAGTTTGATTTGTATGCAAACTATGTGATAGTATGTAGTAATAAGAGAAAATACAAGATACATTGAAATATAATAAAAGCCAAAGGGAGTCCCATCAAACCAAGCACAATGACAGCCATTACGACTTCTCAGTCAAGCAGAAAAATGCTGTAATAAACAGGCTCTGCTTCTTGCAATCACTTTATTCATCCTGCATACGAGACTTTTGGCCTTCCCTAGCACTAAATCCCCATCTAGTTGTGTGACCCTATTATAAGAACATGACAGTCACCCATGTCAGTAGCGGGGACTGATACAGGCTGATGCACAGAATCTATCTTTCCGACAGGTGAACCTGTATGCACTATACAAAGTCTCTAGCGGTAGACTGGAATATGCATGACTACTGGACCGGTTAGATCATTGTACTGTAAGTATAGAGTATATGTGTACTAGTCTATCTATCTATCTATCTATCTATCTATCTCCTATCTATCTCCTATCTATCTATCTATCTATCTATCTATCTCCTATCTATCTATCTATCTATCTCCTATCTATCTATCTATCTATCTATCTATCTATCTATCTATCTCCTATCTATCTATCTATCTATCTATCTATCTATCTCAGATCTTTCTTTCTCAGATTTATGTATCTATCTATCTATTTATCTATCTATTTATCTATCTATCTATCTATCTATCTATCTATTTATCTATCTATCTATCTCCTATCTATCTATCTATCTATCTATCTATCTATCTATCTATCTATCTATCTATCTACCTCAGATCTTTCTTTCTCAGATTTATGTATCAATCTATCTATTATCTATCTATGTATCTATCTATCATCTATCTATCTATCTATCTCAGATTTATCTATCAATATATCAATCTATCAATCAATCTATCAATCTATCTAAATTAACATTTTATGGCCATATCTTTTTATTGCTTTATACTTTTTTTTTTTTTTTGGGGGGGGGGGGGTACTATTTACTAAATAGCTAGAATGGACAATGAATAAATAAATAAATAAATAAATAGCGAAATCTTCATTTTTTGTCCAAAATAAAATAACTGACTGCATAACGTTTTTAAAAAAAAATAAACTTTTTTTAACCCAATTTGTAAATTGAGTGAGTTGGCTGATGTTTTTATGAGCTTCAAAAACATCTGAAAAAAGATGGCCTCAAGCAACCAAGGATGACATGTGACAGGTTTAAATATGCTTCTAGCAACACATGTAATTAGTGGATAATTACAATTCATTGACAGCATAATAAATACACAGTGTATAATTGTGTGTATGTGCAAAAATGCAAATATCATCCTACAGTGCATTGTACATTATTACAGTAACCCGCAATTCATACATGCTTACAGTACTTCATGACAAATACATAAAAAACATGATAACTGTTAATTAATTCATTAATATTTCATGAGACATTTAACCAAAAAACAAAAACCAGACATTTGACGGATGGGGGCAGTTTACTTTAATAGAAAAAAAAATTGAGTAATAGACTGTATAAAGCGTTCTGTTTAAAATCACCACTAGCTTGGGAAGTGGTATGCTAGCCATTAAACTTCTAATGGGCAAGGTATACAGATTTGTAAATTAGTTCAATTAAAAAATCTCAAGCCTTCCAGTACATATCAGCTGCTGTATGTCCTGCAGGAAATGGTGTATTCTTTTCAATCTGACACAGTGCTCTTTGCTGCCACCTCTGTCCATGTCAGGAACTGTCCAGAGCAGTAGCAAATCCCTATAGAAAACCTCTCTTGCTCCAGGCAATTTCTGTCACAGAGAGAAGTGGCAGCAGAGAGCACTGCATAAGACTGGAAAGAATACACCATTCCCTGCAGGACATACAGCAGCTGGTAAGTACTTGAAGACTTGAGATTTAAGTCTTCATCCTTTGAGATTTAAGTCCTCAGTTATTTACAAATGTATATCTGATGAAGAGGTTCACCTCAAAATGTGTTTTCTGTAATAAAACTTCGCCAATATGTCTCCTATCATCTATGATATGGCAAATTATCAGTGCCAACTAGCGCCTCGATGTCCGGGAATCCATGCCTACTTGGACCTCCAACATGCTACTCATCTCTGAATTGATACTGCAGTATACCTTGGATTACGAGCATAATTCGTTCCGGGACCGTGCTTGTAATCCAAATCCACTCTTAAACCAAAGCAAATTTTCCCATAAGAAATCATTGAAATGCAGACAATTGGTTCCACACCCCAAAAATATAGATTTTTTTTAATTCTGAATAACATGTAAAACAAATGAAACAAACATTCAGAAACAGCAGAATATGTCATATTATAAGTTACTGTACAGTAATGGAGAGGATGGAAAACACAAGGACTGACAATACTGCAGGGAGCATGAAGGAATGAGCAGGGCAGATGTGGGCACATACATGCAGCATTCTCTGTCCGGGGAGAGAGGGGTTACAGCTATGGAGAGATTACCTCCACCGTCTTGTCCCCTGATGTAAGCCCCAGCCTGATGTGGATATGCTATGATTTGGAAGGTGAAGAAGACTTCCTGGGTCAGAGTACAGTGCTGTAGACCCCGCTATGCAGACCATGCCCCTCCCCCACTCCCCCTCCCACCCAGTACAGGGAGCTCTTAAACCAAAGCAATGCTCTTAAACCAAGTCACAATTTTGAAAAACTGTGAGCTCTTAAACCAAAACACTCTTAATCCAAGTTACTCTTAAACCAAGGTACCACTGTATTTATATATATATATATATATATATATATATATAGTTGTCCAAAGGTAGGTGGACAGTATGTGTAAAAGAGTTATGAAGGGGAAGATTTATCAAACATGGTGTAAAGTGGAACTGGCTCAGTTGCCCCTAACAGCCAATCAGATTCCACTTTTAATTCCTTGCAGACTCTTTGGAAAATAAAGGTGGAATCTGATTGGTTGCTAGGGGCGACTGAGCCAGTTTTACTTTACACCATGCTTGATAAACCTTTCCCTTCATAACCTTATTGCACATACTGTCCACCTACTTGTGGACCACCCTATGTGTGTGTGTGTGTGTGTGTATATATATATATATATATATATATATATATATATATATATATATATATATAGGTTCTTCTCCAATTTACCAGCTTGCAACAACCCTTCAAGGATATCACTAAACGTCATGAGGCCAAATATATATGTATGCAAAAGTAGGCATCCTCAAGAAGTAAGAGAGCTTGCTCCCCGGTGCCCCCTATTGGAGGTAATGTCTTTGCAAGTCAAGCCTTGAAACGGGACTGTGGATGTAATAAGTTCATGAGACTTATACTAAGCATTCATGGATGTAATAAGTTGGGCCCCTTAAAAATATTATGTAATATAATAACCTAAAGTACAGTATAAGGGGCATTAAAAATATTTTATACTGTACTATGAATACAGCTCATAGTCCTGCTAGGCCTTTAAAAAAGACTTTAAATCATCCATTTTAGTGATATTTCCAGGGATTGCCTATAGGTCTTTGCTAAAAGCCTCCACTTGGCTTGAGTCGTAGAGTTGCCCTGCCAATTACATAAAGGGATAAAAAAAAAAAAAAAAAAATCTGATCCTTAGTCAAGAAAGGAAAAAAGAAAAAAAAATGGAAGGAAATGACCATTTGAGAACAAATTCATTCATGAAAGCAGATTAGGCAAGTCAAAAGACAATTTAACCCCTCCGACCCCGGAGATACCCCCCTGGCGCCCAGAGTGTTAAGCGTAGTTCAAATGAATCCTTTCCAACACAAATACTGTAACAGGCCTTGAAAGAAGCAAATGACTTCCAAGTCACCCTCCCGATTGCTGTTTGACCGTACCTTTACAATGTGTGCCATTTAAGCCGAGAGAATCCAATCAACGTGTCAGTTAAATTGCTACTCATCTGTCGAGATTAAGTGTTCGACTATTATCTCAGATTTAGTGGAAGTCTGAGATACTGGCACATTTCAGTGAAGCCATTAGTAACACCTGGAATCATTCACATTAGTTTAAGATCTGGCCCCATAAATTCCCAGCCATTAATGATTATTCTGACTCCTCAGGATAAATGGCTTAACGTTTTTGATAATGAAAATATACATTCTGCAGTAGTTCTTTCTTAAAACCACATTACCTTTGTAATGTACTTCATGGCTGATAGTAACAGACTGTCATAACTCTCGCCAAGGAATTTTATTGTGTTGTAAAGTATTTAAACTGTGTTGTAGTGTTAATTTCCCTTAAATCTTAAGAAAAAATGTTTCATTTTTTTTTTTTAGCAAATTAATTTTTCCAAAAATTTTAATTTAAATAATTTTTTTTCTTCTTTTTTTTTTTATTTCTTTTAATCTTTAAAAGTGAACATGATCTATGGGAAAACCATCTTTTGGAATATCATCAAATGGCAAAAAAAAAAAGAAAAAATTCTCTGTATACGCTGACTGTATCCGATTAGTTATAGCCAAAAGCGATTATTTAAATATCCCAAATAAATCTTTTTATTCCTTGAACATTCATCTCTTTTAAGTGTTCATTAAGATGGGGTGTGACAGCCTCAGAAAATGAAACATTAATTCTTCTTTTTTTTTTGCTTTGTGTGAAGATTGGGTAGAACACAAATCCCAAGGGCAGCCATAGTTTAGGTGTCGCAAAGTAAAAGGGCAGTTGAAGAATCAGTCTTTGTATCTCCCGCCCCTCCTTCCATAGAAAAATATGAAATGTGTTTTGATGTCACGGCTCCACTGCCTCTTCAGTCTATGATCTCTCAGATCTGAGAACAACATGTGACATTTTGTGTTTTTTTGATATACGTTCAGTGGGAGCGCTTTTTTTTTTTTCTCCCTTTAACACCCTACCTCATTTCAGGTCAGCCTCATTTGCAGTCATTACACTGATAAGTTGATTTAGTTCTTGGATTTTCCAAAAAAAAAAAAAAATAACAATAATAAAATGCATTGAAATATTAATATTTAATACCCGGTCTCATTTTTAGTCACAGCTAAAAGACGCAATAAAACAACTACATGTAAATTTGCATTGGCCATTAGGATACATCTAAAACGCAATAAAAGCTTACATCTGTAGCAAGTAACTGATGAATTCTTATCGGAGAGAATCTGTTACG
The DNA here is from genome assembly GCF_027789765.1 of Dendropsophus ebraccatus. Lineage (NCBI taxonomy): Eukaryota > Metazoa > Chordata > Amphibia > Anura > Hylidae > Dendropsophus > Dendropsophus ebraccatus. The sequence continues at coordinate 25,756,398 of NC_091461.1, forward strand.
GAGGAGTGCAATCTTCAATAAAGGCTTGTAAAAAATGTATACAGACTCCGTAATAGCTGTAAAGAATGGTAATTGGCGACAGTCATAAGTGAAATGATCGCCGTTTACGCCAAAGTTTCATTTCAATTTGTGACATCAAGAAGCAATGTAGAGGAAATGTAACTTTGTAACCAGCCAAAGTCCATTGAACAATGGTTCTTTCCGTCACATTTCTATAGTTGTCGGATTTAAATGTGACACCCTAATCCATTTCATGAAGTGGAAGGAAAATGATAGCTGTAATTGTATTACTTGGGTTATATGGCTATGGCTATTATTCTTTCTCATTTGGATTCTTATTTTAGTATGTTAAAGACTTATAAAGATTCAGTGACGGTAAAAGCTTGTATATTTTTTGTTCTTTATTGTTTGAAACTTCCTGTCAGATTCTATAAGATGCGGAACCAAAGGGATAGTGTTTCTCCTTGAGGAGAGCATCATAAAGACTTGTGGAGACTTACAGGTCATTCATCATCCACTGGGAATTCTGGGAAGAAGGATATGTAAAGCAGCTTTCTGATGACACATTTTGGAGGTACAGTAGCTTTCCCTTCACTTCAGTGTCTGACTCTGATGTGAAGCCTTAGGGCATGACTGGGACTGTAAGCCAAGCCACACAACTCTCTCCAGAAGGAGAATTTACCCATCTGTAGATCTCTGTTGGCTTGGATGTTGGCTTGATGCCGAGAGGCCTTTCATTGTGGGACCAAAGGGGTAATATAGGGGGCATTATAAAGAGGTATGGAGACTCGTAGACCACTTATGTACGGTTATGGGGCAATAGCCCTGAAACAGCCATCTATAGATGGGTTTACTTGCCTTCTAGTGAGTTGTCTGACTTAGCTTACATTCCCAGTCATGTCCTAAGGTTTCTTATCAGTCAATCACTGACATGAATCCAATGCTAGCTACATAAGGTGTCATCAGAGAGCTGCCTTCTAGAGATGATCGAACAGCAGAAAATCTTAGGTTCCGTAGAACTCAAACCTTGTCGAACCTTCCGCATTTGATTCCCGATGATTCAGCCTATTACCTAGAATCCCGCTGAATCCTGTCTCCTCCTTCCCCACAGACCGGGAAGGCATCGGGAATCAAATGTGGAAGGTTCAACAAAGTTCTATAGAACCTAAGATTTTCTGCTGTTCGATCATCTCTACTGCCTTGTATATCCTCCTTCTGATATGATGAGGAACAATAATATAGTCCGTATTTCGGAAAGATATTGGCATTTGTAATCCCTAACAGTTGTGTATGAAGGCCAAAGAAAGTCACGCTGATTGTACACTGCTGAATAAGTCATAGGAAATGTGTTATTGTTGTATATGAAAGGGGTTATCCAGTCTTATCCTCATCAATATTAGGTCTGCAAAGGTCTAATTCCCAAGATCCCTGATGATCAGCTGTCACAACCTCTTCTGGTGTTTACTTCTGTTGGTCTTTGCCATCATCATTCCATAGGTCATTAGTGTAAGGCTAGATAACCCCTTTAACTACCTTATAGGAAGCCACTGACAACATCTCATATTTATAGAATTAGATGATATGTAGAGATGAGCAAGTACTAAAATGCTCAGGTGCTTGATACTCGAGATGAATATTTCCCGATGCTTGGGTGCTCGTTTTGAGTAATGAACCCCATTGAAGTCAATGGGAAACTCGAACATTTTTGCAGGGGACCAAAGCTCCGTACAGGGAAGGTTGCGTGAAAACCTGGAAACCTCAGAAAATAATGGAAGCAACACGGAAATGGACAGGAAACAGTGAGGATAGGTATAGCTGAACTACAGGTCCCAGCCAGCCAATAGAATGTCAGCAACAGGACAAATTGACTACTGACAGCTGCACTACAAGTCCAAGCCAGCAGCCAAGAGTAGCAAAAACAAAAATGTTTTAAAAATTTTAAGCCCTTAGAAGGACTGTTGGGTTCTTTGTGTCGGATTCCTGCTTAACACTCTCCCTGTGCTTGGCTGTATCTGCATAGTAATGTGCATAGCATGTCCACTACTAGATTTAGCTCTTTTATGCTCATTCGTTGGCTGATTGGGTCCTTTGTGCGGTCATTTAAATTATTATAATTACCTGTACAGCCAACAGCAATGGATTTAAAAGGATGCCCAAGTGAAAAATGAAGACCTGAAAGTGCTCTCTATTCTCTATTACCCTTTAGTTTGACGGAATATTAGGGTCCATTTACACAGAAAGATTATCTGACAGATAATCTGCCAAAGAATTGAAGCCAAAGCCAGGAATGGATTTAAAAAGAGGAGAAATCTCAGGCTTTCCTTTATGACCTGATCTCTGTTTATCGTCTGTTTCTGGCTTTGGCTTCAAATTTTTGGCAGATAATCTGGCAGATAATTTTTCTGTGTAACTGGACCATTAGTCGAAATTCAGAACACTACTTCTTGTGTAGTGGACTACATGAACATAGCTACATGGACTGTAGCCAATGATTCCTTCTTACCCATAGAACTGCACAAAGTGACTATTAGGACAAGAGTGTTATAACAATACAGCCGGTGTGATTACTCTGTATCGGAGGGGTAAAAGTGCACATGACTAATAAGTCATAAAAAATCTCATTGTCCAAAAATGTTCTGATTTCACAATCATTAACCCTTTTTATTTTACTTTGTAACATTAACTTCTAATATTAACCCCCATAAGGACCGTACCAATTTCCATTTTTGCGCTTTCGTTTTTTCCTCCTTGTGCTTAAAAGGCCATAGGCCATAGATTTTTTTCACCTAGAGACCCAAGTGAGCCCTTATTTTTTGAGCCACTAATTGTACTTTGCAATGACAGGCTCAATTTTTGCAGAAATTATACTACAAAACCAGAAAAAAAATGTTTAGTGGAATTAACATGCTTATAACACTTTTATCCTTTAGTCTATGGGCTGTGTAGGTGTCATTTTTTATGCCATGACCTGTACTTTCTATCGGTACCTTGATTGCACATATGCAACCTTTTGATAACTTTTTAGCCCATTTTTTCTGGATTTGATACGACCAAAAATGTGCAATTTTGCACTTTGTATTTTTTTTTACGCTTATGCTGTTTACCGTGCGAGATCAGGAATGAAATAAATTAATATTTTGGGTGATTAAAGGACACCTGTCACCCCCCGTGCCGGGGTGACAGGCTCCCTACCCCCTGTTAGATCCTCCTATATTCCCGTGATCCCGCCGGATTCCGCTTCCTGAACCGGTCGGGTCACGGAGATATCAGCGCCCGGCGCTTATATCTCTGTGACCCGATCGGCTCAGGAAGCGGGACCTGGCGGGATCACGTAAGTATAGGGGGATCTAACAGGGGGTCGGGAGCCTGTCACCCCGGCACGGGGGGTGACAGGTCCTCTTTAAGCACACGTCGATACCAAATATGTATATTTATTTATTTATTTTTATTTAGAAAATGGGGAGGGGATTTTTTATTATTATTATTATTTTTACACACACACACACACACACACACACACACACACACACAGTAGAAGTCCCCCTGGGGTTAGGGTTATTACTACTCTGATCTCTCATTGAGATCTATGCAGTATAGATATACTGCATAGATCAATGAGATAGGTGTTCTATTGCCCTTGGCTGCTGCAGCCGAGAGCAATAGAATGCCGAGCCGAGATCAGTGCCATTACAGTTCAGACCCCAGACGGGACCAGATGCAGGGATCGCTCTTTAACCGATTTCAGGTGTTTAGTTGTTCTAGTGAAGTTCACAAAGTTCACTCATCAATACTTACCTGTCCACACCTGTTGTCCTCTTTCTCCAGTCTCATGTATCCCCCACAGCCAAAAGCCCATTCAGCCAATCACTGACTGAGATGGGACAGCGCCACGGCCAGTGATTGGCCGAGCAGGCTGTCACTCTTGTCTCGAGACTAACTGTGGCGCTGTTCTTTGTCAGGCAGTGATTGACTGAGTGTGCTGTCACTTTCTTCACAGGTAAACATCCTTTTTTTTTAGAGTAGTAAATTGTGCAGCCTATATCTTTTGAACTCCTAAGATTCGGTTTGCTCATCTCTAACTACAATGACTTAGGCAAATAGGTGATAGGTGTGTCATGAATTTACAATAACTTTAGTGTGACTAAATGACACCATAAAGGTATTGTACTGGCAGAAAAGTTTTTTCCTTCGACGGGAGGTTAAAAAAATGTAACATGCACTCGCCTCCTTGACTCTGCTCCTGATGTAATGCCGCTCCAGACCCAGCTGTGCGGCTGCTCCCAAGTTGGTAGTTGTAATGTGACAGTCCCCCTGGGGTGATCTCAAGATTAAACGTTATTGCCTATCAACACTGACTGATTGGTGGGGGGTTCAACTGCTGGGATCCCCATCATTCACAAGAACAGGGGTTCTTCTCCCCATAAATTTATGAATTCTTACTCACTACTACATTTAGTGGGAGTTCCAGACACTACTCTTTATTCAGAAATCTCATAGACAGTGAATAGCATGCTCTCTATTTTATCAGTGAACATTGCCCCTGATAATATAAGGTTTTCTGTGTAACTTTTAAGTTATTGTGCCACGTGTTCTGTTCAGTGTGAAAAGATGCAGGTCAAACTAGGCAGCCGAGGCAACCATACACCTAGTGAGTTCTGTGCATGACTTCTTTAAATTAAAAAAAAAAGGTCTCATATGTGGAACTTAGTAGGTGTTGCACATTTCCTCAGCAACCTGACTGCCCAGGATGGAGCATATAGCTCCATGCCAAATTGTGGAGGTACACTTTTAAGGGGTACTCCAGTGGAAACTTTTTCTTTCAGATTAAGTGATGTTAGAAAGCTATACAGATTTGTAAGTTCCTTTTATTTATCCTTTCCAGTCTGACACAGTGCTGTCTGCTGCCACCTCCGTCCATCTAATAAACTGTCCAGATCAGTAGCAATTCTCCATAGAAAACCTTTCCTGTTTGGGACAGTTCCTGTTACAGACAGAGGTGGCACTGTGTTACAATGGAAAGAATACTCCACTAGGCTACGTTCCCACAGCGTAAGAGACCAGCCGTTCCGTGACCCGGCCGGTCTCTGAAAAGATCATCCCGGCTAATACTGCAGTACCGGCCAGATGATCTTTCACCCCGCAGAGTTCTGATGCGCCCACATCAGAACTCCCCACAGCACACTATGAAGCAGCCACTCGCTTCATAGTGTGCACTTTGGGTTTTCTGAATAGCGGCCGCAGAAAACTGACATGTCAGTTTTCTACTGTGCCGCGAGAGATCCCGGCCGGAGCGTAATCTATGTGTATTCACTCCGGCCGGGATCCCATAGAAGATAAGGCGGCGTGTCCTTTCGTTCAAAGTACGGTCTTCGTTGCCGATTGCAACAACGGCCGTATTTTTACTAAAAGATACGCTGTGGGAACATAGCCCTATTCTGCTTTGTGAGCCCATACCCTCACAGAGCAGTTCTATATTCTATCTTGAAAAAAAAAAAAACTTCTAATATTTACTTTTAGGGGTTTTATGTACATTTAAAAGTAAAGTCTGTCAAACTATACGCAGGAACATCATCGATAATTTTTCTCTCTTTGAGGAGGTAAGTGTCTGGTGCTCAATGTCATTTTTATCTTGTAGGTCCGGTTTGCAAAAAAAATAAAATAATAATTAGATAAATAGGTAAAAAAAAATAATAAAAAGAGTTAAAACCTCTAATCTTGTGTAATATAAATCCTCAAGTGCTTTTGGTTGAAATTATCTTATAATTGATTTCATACTGGGTGGCAGAGAAAGTGTCACCTGATACAGGCATATTTTTTCATACATGATAAATCCCTTTAAAAATCACTCATCAGTTTAAGAGCCTTTGCCGCATATGCCATGCAGGTTATTGATGATTCACATATAAGTGGCACATTATGTATCTCCCCGGCAAATGGCACTTCAACAGCAGATGTTTCATATTGTGTACACAGCTCTGCTGAAAGTTGAAGAAATATATGACTAAGTTAAGCCAGATGTTGAGAGCATCGTTAACAGTTAGTACACAGGGTCATACATTTTGTTATCCATCATGAGTGACTAATCAAAAACAAGTACCATGTGTCAATTACAGCCGAAAAAAACCCCACCAAGGGTTTCATTTCTCATCTGACCCGGCATCATGCAGGTTGTGTTTCTAACACTGAGCTGATATAGTTCATAATAGCTCTCGCTGCTCCCAGTACTCTTTTAGGACTAGATTAATAATCAATTTTTACTGTTTAAAAACATCTGAGATGTATACATCTTCAGACAGAAGAGTAACTCACAAATCACAGGTTTAACACCAGGAGCTTCCTGTTTAGTTTTTGGTAAGTAAATTTAGGAATCCCTAAACTTGATAAGTTGTATTGTTACTTATTATTTATTTTTATTTTCCCTTTTTTTATATTGTTGGCTTGTTAATAAAGCTCCACTGAGATAATCATCTCTCATATCGTCCACTAAAGCTCAAAATTGAACTAACCCGTCATTATGTTTTTGGCGAGTGGGAGAAAACTGGGAATATCAATGAAAACACAAGGACAATATTTTAAAAAAATGATGCAGATGTTGCCCTTCGTCAGATCCGAACTGCTGCTTAACAACAGCGCTAAATGTTGAGCCACTCTGCTATTTTTGTACTTTCTTAAAGGGGATTTGCAAGAGTTTTCCAGGGACAATTGATGGGGAGGGAAAAAAAGAAAAAAAAGTGCATGTGACTGTTGAGGCCAGGGAATGGCTGCTGCATCCGGTGTCACTGTCTATAGGGATGTCACTGGGCAACTTCCTCTAAGGACCTTGGAACAGCAACCAGACGGGTGTGTATGAGTTTTTACTATTATTATTTTATAATAATTACTTAAAGGAAAACTAACAAAATACGAACCTGTTGGTATGTACTTGTCACGTTGACTCCAAAAACAACCTTTTCCTTTCTCATTCAGTCCCCCCAGTGCTTTTGTATCATTTAGCAAACTCCTTATAAGTAAATTAGGTAGTTTTGTGCATTGGGGGCATTTGCTGGGCCCCTAGTGCACCCACCCTACTTCTTTGTGCCGCCCAGTTATGCGAATTTATGCATGCATAGCGTAGTGACATCTCCAGAACATCTTGAAAATGTGGAAAAAGAGACACCACCACATACTTACATATGCATAAGTAGGTGGCCCAAAAGAGGTTGGCAGGCCAGTCCACTGAAGAACTAGGGAACACCCCCAGAGCACCAACTACCTCTTAATATATTTGGATTTGCATAATCCAAGAGTCAGGCAGCAAATCTTTGGAATCAGCATGAAAAGGCCTAAAATTTTATACCAGCAGGTTGGTATGTACAGAACTGCTGGTTAGTTTACCTCTAACCACTTTCATACTGGACAAGTAAGAGCCCCGCAGTCATGACAAAAGAGCAGCCAAACTGTTTTAGTGATGGCTTATCTCTCTACAATAAGATTTGGTAGCCAAAATCAGGCAACACCATCCCTTCTTTCCCCCGATATCCTCTCCAGGGGAGAGAGAAGAGGCTTCCATATGCCGTAGACCTTGACAGGTTCAGGGTTAGGTAAATGGGCATCTTACGTGTACACATTTGGGGACATTATCATCAGCATACTTTAAAAATGTGTTAAATCGAGCCCCAATGCCATTCACCCAACAGGATTCACTAAGAGACTCACGCCTCTTAGGGAAGTCTCACAGGGCCTGTGACTGCCATTCAGTGGGGGGCAGAAATCTACACCTGTAGATTTCCGCCATGATTTTCACTTTCCCTGCCTTCCCGCACCCACTTGCCCGCCCATCAGGCAAGTGGGACTTGTGGCATACGCCACAGAGAAATGTTGTGTTGTTGTGTTGGATTGGGTTTCATAACAAATTGGAATCTAACCCTAAAGGAAAGGTAAGGGTACACGCATGTATATATAGGGAATTTTCACTGTCTATAGCAGTTGGTGTACCATGTATATTATCATATTATTATGATACCATATTGCAATGCGTTCATGCTAGTAATTCTTCTATAGAGATCCATTAATTATAATCTTTATAATCCATTATGGTTTTCTAATGTATCTATTAAAACATATTGGAAAGCTTTTTAGATAAGGTGGTCAAAAAGGAATTAAAGCTGCCAACTTTAAATTGAATGAGTATTTTGTATGCCTACTTTTGGCAGTGGCTCATTCCCTCTTCCAATTGGAATATACATGTTTATGGGGATGTCAGAAGAACTAGTTGACCAACCAACCTACTGCATAAAGGAGAAGTCCCACGAACAGTAAAAACGGCAGGCAGACAGAGTGGGTGAGCAAATAAGAAACTAGTGAACTCACCCATTCCCGTGCTTCTGTTGCGCCGCTTCCGAATCCCGTTCAAATCAGCTGGGGTCCTGCAGCTCTGCTAGATAAAACGTCATGACCCCAACTGAGTTATTGCCTGCCCAGCCAATCAGTGACTGAGGCGGGACACTGTGGGCAATCACTCAGCCGTGCCATAACATTGTTGCCGCAGGAGCCGGGTATGTGACGTACCCAATTTCCTGCTGGAGATTACAGCTGGTGGCAATAAACAGGACCCTGACGTGGAACAACGGAGGCAAAGGGACGGGTAAGTACTTGTTTTTTTCTAACCCAGCCCTGCCTGCCATTTCTTTACTGAGACCCCCCTTTAATTCGTTTAACGCAAGTCTATTGTCTGGAGCCTCAATGCTTACAGTCAAGTCTATTTCACTCAATCTACATTACAGTAGCGATGTTAGACTTAACCATTTTATCTTTTGTGAGGCGAGAATCAAAGCTATCAGACAATAATGGACCTTTTCATTTCCACAATGCACACAAACACAGGCACATTGGTTTCAGCAATCGCTGCACAATAGGCAAATGATTTTATGCTTGACTCGCAAATTTGTAATATGAAGATCACAAAAAAAATGTAATGGGATAAGGACATAATCTGAAGAAAGCTACAGACAGCCGATAATGAGGAGTAGAAGCTTTATGATAAATATAATATACAGAGAAACTAAGTGCAGCACAGCAAATAATAAAAGAGCAAAGACAATGAAAAATGACAGTGAAGATTCTTGTCTGACAAAAGTCTGTAATTTAATCATTGCACTCTCTTAGATAACCCCGCTCAATAATAAATTAGCTTTCATCGGGCTTGCAATAAATGTCCGCATAGGCTTATTGGAAGAAGCGGACAGAGAGGACACGCAAGCCGTTTTTATGTAAAGTGGAAGAGAATGTCCTTAATGAAGTGTTTTAAGGAAAACCATAAAACAATATTTTCCGCGTTAAATTAGGATGAATAAGCGGCGTTTATGGCTCCTGTTTCAACATAAAGGACATGAGATAATATATAATCTAGAGGTAAAGTAGAGACAATAGTTTAGCCTGGATTCTAAATCATGTTCTTCATTTAAGCACCTACAACCTCATTGTGTGTTATGTAAGAAATATTACATTGATAGCAGCTTTTTTATGGCTTTTTAAGATTTTTATATTTTTTTTCTCTCCAAAAAATCCGGGCTTGAGCCTCTTGATGATTTTACTAGCCGTAAATTTGGTAAAACATATTTTAACATCCAGAACAATGACAGCATAGGAAACCATATATAGTGATCATTAAACTGGACTAGAAATGAAGGTCTTTAAATAGATGATTCATGCCTTTTCTTTCCAAAAGTTTTACAATGATCAGCTATAATATTAAAACCTATGGACAAATAATGTCCCTTTTCTCCTTGTGCCACCAAAATAACTCTGATCAATAAGGGCATGGGTACCACAAGGCCCCTGAAGATGTCCTGTAGCATCTAGAACCAACCAGCAGATCCATTAAGTCCTGTAAGCTATGTCCCCAAATGGGCCAGACTTTTTTTTTCAGGACATCCCATAGATCCTCAAACAGATTATTCTGCTGAAAGTGGGCACTGCCATTGGGGAATGCCACAACCACAAAGGTTTGCTTTGGGCTTACAAAACGCCACTGCCCCCTTTGGCTTGTCTTCAAGCAATGCATAGGGACCCTTGGGCAACGAAATCACAGTGGTCCCCTGTTTACCCAACTTTTGCAAGATCTTCTGGAGATGTCACTATGCTGGGTAATAGGGGCATGGGCACCACAACAGTGGTCCCCTGTTTACCCAACTTTTTTCATGTGTAGAGCATTCTCTTGTTTTCTTTGGAACCAAGAGACTTAGCATCAGTGATGTTCGTATGTTCCTACAAACATGACGCTTATTGTTCTTGTTCGCCGATCACAAATAATTTGTTTGATGATGGAAATGGTTATAATGATGATTTTTGAACATATTTTGAACATGCGAACGTTTATCTCGCAATGTACACAACTGCGTAAGTTTCCTCCCACCAATTTGAAAGAGCCAATAAACATGTTGGGAAGGAAGGGCACAACGGTGAGGCAAATTTTCTCCCAGTCTTTCCAGTTTCTTATGTCGTTCAGTAGACAGAGGGAGACGAGCAGGGACAGCAGCTGAATTTAGTTAGGCAGCAATATTTACCGTGGTAGTTAGTCACTGTAGGGAGGGAGAGCTGACCGAGTAGGGCTAAGAATGTTGTGAAATTGTCGCACCTCAAACTTCCGATGCAGGCCTTAAATAATTTTAACCAAAGAGAATGGTTCTGTTCACACTAGCATCATAGCTTCCAATCCTTAAAGGGGTACTCCGGGCTGGGGGGCTTTTTGGCGTATGGCCAGGGAGGAGATGGATGAGGACAATGACGTCCCATTACCTCCCCGGGTCCAGCACCATGCCCCGCATCACGCTGCTGCGGTCCGCGCTGCCCAGCCGCTTCCTGGTCACTGACGTGGGCTTGAGAAGTGACATTTAAAGTCTGCTCAGCCAGGCGGACTGGAGCAGCGCGATGCGGGACACGGTGCTGGAACCGTGGAGGTAAGGGGACGTCATTGCCCTCATTCACCTCCTCTCCAACAATTTTTTTTTTATGCATGTTTAAATTCTGCTAGGGGCCATGATGCAGATCATAGTCCATCCTGTCCATTATCTTCACAATATATTTGAGTTCTCCGAGGCCAAAAGGGAAGACTCGCTGAGGCATCTTGACTTGCTTAGCTGATTGTACGCTGCGGCCTAGCATTCCTCGCATGTATTGGGTGATACATGTATGCGTGTAATTGCGTATATATGCACGGGCAAATAAAAGATACGCTCCGATATTACATATTTTATGCTTTGCACCTAATAATCCGTACGCATGTGTGTAACTCTAGAACGAAATGTATGCTTCTACGGTACGTTCGTTATTTGTTTGTGAAAATTCATTAAACACAAACCGAACTGATCACAAGCATCTGCCTAGTTTCACTTGTTCCTGATACCAGACCTGATACTATGATATCTACTACCTTAGAGAATAATTCTGCCCACATATACTAGGATTGGTGTCAAACTGGACCAGCATAGTACCAAAGACTGTGGGTCCAAGTTCTGACATAATAATAGTCCAGCAGAAGACAATCCCCTTTGGAGTGAAAATAACCTTCATCCTCCGTACCCATGAGCTGTGGGAACAGCAGGTTAGATGCTTCTAACCTGCTGCTAGTTTCCCTTTAAAGAAAGTGCACGTGTTCTGTCATTACTGTAGAGCATATCTTCAGAATTATTCCTTCTAATGGCCCAAAGAGTCATGCTCAAGTTCTGTATTACCCTGAAAAATACAGGAAACAGGGATAAACCTTAAAGGGGTACTCTGGGGGGCTCTTTTGCATATGCCTGGGGACAGGAGGTGAATGAGGGCAATGACGTCCCCTTACCTCCGCGGTTCCAGCACAGTGTCCCGCATCGGGGCACGGCGCTGGAACCGGGGAGGTAATAGGACGTCATTGTCCTCATCCACCTCCTCCCTTGCCATACGCCAAAAAGCCCCCCAGCCCAGAGTACCCCTTTAAGCATGGGAAGCTATGATGCTATTGTGAACAGAACCATTCTCTATGGCAATAAGGTAACTTCATGCTACAAGATAAAGTTATTTGAATTATTTACACCAATAAACTACCAGATCATATCCAACAAAATATTCACTTTTATTGAAACATTTAAAATACATAAAAAACCAGAAGGAAAAATACTCCAGCACTTAAACGTATAACTTTAGTTATGGGTATAAAAGTATATTCACGTATATCCACAATATAACTAAATTTACATACAGAGCATGATATAATCAATTATAATCAGCAAAAAAGGGTATGTCTTACATCATAGTAGGAGAGGCAACTATAACACAATAGTCTATAGTTCAATAAAATATATACATATAAAATATGCACCTTATCCATAATGTAACCGCAAGGAACCCCAACACACGTTTCGTATCTTCCTCAGGGGGCGGTAAGGGGGGAAGTAAGGGGGCGTCATTGCCATATGCAAAAAAGCCACCCAGCACGGAGTACCCCTTTAAGGATGGGAAGCTGTGATGCTAGTGTGAACAGAACCATTCTCTTTGGCAATAAGGTAACTTCATGCTACGAGATCAAGTTATTTAAATTAGCAGAATATTGGTGTATTTCACCGGGCCCAAATCCCATCCATGGACCATTGAAGACAATTGTACCAGCCAGCTCACTGTCTTGTAGGATAACATGCAACAACATGTAGGTTGCTTGTCCTCTGTTGTAGCATCATCTATAGCCTTTTACTGATGTCCTATTTCTTGACTTCTTTTCCAGCTTTTCAGATGTTGTAAGCGTTCTAAAAATTTCAAGGTATTTTACCTAAACAATAACTTTTTTTTCCATTTCACTTGAGGACTTTCAGATATTCAGCATAATAGTCTTCAGTAGAAACGCTAAACTCCTGGAGGGAAGAGGCATCTCTCAGCTCCCTGACCCATACTAATAAGAACAGACTATGTTATGTTTAAAAGGTGTCTGTATCAGTTTTCACTTATCTTAAAACTCATGTGAATACTTAGACTTTCCTCTTTCTTGATTCCGACCTCTTCACTGAAAGAATTACTGAGACAGAGAGGAACTTCTCAGTGTATTGAAGGGCACAACTGTAAGAAATACTATGATTTAAAGGGGTATTCCCATCGCAACTAATATAGTTACACTTGTAAGACTTGTCACATTAAATATTTTTGTAATACAACCATTACGCAAACTTGTCACCTTCTCCTGATATGGTTGCTCTTTCCCTCCCATTGTTAAAAGCTCATCATCTAGGTTACCAACCACCACTATGTTCTGACAGCCAGTGGCTGATATATATGTATAATAAAGATGTAGAAAGATATAGGCGATGATGTATCAAGATCAGTGTATTTGTTTTCCTGTCTTAACAAAATCCCTGCTCCCTTATCCTAGACTGGGTTTATTGAGAGGCGTTCACCTCCGGTAAATCCTGTGAATTCCAGGCTCAGAATTATGCTCATGCGCCATGTTTTACGACTGCTTACAGTCTGGTTTTCCATTTTATTACATACTGTATTGCCACTTTGGCAGAACTCTCCACTGGCCATGATAAACCCTACATTGAGGAGGATCAACTCTTATGAATTGGGTCTAAAAATTTGATTCGCTCATATCTACTGCATTGTATGTCACTTTGAATTGATACATGCAGTACTTTTAGCACTGAATGCAATAATAAACCTTAATAGAGCCCTTACCTGCCACCTGTCATGTATAATGTTGATGTCTTATGCGGCATCAGGTCCATAAGGGGCCCTATGGTTGTGACCTAACATAAGTAACTTTCCCATATCAAAATATGATTTCTGCTGGGGGGGGGGGTGCAGGTTCAAGCTTAAAAAGGACTTATTGCAGGAAGACCACTTTGTAGGGAACCTGTTATTTATTGAACTTGCAATCTGATTTGTTGGCAGCATGTTTTAGGGCAGGGGAAGCAGCTATGCAGGCCCTAAAGCAACTCTCCATAATCTGCCCTCCACAAACCCATTGTACCTTTTTATAGCTGTTTTTAATCCAAAATCTGTCCTGGGGTCCGTTCGACAGGTGATGCAGTTATTGTCCTAAAAAAACAACTTTTAAACTTGCAGCCCTGTGTCAAATTGTCGTGTCCTACAGTGTATGTGCATTAGACTTGCACCAGCCCTCCATCCCACCTCCCCGAACTCTTTATCATTAGGAATGCCCCAGGCAGGCATTCTCTTATTTATCACCTGTAAGAAAACTGCACATGTGTTGATTCGTTAAGGCACCTGCACCTGTGATGAATAGAAAAAAACCTGCCATGGGGCATTTCTAATGGTGAAGAGAGTGGGGAGGAGGGACAGAGAAGCCTGGGCATGGACACTCTAGGCCACACCAATTTGACCCAGGGCTGCAAGTTTAAAGTATTTTTTTTAGGACAATAACTGCGTCACCTGCCGAATGGACCACAGGACAGATTTTAGATTAAAAGCAGCTATCCGAAGGTACAAGTGGTAGGAGGGGGCAGATTGTCGGTACAAATTCGCTTTCAGGGATATTTGGGGACTTAACATGTAACTTATTCATGCTCCTGTTTGTGGCAGGCCCAGACCTCCCCAATGATCACCTGACCAGTTATGATCCATCAGGCTTTTGTCTTTCTAATTTCTGTATACTATTGCCGGCATACTGCCAGAGTTCTAATGTGTCTTGCAGAAATTTATTACATTTTTTTGTTCAAATTTTTGTATGCATCTTCTCTTGAAGGGATGTTTAAATGTTAAAAAATTACATAATTCCTCCGTCAGTTATTGAAGGTGTATGGTCACCTTTAGATGAGCACCACAAAGTGCTTGGTTGAGCATCGAGCTCAATAGAGCACCCATATGCTTGGTGGAGCACTATGCTGAACCAAGCATTCTTGCTTAACACTAGTGATGAGCACTTATCAGAAAATTACATTTATGGCTAATTCACAGTGAATCCTCCAGAGAAAAATTTTAGGAGGTTCTTTTAGGAGCTGGCCATCACACTCGGCTCCTGGCACTGCGAAAGCGCGTGTCCGGCCCCCTGCCAACGCCAAAGACGTCCAAGGCAACCAGCTTTACTGGGCTCAGCCAGCCGGGTTACTAGGGGCGTGGCTGCTCCTTCTTTAGTTGTGGCCACGGCTGGGGATTTTGGCTTTGGCTTTTTGACTACTCTTTTAACTATGTTTTTGTACTGCACAGAGCACTAGTCACCGACCTTGATTCCTGACTACATATTATTGTATTTGTCTGTCTTGTCCGCATTTTGTGTCACACCTGTGCAGGCCATGAACTGTGGACCAGTTATCCACTGGCATTTAAGCAGTTGAGGTAATCAGGCAGGGACAGCAGGGCGTGTGTCAGTGCTAGGGCATCATCTGTCTCGTATCCTCCAGTCCCAGAAGTCCTGCCAGTCTCACTTCAGTGGGTGGTCTTAGTTAATGATTGCCAACCTCTATATATCAATCTACTCAGCTACTCCCGCTCTACAACAAGCTGCGTATAGATTGTAATGTATTGTCAATGTGAAGGGTGTAGACCATCTGAAAAATTATTCTGTTGGTTTATTTTTTCCACATTTTCAAAGTAAATTTAAATATTTATACTAGTGTTCACAAACAGCCCTTCAAACCTGATATAAAAAGTCTACTTTAAATTCACATTGACTTACATAGGGGCCCATTAAAACAAGACAAATTATAATGCATGGGTTCCTTAGAATATCTGACCTAATGATCTTCAGTTATTTTTCTAATTACTCTTCCATACCTTCGGCAGCCAGCCAACATTTTCCCAGGTGCTTAGAAAGTTAATAGGGGTGTTGAAGTAAGAATTTAAGGTCAATGTATGTTCTTCAGAGATCATTTTTATTTACAGCCCTTTTCGTTGAAATTTCCTGTGTAATCCATGGAAATTTCTGTGCAGGAAGAAAGAGGAATTGCTCCATTGCTCGACTGTATTTGAGAATAGGTTCCAAACTAATGAATTCTACTGACCCTCTAAGTGCTTCAGAGGTCAGTGCTGCTTTGCATTGACCCCCTTCTGGTATGAGCGCTCTAATGACAACATTAGGTGACACATTGACAGTTCAATGTTTTATCAGCTTGAAATTTACTTGATATCATACGTCACTTATATGGGTTACAGATTTATTGGATCATCATTAAAGCTTCACCTTTAAAGTGTTGTTCCTGCTAATGTTTTCTCATGCATCGCTCATAACTGAATGGCAACACATGGAATACCTAAAACAGACCAAATCATTGCAATGGGTTATGTGTAGGGGACAAAAATGCCAAATTGTATCTCACCCAACCAATTTCCAAGGGTTGAACAAGGAACGGTTAATGTCTCCTATTACTCCAGTCCTATCTCAGGAGGAGAACTACAGTGGGACTGTGTAACACTATACAGCCTGTGAAGTTATGATATCTTAGGGAAAGGTCAAAGACACAAGAAAGTATCCCCCTATCCAGGGGCATAGCTAGGATTCATGGGGCCTTATGGGAAAAAAAATTGTATGGGGTCCCTTGATCTTGTAACCCCCCCTCCCCCCATATACTCAACTGGCCTGGCACAGTCCCCCTGCATTTCTTTATATCCATGTCAACTTTTACAGATTCATGTGTTCTTTTAATTTTTTTTTTTTTTTACACCCCTTGGGACACGTTTACACACATGCTGTACTTCTACAAACACTAACATGTTTTTTTCTACACATGGAGGAAGTCTTTTGCACTAATATACTGCATATTACACTACCTATGCACAGTATTTTTCTTACCTTCTTCTCATTGTGTGCCTCTGGCAGGTGCTTTGTGGAGTTTGCATATGACTCCAGGTACTGA
Source organism: Dendropsophus ebraccatus (assembly GCF_027789765.1). Taxonomy (NCBI): domain Eukaryota; kingdom Metazoa; phylum Chordata; class Amphibia; order Anura; family Hylidae; genus Dendropsophus; species Dendropsophus ebraccatus. The sequence goes on from NC_091461.1 coordinate 25,773,212, forward strand.
GACATCCTAATTCCAATCTACTATTATCAGGGCTCCACAATCAATGTTTTTGTGCTGTTATATACTGCTGACACTCTCAGCACCTGCATGGGCAGGGGGGCTCCCTGGGAGTTCAGGCCCAGTAGGAGTTGTGTGGTCTGCCTACACGGTATCTAAGCCGCTGCCCCTATCTTAATGCACTTTCACTTTACTGTTCGTCTCTGTCCTAGCATTACTAAGAGTCTTTGTAACAGTTCACAATGACTCAGTACTATTAATTATAAAGGGAGTACTTTTAGAACTACTGATCATAAAGGGGGCCACCTTCCGTATTACTGATCAAAAAGGGGATACCTTCAGCACTACTGATCTTAAAGGAGACTTTTTTTTTTAACCTCGATTTAGCTGCAGACAGGTCCTCGTCAAATCATGGTCTGTCTTCAACTAGTTTTATGTTATTTTCAAAACCATCAGCAATGCATCCTGCGGAATCCATATAACCCTGTTACAATCTAATAATACTAATAATACTAATAATAACAAGATCCCTCAAGACTTGAAAAATGGTACAAACTTCAGCTGGAAAAAAAAAATATATTTATCTTGCATTTTCAACCTGAAATGTTTTCACAAGAAAACTTAAATCTTCTTGAGAAAAATATATTTTTCTTAACTTCTGGAGGGAAGAGGGTAAAAAATGGATGCGGATATTGTTCATCCTCGCACTGCCAAAAAATAATAAATAAGGACTTCCCTATGGATCACAGTAAGCTGCAGAGTGGAATTTTAAATGCCAGTTCATATTGAATACTGTACCGGTGCAAATGGGAGCCGGTGTGCCGGCCGGGCGGCTAACTAAATCATCCTGTGCGTGGAATATTGGGAGTAAACCATTAAAATTGATGCTTAATGTAAGTTTGATTCATTAAATAATTGGGCAACATCAGATACGAGTGTAATATTTTCCATTGATGTGTCTGTAAATAGTAATATAAAATAGTCGCCTGCTGATGTCAGAATCTGACAATTCTACAGATCAGTGACAATGCATAGGAGCTACATATATTCTCCTGTAGAAACCACCTGTCATTGAGTTCCTTCTCCTGTCAGACTGAAAAATAGTGCATTTTCCCTTAAAAAAAAGAGGTTCTGCAGCAGCTGCACCTTAATACTGTTTACGGTCAGCAAGATTTTATACCTTACTCAAAAAGTGGTTCTGCAGGATCTGAGGTATTAAATTTAAAGGAGAAGTCCGGTGATTTATAAAACGCGGCGGCCGGCAGGGGGAAAATTGATTACAAGTACCAACTTACCTCTGTGCCCATGGTGAGCTGCCAGTGGGACCGGCCATGGGACCCCTGCTGGAAGGCATTTTCCTATAAATAAAGCTTTTTTTTATCGGTAAAAAAAAAACAAAAAAAAACAATGAGTTTAAAGGGACACACCTCCTTCTTCATCAGGACTGGAAAAAGAGGGAGGAGTCTTTTTGGAAATGTGTTGTCTGACTTTCCAATAAAAGTTGTTTACTATTCTCTGTCTATATACTGTCTATATACTGGCTAATACTTCTGGACCGGATGGGTATTAAAACAGGACTATACCAATTAAAAACAGTTATTTCCAAGGGATATGTCATTTACTTCCCTTTACCTTTGTAGTCTTGATTTAGACTATTAGTTGGCTGAAACTTTGCCTGTATCTTGCACCAGAATTATTTTGTGTATTTGGTGCAGACTGTTACATCTTAGTCCACTCCCATTTTTCTGATATTTGATACTTTCATCCATACATTTATCTATTGCTAAGGATAGATAGATAGATAGATAGATAGATAGATAGATAGATAGATAGATAGATAGGAGATAGATAGATAGATAAATAGATAGGAGATAAATAGATAGATGATAGATAGATAGGAGATACATAGATAGATAGATAGATAGATAGATAGATAGATAGGAGATAAATAGATAGATGATAGATAGATAGATAGATAGATAGATAGATAGATAGATAGATAGATAGGAGATAAATAGATAGATAGATAGATAGATAGATAGATAGATAGAAGATAAATAGATAGATAGATAGATAGATAGATAGATAATGTAGCCCACCTGCTATTGTGCTGTTCGAACACCTAGTATTAGAATGGCCACTCTATCTTAATAGTATAGCATGATCGCTGTTTATTTGACTTGTCCTACGTACGTGTGAGTGTGTATGTCTATGTTTGTGTGAGTATGTGTGGGTGTTTGTGTGCACATTTTATAGTTACACTCTTTAAATCCATATAATTTTAAAATAATATTGAATGTTATTGTTTTGTTATTGTCATTATTATTATTTTGTTATTAGAGCTTTCATTACTTTGTTCCTGTTATTGCTGCTTTTAGTCTTATTTTTCGGATTTTAGTACAGTCTATTGTAAAGGATCATGAGGATGTCAGCTAAACTTAGTAACTTTTTCCTCTTCGGAGACACTTCATTAAGATGCACATCAGATTATTTACCATCATCTGTAACTGAAGCCCTTTGAGGACAGCAGCTTTTCATTGGCCCTGTACAAGGTGAAGGTGTGACTCTTTTGGGCCCTGAAGTGTTTTTGCCTTCATTTCAGCTAATGAAGCTTAATATGCTTCCATTATATTATCAGGGCCAGATGGCAACACAGCAGCCCGAGGAAAGACAGAGTGTGCTGGAATCCTGTCTCCTGTATATATATTTATTCATTGCTCAACTAAATAGCGAGCCTGTGGGTTTACATCATATAGTTAGTATTCTATTTATTTTTTTTTGTTTTTATACTATTTTCTCAAAAAACTTAATTCTAGCTTCATTTGTTTGTTGATATACATATATATATATATATATATATATATATATATATATATATATGTGTGTGTGTATTTTTTTCCCCTTGACCTTGTAACTTAAAGGGGTACTCCAGCGGGGGGGGGCACGTTTTTGTGCTGGGACCAGGGAGGAGGTGGCTAAGGGAAAAGACGTCACCTCCCCGGTTCCAGCGGCGGGTCACACATGGCGGCGCTCCGGTGCCCGGGGCCCGCCTGCTTCCGGGTGTCTGACGCGGGCCCGAGACGTGACGTCTCAGGTCCGCTCAGCCACTCAGTGAAGGAGCCGGGATCCGTTTCAAGTCCGCGCAGATTCCGCCTCTGTCACTTAGTGGCTGAGTGGACCTGAGACGTCTTGTCTCGGGCCCGCGTCAGACACCCGGAAGCGGCCGGGAATTGGGCACTGGAGCACCGCCATGCGGGACCCCCCACTAGTACCAGGGAGGTGAGTGGACGTCTTTTCCCTCAGCCACCTCCTCTCCGGTCCCAGCGAAAAAGTGCCCCCCCGCTGCTTCTTTTTAGTTGAAATACAGGCACATTCGGATGTGCCTGCACTCCAATTAGCCATAGCAGACAATGTAAAGTACGGCTGAAGCCACACTTTAAATTGTATGCACAGTCTATTTTGTGCGGACACTGTTTAATTAATAGTGGATACACAAAATAAATGTGAGTTTTCTGTGCAGCTGCACGGAACCCTGTCTGGAGTGTATACAATGTGTATACACTCCGGTCGGGATTCCATAGGGGTTAATGAGACTGGCCGCTGTGATTAATCAAAAAGTACATTGTGTGAACGTGGCCTAAGGCTAATGTTCACACACTGGCAATATGACAGCAGATATTTATATAATTACAGTCATTGTTATAAAATACTAGCTGTTATTTGTTATTAAATGATGGTCGTCCAATCAATTTCAACAGTGTGTCTTTCTTTATTTTCAGGCCACTCCTGCTTTTGGTTGCAAAATACTGACCAAAAAACTGAGCAAATATACTGTAAGAAAACACACTTTCTGACAATCCTCTTTGCCTTTAGAATAAGCAGAGACCAGCTGCCATATATACTGTACTTCATATAGATAGCATTTAGGTGAAATAAACATGCCTGGCCTACCTTTATGGGTTATACTCGACAGAAGCAGGTTATCAAAATAGAGCTGTCAATCTATGTAGATGCAGCAGACCATTATAATAGAGCACTGATCTGATGGATCATTGCTTTATTACAGGGGTCCTCAATTGGCGTCCCGCGTTCCGAAACCGGACCGCGGAGGCCAGCTGTCCGGACCCCAGACCTCCCAACCAACCAGATGCACCGGGACAATAATGTCCCGCTGTTTTGGGATGGTCACTAAGGTGTACTATCCTTTCAGTATGCCTGTGGGGCTGGGGGCAGTGTCGGCCTGGCCCCCGGCTGATACGCGCTCTCTGGGGATGTCCTGGGGATTCCCCAGCAGAGCACGCACCAGTGATCTCAGTTCTGCTGGGGAATCCCCGGGACGTCCCCAGAGAGCGCTTATCAGCCAGAGCCGGGCCGACAGGGTGAGAGAAGAAGACAGCCGCAGCGGGGGAGCGAGGTGCTAGGTGAGTTGTGGTTAGTTGTTTATTTTTTTTGTCCAGGTGACATGTACAAGGGGGCCATCTATAGGGGGAGAGCACACAGGAGGCTATATACTACAGATGGAGAGCACACAGGCGGGCTATATAATACAGGGGGGCTATATGGGAGGGGGAGAGCACAGGGGGGCTATATACTACAGGGTGAGAGCACACAGGGGGGCTATATAATACAGGGGGCTATATGGGAGGGGGAGAGCACAGGGGGGCTATATACTACAGGGGGAGAGCACACAGGGGGGCTATATAATACAGGGGGCTATATGGGAGGGGGAGAGCACAGGGGGGCTATATACTACAGGGGAAGAGCACACAGGGGGGCTATATACTACTGGGGAGAGTGCACAGGGGCTATATACTACAAGGGGAGAGCACACAGGGGGGGCTATATACTACAGGGGGGCTATATGGGAGGGGGAGGGCACACAGGGGCTTTATACTGTACTACAAGGGGGCTATATGGGAGGGGGAGAGCACACAGGGGGGCTATATACTACAGGGGGAGAGCACACAGGGGGCTATTTACTACAGGGGAGAGCACACAGGGGGGTTATGTAATACAGGGGGGCTTTATGGGAGAGGGAGAGCACACAGGGGGCTATATACTACAGGGGAGGCTATATGGGAGGGGTGGTGCGCACAGAAGGGCTATATACTCCAGGAGGGAGCAACAGGGGGGCTATATACTATTAGGGCAGTCACCCCCTTTGTATCTAATTTGAAGGGGCTGGCGAGAGAGAGAAAATGCGAGTTTTCTACGCTAATAAGCATCAATTCTGTATGTAAATAGTTGAACAACATTTGTAAAAAGTAACAAAACACGTTTCCTAATGATGTTCAGCTCGGACCTTCACCTGACAAAAGACCCCGGTAAGTGGAACCTCACTAAAAGTTGTTGAGTACCCCTGCTCTATTATATACACAGCATTGATCTCAATGGGAGATCAGTGCTGTTTATATAAAAGTCCCTTACTGTATGTGAATAAAGAATAAAGTGTTTTTATTAATAAATAACCCCTCCAATTCACCCCCCTTTTCCCATTTTATAAATAAAAATAAATAAATAAACAAACAAACATGTTTGGTATCGCCGCGTGCATAATCACCTGAAATATTAATACCAAAGTGCAAAATTGTGCATTTTTGGTTGCATATAATCCATAAAAATTGTAATAAAAAGTGATCAAAAAGTCGCATATGCGCAATCAAGGTACTGATAGAAAGAACAGATCATGGCGCAAAAAATTACCCCTCACACAGCCCCATAGACCAAAGGATAAAAGCGTTATAAGCAGAGGAATAGAGCGAACGAGGAACGTTTATTTTCTGTAAAAGGTTTTATTTTTTTACGAGCCATCAATTAATATAAAAGTTGTACATGCTACATATCGTTTTAATCATACTAACTTGAGGAACATATATAACATGTCAGTTTTTCCATAGGACACACAGCGTAAAAACAAAGCCCCCCAAAGAAAAAGAATTGCGTTTTGTTTTTTGTTTTTTCACTGTGCATATAATTTTTTCTGGTTTCGCAGCATATTTTATGCAAAAATTCAGTCTGTCATTGCAAAGTACAATTAGTGACACAAAAAATAAGGGCTCATGTGGGTCCATAGGTGTAAAAATGCAACTGCTATGGCCTTATATATACAAGGAGGAAAAAACAAAAACGCGAAAACAAAAATTAGCCCGGTCCTTAAGGGGTTAATTTCACATTCGATCTAGTTCTTGTAATAGCACAACCACTTTAAATGCATTCATCCCGATTAGTTTTAATAAGGCCCCATGCAATTCTTTGGTGTACCTGTGGTGGCGCTTTAAAGCAATTGAAATCTGGCTCACAGATTCATCCACAGATTACATCTGATTATTGTTCGTGACAGTAGTGCGTTATTATAAGGAAAACTACACAAAAACTACAAAAAACTAAAGGGTTTAATATACATAAGATACTAGAAATCAGTATAAGGGACCTGCGTGCCCCCTGGGTTGTGTCCTATTAGTAACATAGTAAATTTGGTATCCTGTTGGTCAGTGATGGTAATTGAAATGCACCACCAAGCTAAATAAAGATTATTTATTATTTTCTTTTAAAGATAAAAAAAACATTTATATATAATAAAATGATATTAATAAATCCAAAATAGTAAACGAAGAATAAAATAATAATGCAAATACTTCTACATAGATAGATAAGGAATAAAATAGAAATTTTTAAATAGAAATGAAATATTCCTGTAATATTTTCAGAAACGAGGAAACTGGCATGCGGTGTTTTCACTGAAGCCAAATGTCCTCAAATAGGAGAATAAATGGTCGGTCATGAAATCTATGTAGTGTAAAATATTTAAATTGTCTATGAAATGAATGGTAATTGATATTTCTTGGAACACAAAATACAAATCTTGCAAGTCCTTTTAGAAATTCAAAGGATGATACAGTTTCCTCCAAACTCTTTCAAACATTGTCCACATTGGATAATATATAGGCTATATCTGTGGAATAAAGACAGATAGATAGATAGATAGATAGATAGATAGATAGATAGATAGATAGATAGGAGATAGATAGATAGATAATAGATAGATAGATAGATAGGAGATAGATAGATAATAGATAGATAGATAGATAGATAGATAGATAGATAATAGATAGATAGATAGATAGATAGATAGATAGATAGATAGATAGATAGATAATGGGAGACATTCCAATCTCCTCTCAGGCTTCACCACCATGGAGGAGGAAGAGAGACTGCCCATCCTGCGGGGGAGAAAGAGACCACAGTGACTATAGCGGCACAATACGTCACTACCTACCATAGACTGAGAGGAGTGTGATCTGCCATTGACTCAAATTCCCTGACCCTGGTATCTCCCCATCCCGCCACCTACGATATACAACAGACTTCTGTCCCAACCCCCCATCCCTACCCATCCCCAATAATTTCCTGTTTGCTTTGGCAATGCTAATATGTTATTTCCACCTGCCAATAAAGCTTATTTGATTAGACAAATAGATAAATAGATAGATAGATAGATAGGAGATATGCTACGTTTACACAGAACGATTATCGTGAGAATTTGCACAATAGCGATGAATTCAAACGATAATCGTACGTGTAAACACAGCGAACGATCAAGCAATGAGCGAGAAATCGTTCATTTTGCTCTTTGAACGTGTTCTCAAATCGTTGTTGATCGTTCGCAAAAAATTCGCAGATAGTTCCGTGTAAACAGTCGTTCACCGATTTAACCTATGTGCGAGATAGGCTTAAGGGATCACAAAAGATTTTTCCGTACGATATATCATTCCGTCTAAACGCTGATCGTTATTTAAAAAAAAAATTGTTACTTTGAAATCGTTAATCGTACGATAGGACGAATTATCACTCCGTGTAAATGCAGCATTAGATAGACAGATAGACAGATAGATAGATAGATAGATAGATAGATAGATAGATAGATAGATAGATAGGTAGGTAGATAGGTAGGTAGGTAGATAGATAGATAGATAGATAGATAGATAGATAGATAGATAGATAGATAGATAGAAACAAAAATCCTTGCAGCACTCAAATAGATTGGCGGGTGCCCGCAGTCTAACCCGGATCCTGGGTAAATACGTATATTTATAGTTTGGAGTGCCACAGCATTTTTTTTTAAATAGATAGATAGATAGATAGATAGATAGATAGATAGGAGATAGATAGATAGATAGATAGATAGATAGATAGATAGATAGATGGCTCACACAGCCCCAGCTATGTTTTTTGAACTTCATCATGAGCCATAAATAACTGGGGGTAAAACAGACCAAGGGCAAAAAGACTAAAAACAATGTGAACAGAAGCCATAGAACAAATAGGCTTGAGTCCAGCGTGCTGTCAAATCAAACTATTTGTTCTAGGACTAGTACTGTTGCACCTGTTGGAGTGGGAGCCCTTGCAAACAGTGGACTGTTTATTTCTTTTGAACAGAAGCCATGGCAGAAAATATTAAAATAGACAGATAGATAGATAGATAGATAGGAGATGGATAGATAGAAGATAGATAGAAAGAAAGAAAGAAAGATAGATAGATAGATAGATAGATAGATAGATAGATAGATAAGAGATAGTCCGTGATATACCACAGACTTCTGTCCCTACCCCCCATGCCTACCGATCTCCAATAATTTCCTGTTGTTAGATAGATAGGAGATAGATAGATAGATAGATAGATAGACAGACAGATAGATAGATAGATAGATAGATAGATAGATAGATAGATAGATAGATAGATAGATTACCATGATTATCCACAAGAATTTATTCTAATTTATGTTAGAGAGTTTTTTTTTTTTTTTTTTAAATCCATAGACATGGTATTGGGCTTATTAGAGAGAGGTGCTTAGCCCTTGTGGGTCCCATCCCCTTTTTTTACTGGATGGTGAGGACGTTGCCGGATTCCCCTCTACAAAGACATTTCAGTACATAGGTAGTAACAATGGGTAAGAAAACTGTCCCAAGGGTCATACATGAACATGGAGCATTAAGCACTGGGGACGTCTTCCCTGGATGGTGACACCTGGCCCCATAATACATAGGTACATCTCTGCACATATCTTGATGGTTACCATAAAGCATACTCCTATTCATAACCAGCAGCAAATGTTTCTAATATTACAGCATGAATGCTACAAGCAACTATTTTTACATTACCATTAATCCTTTGCCATGCTTTCCCTATTTTACGCATTAACCCCTTATTAGTCTTTTAATGCCCCATTGTCATTACAGGAGGCTGGCGGACCGGAGCCCTTTGTTTTCATAATCAGATCACATTCTATTTTACATGTTCCTGAAGCCGTAAACAGATTTTAAATAGAGGAAACAGCTCTTTCCTTTTCATAACACCTCCAAGCTGACAATATTGATACCTTTAGGGACCATTCTATCCAGCCGGCTCACATTTCAGCTCATATTACTTAGTCTTATGTACTGTCGGCCCGGTGGGAGCGCAAACAGACATTTCAACTTACAGCAAGCATCTACAACAATGCAAGCATTTACCTTCTCGCTGATGAATTTCCAATGTAAAATTTGATAACCATGTTTATTATTACCGGAATTGTTAAGATGGATTTTATGCAATGATAAAATTCAATGTTTTGTAAATGAAAAAAAAAAAAAAAAACAACAACTAAAACCACAATTTCATAAATGTAAAGCATCGTGACAGTATTTTCTTCTACTGGGAAATAAAGACTAGACTACGCAACTGGCAGGTTTGCACATTTGTGAAGCCCCCGTATTCCAAATGGGAATAGGGATTTACCATTGCGGCATAGGCAGTGTGTATTTGCTGTGTTATACACTGGAGCACCACTCTCACCACCCTTACTGAGGCTATGGGTTTAGTAATAAGTAGGAAGTCTCTCCGAGGGACTGGAGACCTCCCAGGAGGAGACCACTGGTGTGGTGAGGGAATTCAGGATTCGGAGGCACCAAAGAAACCTATGTTGTTAAATACTGTATCCCTGATGGTTTCAGTCTAGGTTTTCTGGATAGGGACAGAAAATTATAAGAAGCTTCAACAGAGGACTAGATCCTAAAATGTTTTTCAACGTAAATGCTTTTAACATTTTAGAAGCCATTGAACTTTTCATTATGTCGGATTAGATCATTTGGCATAAATAGTAATGCAAAGTAATATTGTCTCCAACTAGTTTACCCCCTTCAGTTCTTACGGCAAATAAGAAAAAGTGGGTGGCGTTAAAGGGGTTTACAAGAATTTGACTATTGATGGTCCATCCTTAAAGGGGTTGTCCAGATTGACCTTATTGGTCATATCATGGTGAGTTTATAAAAAAAAAAAAAAAAAAAAAAGAAATCTAGCTTTGCCCACAATCTCACAGTTCCAGTCTCCACAACATGGCCCTTCTGGATCTGTAGAAAATATAACACAGGCCCACTTAGCCAATCAGTGACCACAATGGTGTCTGACTTCAGCCACTGATTGGTTCAGTGGGCTTATTAAGAACTGTCTATAGACCCGTGCTGTGGAGATTAAAGCTCTGGGGTCATAGTAACATAGTAACAGTTAATAAGGTTGCTAAAAAAGACAAGATTCCATAGAGTTTAACCTACAGAAACCCTACTGTGTTGATCCAGAAGAAGGGAAAAACTCAACTCAACTACACGAATTGCAAATGGGTAGAGGGGAGTGTCCCAAATGTCTCAAATGAGAAAGCATATTAATGGTTTATAGTTAACATGTCATGGCGACTGCTAAAGGTTTCTAGAACAAGCAGGGAGAAGCACATGGCTGAGTGTCCGCCCCCCCAACATTTCTAGATTGTCTTAACACCGTGACCCAATCAACAACCAGTCAAACTTTTGACATTCCTCTAAAAATGTTCACTAGATTGGATCAATAAAGATTTTCATAGAACCTGATTGGTGCTGCCACACACATTGTAATGGTGATGGCCGATCCTCATATCACCACCCGGTTAATGAGATGTCCTCCTGTTTGTGTATCTGCAAATGTGCTAGTTTGGTGCACTGGAGGTGGCCCAGCACCCCCAGTGCACCGATATCTCCTCTTCTCAGTAACGCACCATGGGACAGACTTTCTTCTGAAGGGGGTGCATCACTGAGAGGAGGCGATATCAGTGTACTGGGGGAGCTGAGCCCGCCTCCAGTGCACCAAACTAGCACATTTGTAGATATAGAAACCGGAGCAGATCTTGTTAACCGGGTGGCGATATGAGGAATGGATGACACCATTACAATGGGCATCGCGGCACAAATCATGTTCTATGGAAATCTTCATTGACTCAGTCTAGTGATGAATTCTCTTTAAAGTGAATGTACCAGTTGAAGAAGTGACTTTTTTTTTTTCACTACCTGATCGGTGCCAAGGCGGGGATCCCGGTGGTGCAGTTCATTTTTCAAAACGCTGCCTTGTTTCCACAATCGGTGCCGGTTTCTTCATGTTCACTGGCCCGGCTCTATGTAGTGGAGGTGGGCCTCCAGCATAATGATATTCCCTCAGTGAAGCGCTTCCATTAGAAACCTATTTGGCTGCGTCACCAATGGGAGGGGATATCATTACACTGGGGGTGGCGGGCCCACCTTCACTACATAGAGTGGGCCAGTGCACATAAGGAAACTGGCACCAATTGCGGGAACCGAACTGGTACATTTGCTTCAATACTAGTCAATGTGGGGCCCCCTTGTGGTTGTGATATAATTTGTATCCTGGAGAATTAACAAAATTAATGTAAAGGATGGATACATCTGTAAGCACTCGCGGGCCGGGTCCTCTATCCATATGTACTAGTCAGCCATTTACCTTATTCATGTAACATGTTTTGATTTTGTAATGTTCTGTTTGTCACTCCCCTGTCACTTGTATAGCACTTTAAAAATAAGTGGTGATGAGCGAATAGTGAAATATTCGAATATTCGATATTCGTTCGAATATCTCCCGAATATTCGATCGAATATTCAATCCCATTAAAGTCTATGGGAACAAGTATTCGATTATTGAAAAACATCTATTCGACCACTTGGAGGTAAAAAACGGAAGCTGGGAGATTTGAACGCTTATCGAATATTTAGCGAACTATTCGATAATATTCGATAGATCGAATACCTTACTATAGATATTCGATCGAACAGTATTCGCTCATCACTAAAAATAAGTAATAATACTAATGTTTCTAAGTATCGGGGAAGATATAGAGAGATGATTTGGATGTTTATTAGCTACAGTAAGTTATGTAATTATTTACTTTAGAGAATTTCCGAGGTGTACCTTGCACCTGAGCAATGTGCAGAATGCAATTTGTCCATGTAGGACTCCTGTGACATCACCGGGACAAACGTCTTTGAATAAGTCATCAATATATCTCACCTAAGTAGGGAAAAGTAGTTAAAATCCCATTGAATACTCAAAACAAATGAGGAGCACCAGGCAGAATGTCACGCATCCAAAACAAAGTCATTGTCAGGAGGAAATCTCTAAAAACCCACTACTGTTCCCGTACATCAGAGACCCCTTTGTGTCAATTGATCTTGATTGAATATGTGACTATAATTGTCTTTGCCACTGAGTTACAAGCTACCACACCGGAGCACTATAGGAGAAGCATTATTTAATCCTTACATCTAACACACACCCCCATCGGAGATTCATCGCGGATCCTAAGAGATCAGTAACGCAGGCACAAAATGCTCGCGTCATCAAGTGCCCAATTCGGCAATCTTTAAGGCTTTTATTACAACGCAGAGATCTTTTTGAATGTGACTGCTGTTCTTGTCTCTATTATTTCAAAACACCAAAAGACAGGCGGAGAGAAGCCTCGAAACATCCTATTGATTTCAGTGGGATTCCGCATTGTTCAAAAGTATCTTCAAATGCATTGATTCATTGTTCAGGAGACAGATATATATATATATTATTTTATTTTTTTGTGACAGGTTGGAGAATGTTGCACAAATCAAATATTAAGTGGGACATTTCCAAAAAAAAAAAAAAGGAAAGGGGGGGGGGGGGGGACTCTATGTGTTCATAGTCAATAGTTCTTATTTTGGCAATCCTATTCGGAGCTTTAATGTAGCATTTTTGCTATGTTGCCTAAATATAAAATCATACTGCCAAAATGATAAGGTAGATTCCTCATCCACAGGTGGTGCCCCCTCATGTTTTTGAGAATAATGACCTAAGAAATAAAATGGAACAGGAAAAACACGTCCATCATTCCGAAGGGGGGCAGGGATACAGTGGTGTGTCAGCTCAGAAGGTGGTCAGGAGGGTCACAGATTAACTCTAAGGCGTCTCTATATCTTTAAAGAGACTTTGTCAGTAAGTTTATGCTGTCCTATCTAATAGTGACAGAAAAGCTGAACAGAATAATGTATCACTTACCTTGTTCTCCGCAGCTGACTCAGATATATCCTCCTGAAAACCACGGACAACGAGTAGTCCTCTCCATGATGTACATGAGCCTTGTAGTCCTCAATATTCATGAGAAGCAGAAAACTCCGCCCACCAGCTGCTGATTGGCAGTCATCAATCCATGCTGTATATAAGCAGTCAACTGCCAATCAGCAGCTAGAGGGTGGGGAGAGGGGTATGGCAAGAATCCCATTCTCCTGCATATTAGGAGAACAGCTAAACAGAATGATGTAAGTAATACACTGATCTGTTCAGCATTACTGTCACTAGTTAATGCTGCCCTCATCATCAGTAATTGTTTGGGCGACTATTATCTCTCCTGTCCTCCCCATATATGTGAATTTTCAGCATGGCCAAACATTCTTAAGTTTTGTATGGGAAGGGACGCAGTAAGCTGTAGCCAAACAGCTCTGATAGCAGCTTATCTCTCCAAGAACAAAGATGTTAGGTAGTAATAATCCATCACACCCGAACCCTAGCTCCACCAATAATGTTGACTTTAAGGGAATCATTTTCTCCTTGGGAAAACCGCCAAGCTGGCTGGGAGAGATTTAAAGGTCAGATAATGCTTCCTGAGAATAAACCTTTTTGGGGGAAGCATAAATTGCCCAAAACAATGACAGCCATTGGACTCAGGAGAATGTTCTTTGGATTTTTTTTTTTTTTTTGAGGATTAATATGTCCAGAAGTTATGTTGCAGGTAGCAATAGGTTGCACCAGAGAGCTGTCTCTTTTCCTTACTGAGAAGAACTACTTTGCATACAGGTTTATGTTGACTAACCCCTTGGTGCATGTATAGTAAGGCTATGTTCACACAATGTAAGTTCCGTACCAATTACGGCCGTTGTTGCAATGGCCATGATGAGTGTAGAACTTTAGTTGTGCTGAAGGCTGGGGGCGGTGCAGCGAGAAACTGACATGTCAGTTTTCTGCAGCCGCTATTTATTGTCAGTGCACACAATGGAGCGTGCGGCTCTGGCCGCACGCTCCATTGTGTGCAGCAGGTAATTCGGATGCGGGTGCGCATGGATGCGCCCCATCCGAATTCTGAGGTGCTAAAGGTCATCCATGACGGAACGGTCGGTCTCATAGTGTGAACATAGCCTAATAATACAAAAAGTTCCTGATTTAGCTGATGTACTTTGAGGCACTAATATACAGCAGTGAAATCTGCCAATGCCACAAGCACAGTTAAAAAGAGTGACCCAATCTGAAACATCCTATTGGAAACTGAAACTACATTTAAAGTGCAACACAATGCTTGTCATGCACATGGCCCTTGCGAGCTGGTATGCATTCTATGCCAAGTATTCTCCATATTCCCTGTCTGGTTCTGCTTTCTCAGACTGAATGAAAACGCAAATGAAGTTCACATCTGGATCTCTTAATGAAAAACATCAAAATTGTATCTGGATGTTATTACAGTCAGCATTGTGACAGACAGATGCCTATGGCCCCAGGCACGATAACCTAACAGTAGTGACAGATGGTGAACCAGTAGCTACTGTTGACTAGGAGCCATATCACGAGCCTGGCCGAGGCCTGTATTCCTCCACATGTGGGTGAGGCGAAGCACCGCTGCAAACATTGAGAGGACAAGCGCACTGTAATAGCATTGTCTCTTATTTCTTGTGGGTGTTAGTAGTTATGAAAGACATAGTACATTAGTAGCATTATTTTTCTCTAAATGTATGGAAAGTTAATTTTTTAGACCACATTCACACACTATGGGGGATATTTATCAAACATGGTGTAAAGTGAAACTGGCTCAGTTGCCCCTAGCAACCAATCAGATTCCATCTTTTATTTTCAAAAGAGTCTGTGAGAAATGAAAGGTGGAATTTGATTGGTCGCTAGGGGCAACTGAGCCAGTTTCACTTTACACCATGTTTGATAAATCTCCCTCTATATTTTTGCAATAAACAACGGCCTTTGTTGCAGGTTGAAACAACAGCCGCTGTTTAGTAACAGTGTAAAATGACATTAACATGTATGGAACAACAGCCGTAGTGTATACACTCTGTATACACTACGGCCGAGGTTCTCTGTGGCCGCACAAAATAACTGACAGGTCTATTTTGTGCGGCCGCTAGTTAGTGAACAACAGCCGTACCAGACAGCCTGTACACACAATGTAAAGTACGGCTCCCGGCCGTACTTTACATTGTGGACTATGGCTAATTGGAGTGTGGGCACATCCTAATGTGTCGGCATTCCAATGAAAATAAAGTGATGTTCATACTGCAGTATCAGCTGGGTGAACATCTCAGACATCGGCCATTGTTTGACGCGGCCGGATCAAACAACGGCCGATTTTCGTACACTATATGAACATGGCCTTAATCATTATGTCTGTCAGACATCATGACCCGACTAATGGACTGGCCGCTCAGTCAGTGATGGACGTTGCTTCAGTCACTGATTGGCTGAGCAGCCAGTCCACCAGCGGCCTTGTCCCCTCAATGTTCCCACAATGTCTTTTTAGGTGAAATAATGACCATTGTTTTAAAAATAACACCTGTTATTTTATAATTACGGCCATAAATAATGATCACGATCGTTATTAAAGGGTGTCAATATAAAAAAAAAAAAATGCCCCCCCCCCCTCCAATAAAAGACAATGTGTGAACATAGCCTTAGACAGATGACATGCCTTTAGCTTTTCTTCGTACCTTCCTGATGGACGTTCTGATGTATCTCTTTTTTGTGTGTTCTAATATGTTGTCGCTCTTTTTTCCTCTCTGATTATTACAGACTTTCATCACAGAGATCTCTGCTTGACCCTGTCTGTTTCATCCTTTGGCCGTATTTACTTTGATATCTGGTGTTGTCTTTGATGTAGTAGTATCCATTATTCAGTTTTATATACCTTGTGAAGAGAAGCAACATGGAAGAATTTGTTTATTGTCTTTTTATACGTTTTGGGGAAATAATTTATTGTAAAGTTTGTATCATACAATATATACTCAGTCCTAGTAAGAACCGCTTAAAAATGCCAGTGATTACTTGTAGTTATTATTGTGGAACGTATATATGTGTATATGTAGTCTATTATGTATAGCTGATTTTGCCTTTAAGTTGCTGTTTTAGGAAAGAAATATAGATATACAGTAGGTGAACAGTATAAAAGGCATTATTACTATGTAGTTAATGGGAAACACTAGAAAAAAGTTATGCTATGTTATGCCTAGTATCTGTAGCATCATGTGGGGGTGGACATTGTTTGACCAAAAGAGGTTGCTGGGTGGATGAAGCAGTGCACTTGGGGGCTGAAGCAAAAAATGTGTGTACCCAATGCGCTACCGGACCACTTTGGATTTGGGCCATGCCAGGGACCGGAATATAATTGCCATCTAGGTCTTCACCCTCTTTCCTGCTCCTGGATACAGAAACTAGACTTCTGCAGCTAGAGACACCAGGTTGCTTCGCAAGCATGGTCCAGGTTTGGGTCACGACTGGTCCTGGAGACTAGGCTGCGCTGATGCGGGACACCAAGGAAGAAAGCAAGTAAGGTAAAGTCAGCAGGTCGGATGACCAATAAAATCAGGGATGAGGCAACAGTGGATGAGCCAGGGATGAGGCAGCAGCGTAGTCAAAGCAGGTGGAAGGTCATGGCAGGCAGGTCAGATGCAGGTTAAGGCTATGTTCACACTACGTAAGTTTCCGGCCGTAGCGCGCTCCGTGAATAAGCGGCCGGAGATTTACGTAGTTTGTGTACAATGGAAAGTATAGGATCTACGGCTGCATAGTTCACACTACGTAAGAACTTACGCCCGGATTGTATGCGGCACCGTAAAAAATGAACCAGACCATTGTTTTAGGACGGAAATGCTGTAACTTACGACCATAGCGTAACATGCGGTCCCATACGGAGTGGTGATTTCTTCCTTTTTACACTGTGATTTGCCGATCCAAAAGGTTCTGTGGGGTGTCTGGGGCTAGCCGAAGATATCCAAGTAAAAGACCGCTGTCAGATCGCTACGTACACCACTCGGGAAGTGTACGTAGATTACGGGCGTAAGTTCGCGGACCGTACGTAAATCCCAGCCGCAGTTTTACACGTATATGTCCGGCCGCGAAAAATATGCGGCCGGACATATACGTAGTGTGAACATAGCCTAAATAGGCTCAGTTGGCAACAGGAGAGACAAATGGGATAGAAGTGGTCAGGCAGGTGGGTGAAGTCCCAGAAGCTGGCATGAGTCAGGATACATGAAATAGTAGACACAGGAATAGCACTATCATTTGGGAACACAAGAAACCAACAACTCTCAGGCAAGAAGGAATGGACGGAGCACCCTTAAATAGTTGTTGGAGTATCAGGATAAGTGGAGGAAGAATGATGCAGCCCACACTTTAAATCTGAGAAGGTAGACACACACACACACACATCCTAGTGGACAACTAAGGAACTGCAATGGTGTTCGGAAGCATGAAGCAGAGGCCGGAAGAGAAGCAATGCTTTGTAGGATTGAACAGAAGAATAGGCAGGACTAGGCCAAGATCAGTGAGTGGAAAAATGCCACTGGGAGACACAAGGCGGTGTTACAATATAACTCATCCAGGTGGAGATTGAAAAAAAATAAATAAAAAAAAAAAGAACAAAAGTTTACTGTAAGCTGAAAATAATACATTGATTTTTCCTATTAACAAGTGCTAATCGATTTCGAGGATGTTGCGCTTAAAAGTAGAACTCACTTATTCACATCTGTAGTTGAATAATTTTCCCGAAATCTCCCTGAAGTCAGGTTTTTTTCCCCCCTCTCTACTCCTTCTGCAGTTAATTCACAGTAAAGCAACCGCATACAGTGTTATTACATACTTTATCCGACCATGGCATCCTGCCCATATTGGCCAAATTAGGCTTGGCTTAAATTAAATGTTTTGAAGCCAGTCATATTTGAAATGAGACTATGTAATTATATTCTATTTCCCATTTCAATTCACTTCCTACGTTAGTTACTTTCCTGCTTCCGAAAGTAATTCAATGACGGGAGCGCTGCTTTATGTAATATATTTTAAGCCCTTAGGATTAAAAATGTACACACACAATATAACACCTAAATCTTCGAGTGGCACTCAATTTTATATGTTGTCACTTCTTAAATTATCAAAACTTTTTTTTTTTTTTTTTTGCTCCCTTTTCCCCCTGTTAGTCAACAGCACAACAAATACTCAACAGATGATGAATCTACTTACCTAGGGACGGACAGCGTTCCCAACATCAAACTTAGCTCATTTCAAAGATTTGTTTTCCTTTTGCAATTTGCGGATTCTAAATCAATGACAAATTTGCATTTTGAGTCCTTGTGTATGGATACATGAATACAATGAGCCTGTGTGTATGAACATATGTTTGCACTGTTGATAGCTTTATATTCTGATAAGTTGTGATGCATATTAATGAAATCTCTATGCATGTTAATTTAACAAGCATAAGTCATTTTTCTAATAAAAATGTTAATTACTCGCATGCTTATTTGCAGTTTGGTGTATGGAGCCGACAATGCTTTACCGAACATTTGTCTTCTGTTTGTAGTTTCCTTGAAGGAATCGACTGGCAATAGATTCAGTTATTAAACCGGAGAAATACATGCAGCTATTATAAAAAAGCATCTAAGGAACAGTATCAGTGCATTGGCCTGCAAAAAAATACACTTGTGCTAGTAATAAAAAGTCCTGTGTACATGAAATACAAGTCTCTACTCAAGTCAATGCTCTTCTGTTTATTAACCCCTTCCCTTCCCCATCAGTTTGGTGACAGTATGGGAGGGTATTAATTACTGTCTTCTTCTATTTTTATATGCCTCCTTTAACCCTTAGGGGACACAGCCAGTTTTCATTTTTGCGTTTTCGTTTTTCCCTCCTCGTGTATATAAGGCCATAGCGCCTGCATTTTTCCACCTAGAGACCCAAATGAGCCCTTATTTTTTGCGCAACTAATTGTACTTTGCTATGGCAGATGTAATTTTTGCCTAAAATGGGCCGGGAAACCAGAAAAAAATTATATGTGTGGTGAAATTGAAAAAGAAAATGTTTTTTTTTTTTATTTGGGGGGGGGTTGTTTTTACTCCGTTCGCCCTGGGGTAAAACTGACTCGTTATATATGTTCCTTAAGTTGTTACGATTACAACGATATGTAACATGTATAACTTTTATTTGATTTGATGGCTTGTAAAAAATTAAAACCTTTTAAAGAAAATATATGTTCCTTAAAATCGCTCCATTCCCAGGGTTATAGCGCTTTTATCCTTTGGTCTATGGGTCTGTGTGAGGTGTCATTTTTTGTGCCATGATGTGATCTTTCTATCGGTACCTTGATTGCGCATATATGACTTTTTGATCGCTTTTTATTACAATTATTCTGGATTTGATGCGACCAAAAATGCGCAATTTTGCATTTTGGGATTTTTTTGCGCTGACGCCGTTTACCGTGTGAGATCAGGAATGTGATTAATTAATAGTTCGGGCGATTACGCATGCGGCGATAGCAAACATGTTTGTTTATTAATTTATTTATTTATTTATTTTTATTTATAAAATGGGGAAAGGGGGGTGATTCAGACTTTTATTAGGGGAGGGGATTTTGTGTTATTAAAAATACATTTTTCTTTTACTTTACACATATACTAGAAGCCCCCCTGGGGTTAGGGTTATTCCCCCTGGGGGACTTCTAGTATATGCACTCTGATCTCTCATAGAGATCCATGCAGTATAGTTATACTGCATGAATCCATGAGATCGGTGTTCTATTGCTTTTGGCTGCTGCAGCCAAAAGCAATAGAATGCCGAGCCGGGATCAGCGCCATTACGGCGCAGACCCCGACCCGGGATGGATGCGGGGATCGCCCCCCCCGCAATCGCGCCGCAGGGGGGCGATCCCCCCACTAGACCACCAGGGATAGATATGAGCAAGTATTTAGAAGCAGCTGTCAACTTTGACAGCTGCTTCTAAGTACTTAATTAGCGGGCACGGCAATCGGACCGTGCCCGCTAATAGCCGCGATCCCGGGCTACATGCGGCACTCGGGATCGCGGCAGTTCAGAGGGGGGTCGCCGCGCGACCCCCCTCTGAACTCCCATAGCGGCACGAGGACGTTCAATAACGTCCTGGTGCAGCTATGGGTTAAAAAATGGAAAATTTAAATATAAGAAATGTAAAAAATATATATACATTTGTAGGGTGAAGTAGAAAAAAAAAGTTCACCATTCGGTATGAATAAAAAGAAAAAAAAAAACTTTATTAACTCGACTTTATTCTGTGAGTGGGTATGTATACTAGGATAATAAGGGGTTTTCCATGCAGAAGCAATAAAGTTTATTGACAGAGGGGTTGATTGGTTAAGTGGGCTGTACAGTACAGTATGTCTTGCGGAAATTGGAAGAAGAGGGCAAGCGGGGACCAGAAGACGTCATAGTGGGAACTGTGAGAGATCCACGTAGGCCAATATGTGTGTTTTTTTTTTTAGTGGCAGCAAAATATAAATTTTTGTTTTTGCTGCCACTATTTATTTTTTTGTTATATTTACTGTTTTATTTTACTGTTAAAAAATTATTTAGTAAAAATTTCTTTGTGTCAGTATAATCTTTTGTAGTATACATGAAAAGCTGGGCTGGCACCACAAATGATAAGAAAGGAGTGCTAGTTAATCTCAACCTAAACAACATGTGCAATCAACAAAAGAAAATGGCTGAAGAAACGTACACTGCACCTCCTGATAAAGTGAATGAGTATCTATGAAATCTTTATTAATTCATCAATGAAAAAGGGAAAAACATTTAAAATCATTTAAAAATACACACATTCCAATTCACCGGTTCCAATCAAACACGGCGAAAAACTGACCTGACACAAGCCAATAATCGGAGCAGCAGCAAGAAATCAAATAGAAATGGCAAGTATATTGCAGACCAAAAAATTATACAAAATTACAAATGAATTCCAAAAACCACAATGAATTTAGAAAGAACGGTATAAGGCACAAGGCCAAAGATCACCTAGAAAGCATCAAAAGAAAAATGTAAAGCAAGCGTTTAAATAGCTGCTGCCACCCCAAGTCAGGTCAGACCAGAGAACCCCACGCGTTCCGTCACCAGGACTTTCTCAAGGGTGAAGCTCTAGTCCCTCCTTACACATATTTATATCAAAAATAATTGGATAATAGAGAAAAAGTGTGTAGCGTTTGAATCGACTTACTCGTACAAGAGAGGAGGATCCCAGGACGCGTGACCCACGCCGGCTTGGCTCCGCCGCCATTCCTATCCGGTCATGTGTCTAATCACATGAACACTACAAAGTCACATGATAGTGACGTAGATAGTAACCCTATGCGCATGCGCCAGGAGTTAACACTCGTGTTGCCAAAGGCATCACTGTGTCAATAGTGGCCACTATATGGGGAAATACATTTGGATTCATAAAAGGAAAAAGTGTAATATATAAAAAAGTAGTACAAGAGGCAAAAGATAATAAGATATTAAAAAATAACTCAAAAAGATGTGGTCCCGAGATTTCCCATATGACTATTATAGTCTTTGTTTGACCAGCGCTTTTTCCCACGCCGGTTTGGCACGTCGCCTTCACGCATTGAACGTCTGCATATTGCTATTCTCTATGTGTTACTATTTGCACCATCTTTATGAATTATCAACTGTATTCTTATTATGAATTATAAACTGTATTTTTATTATTTAATTTTTCTCATCTATATTCACATATTTTTAGGTAGTATCTGATCTATTTATATGTTGATATTGTATATCGTTATCACAATCCTTTGACACTTGGGACCACATCTTTTTGAGTTATTTTTTAATATCTTATTATCTTTTGCCTCTTGTACTACTTTTTTATATATTACACTTTTTCCTTTTATGAATCCAAATGTATTTCCCCATATAGTGGCCACTATTGACACAGTGATGCCTTTGGCAACACGAGTGTTAACTCCTGGCGCATGCGCATAGGGTTACTATCTACGTCACTATCATGTGACTTTGTAGTGTTCATGTGATTAGACACATGACCGGATAGGAATGGCGGCGGAGCCAAGCCGGCGTGGGTCACGCGTCCTGGGATCCTCCTCTCTTGTACGAGTAAGTCGATTCAAACGCTACACACTTTTTCTCTATTATCCAATTATTTTTGATATAAATATGTGTAAGGAGGGACTAGAGCTTCACCCTTGAGAAAGTCCTGGTGACGGAACGCGTGGGGTTCTCTGGTCTGACCTGACTTGGGGTGGCAGCAGCTATTTAAACGCTTGCTTTACATTTTTCTTTTGATGCTTTCTAGGTGATCTTTGGCCTTGTGCCTTATACCGTTCTTTCTAAATTCATTGTGGTTTTTGGAATTCATTTGTAATTTTGTATAATTTTTTGGTCTGCAATATACTTGCCATTTCTATTTGATTTCTTGCTGCTGCTCCGATTATTGGCTTGTGTCAGGTCAGTTTTTCGCCGTGTTTGATTGGAACCGGTGAATTGGAATGTGTGTATTTTTAAATGATTTTAAATGTTTGTCCCTTTTTCATTGATGAATTAATAAAGATTTCATAGATACTCATTCACTTTATCAGGAGGTGCAGTGTACGTTTCTTCAGCCATTTTCTTTTGTTGATTGCAAGTATAATCTTTTGTGTCCTCATAATTTTTCCATTAATTGACCTATGTAGAGGTTTATATTTTAAGGCAAGCTGTTGTTTTTGGTTCTAACAACAAGGAAACAGGAAATTTTGCATTGAGACATGTTGAAGCATGTTGGGAGTTTTGAATTTTGAGTGTGAATTGTAGGCTCTACTGCATCATTTATATGCAAGGCACAAGCATAGCCTTACACTGTGGATTTGACATTTTTTGGAGCCCGTCATTAATTAATTTTGTCTTTTAGGTTGAAGGAGTTATCCAGGATTAGGAGGGGGAAAAAAAAGAAAACAACAACAGTACCACGCCTGTCTTCAGGTTGTGTGTGGTATTACAACTTTTTTCTTATTCAACGGTTTTTATTTAGAAAAAGAAGTGCACACACATGAAAATCCAAACATAGGACATAATGCACGTGACACGCAGGTAAGTACAATCAAGACCAAAACGCAATGTACAGCGGGTGGGGTCAACTATCCGTAATCTAGACAGTAATCAAAGTGCTAGAGTAAAAGAAGCTAACAGTAGAGACCAAGAAGAGGCCGAGCGAACGAGAGCCGCCATACAGAACCTGCTAGGTGTTATATTATCACATCAGTGCGAACTTGAGAAAACAGGAAGAACCAGAGGAAAAGCTTGCAAACAGCAAAAGGAGAAGAACAAAGAAACAGAGAGAAGAAAGAGGGAGATTGCCAATGTGGTCCGTCCAAGCCCCAAATCGAACCCAAAGCTCCCAAGAAACTCAAATCACGGACGGGAGGGACCCCCGTATCTACAGTACTCAGGAGATTCAACAAAGGCCGCCCAAGGCATCCACAAAACTGTGGTATTCCGCGAACTGGTAAGCAGCTCCGCTCTCAGTTCCTCCATCCGATGGATCATCATCACCTCCTTCAACCATTCCAGCACCGTAGGCACTGCAGTGTCCCTCCAGTGTCTGGGTATGACCGCGTGCGCCGCTGTCAAAAGAAACCTGATCAGCGATCTCTTTTGGGCCTTCAGGGTCCCAGGTAGCCTTAATAGCAGCAGGACCAAGGGATCGGAAGGCAACTGGGCAGAGGTGATCACCTTAATCAAGTCAATCACCTGTGACCAGAATGGCTGGAGCCTAGCGCACTCCCACCAGATATGAAGCATAGATCCCTGTGCCGATTCACATCTCCAACAGCTATCAGAAACCGTAGGGTATAATGCGTGCAAGAACGTCGGCACTCTATACCACCTGGATAATATCTTATAGTTAGTTTCCTGATATCTGACGGAGATCGATGACTTGTGGCAAAAATGGTAAATTTTCCCCCAGTCAGCTGGGCTAATCACACATGCAAGTTCCCGCTCCCAACCCCCCTGAAAAGCCGGGGGCGACGAGCTCGAGGAGGAGAGTAAGAGAGCGTATATCAACGATACTGCGTGTCCAGGGAAGGCACCCGCCACACATAGATCCTCAAAGGGAGACAGGGGCCTGTGGAACTTCAAGAGGGTCTTATTTGTGGCATAATAATGCGACAGTTGGTTATACTGTAATAACATGGCATTAGATCTATCACCCTCCGGGACTATATCTACATAGCTCTTTAGAGTCGATGCCGTCAGGAAGTGACGGATATGGAGAGTCCCCACAGACCCGGAGCCCAAGAAGGTAGCGGAGGCCCCTCCAGGCAGGAAGTCCGGATTATGTGTGAGTGGGGTTAACGGCCCACCAGCCACAAATAATGGGACCTTTCGGAACTGTGTGTGGAATGCAGAGATCGTGGTGGAGGAAACAAAGGGCAGAGAAACCACTCGCGAGCGCGGCCATCTGGACTGGTACATCCACAAAATAGATGAAAGCGGCGTGTCCGCCACCTCCGACTCTACCGCCACCCACAGCTTCGCTGCACCGTTATGAAACCAATCCAAGACTCTAGTTGACACCGCAGCCAGGTAATATAAGAAAGGGTCTGGGAGAGCCAGCCCACCGGCAGCCCTGGGCCTGATCAGAGTGGATCTAGCGATCCGGGGTCGAGCGCGCTTCCAGACAAATCTAGAGAAGGTCTTAGTGAGGTCAGCAAAGAATCTCCTAGGGATGGCGGTAGGGATTGTTTGGAACAAGTAAAGTAAACGGGGGAGCACGTTCATTTTAAGTATGTTTATCCGCCCAATCCATGAGAATTCCTTTCTATCCCACTTTGTGAGGTCACCCTTGAAACGCTCCAATAAGGGTGCAAAATTGAGCAAGAACGTCTGAGACAAGGTCGCGGGTATATGGACTCCCAGGTACTTAAATGCCTTGTCCTTCCAGGCGAAGGGGTAAGAGGCCTGCAGCACATTCAGGTCGTGTTTATTTATATTCAGATTGAGGGCCACACTTTTAGTCAGATTGATCTTATAGTTACTGAGAGCACTGAAATGCTGCAAAGTGGCCATCAGAGCAGGGATAGAGGAAGACGGCTCCGTGATATACAGTAGCAGATCATCAGCGAATGCCGAGCATTTAAGGTGATGAGAGCCAATTCGGACCCCTTTAATGTCCCCATTGGCCCTTATAGCTTGCATGAGATGCTCCATAACCAATACATATATAAGCGGGGACAAAGGGCAACCCTGTCGGGTGCCATTATTAATACGGAAGGGGTCAGAGAGAGAGCCGTTGATCCTAATCTGTGCCCTAGGGCAAGCATACAAGGCCATTATACGCGAGAGCATAGAAGGGCCAAGACCAACACCAGTCAGGGCCCCACGTAAGAAGTCCCAGTCCACCCGATCAAAAGCCTTTTCGGCATCTAAAGATAACAAAACCGTCGGGATATTGTGGGTCTGGACATGATTAATAATCGAGAATGTCTTCAGGGTATTATCCCTGGCCTCCCGCAAGGGGACAAACCCAACCTGATCGGGATGGACTAGGGCCCCCAGGTGAGGCGCCAACCTTAGCGCCATCAGCTTTGCAAATAACTTGGTATCCGTATTAAGCAAAGAGATCGGACGATAGCTAGGGCACAGATTAGGATCCTTTCCTTCTTTAGGAATTACAGTAATATAAGCTAACTGGAACGTGGAAGGGAGGGGAGAATCTGCCGAGATAGCATTAAAGACCTCCAGGAGTCTAGGGGACAATTCGGTCTGAAGGGTTTTATAAAATTTTGCCGTGTACCCATCCGGGCCCGGACTCTTCCCGGTCGGCAGGCCACGGATTGCAGCATTCAGCTCCTCTACTGTGAAAGGGCGTTCTAGATCCTCCAAAACCTCGGGGGGCAGGCGCGGGAGTGCAGTCTGCCTAAGGAACGAGGCAACAGAATCCACTGTAGCGTCAGGAGACTTAGGGAGGGCGTATAAGCCCATATAATAGTCCCTGAATGCGGCCAGGATATCAGACGTTACATGTGATATTTCCCCATTGGAGCGTTTCACGGAAGCGATATGCATAGCTGCCCTCTTGTCGCGCAAAGCTCTCGCCAGCAACCGCCCTGACTTATTACCCCACTCATAGTACATACTGGAGCAAACTTGGCGAAATCTGTTCTGTTTGCGATCTAGCAGAGTACGTATATCCTGTCTCGTCTTCACAAGAGCCCTAAGTGTGTCTTCGTCTAGGGAATTTTTGTGCCTAAGTTCCAGGTCATGTAGCTCAGTGAGTAGCTTTTTCAGCTTAGATGCTGCATCCCTTTTCAGCCGTGCTCCATGCTTAATCAAGACTCCCCGCAGCACACACTTCAATGCCTCCCACTTTGTTTGAGGGGTACAGGGGTCAGTCGCGTGGTCAGCATTAAAGTGGTGTACAGAGGATTTTAAGTCAGCCAGGCATGCAACATCATGTAGTAACGACTCATTGAGCCGCCATGTAAAGGTCCGGGGCGCATCTACTGGGAAGGCCAGGACACAATGGACTGGAGCATGATCAGAGTACACTATGTTCCCAATAGACGCCGACACAACACGCGGGAGGATGTGGTGACTCGTGAAGACATAATCTAAGCGGCTATATACATTATGCACATGGGAGTAAAATGAATAATCACGATCCCCCGGGTGTAGGAGACGCCAGGCATCTGACAACTGCAGGGAATGGAGGGCTCTGCGAATCTTATGTATCTTATTATAGGACAGGGAGGAGCGCCCAGATGAGGTATCTAGCAGAGGATTGATTGCGACATTAAAGTCGCCACAGAGAATGATATGACCTTGGGCGAAAATTGTGAGCTCGTCAATGATTTTGGCTAAACACGTGTGTTGACCCTGGTTAGGGAGGTATATGGTGGCCACAGTAAAGAGCTGGCCCCTGATAGTACAACGAACAAACAGATACCGAGCTGCAGGATCAACACATGTGGCCAATACCTCACATTGAAGGGATTTATGGAAAAGGATCGCAACCCCTTTAGTTTTTGCTATGGTATTACTGCTATGGTACCACGTGGGATAGTACCGGTTACGAAAATTAGGGAGTTTGTCGTGCAAAAAATGAGTTTCTTGTAGACACAATATCTGCGTCCTCAGCTTGTGCATGGTATACAAAATTTGGGATCTCTTTTCGGGCTTGTTAAATCCCTGAACATTCAGGGATGATACTTTAAGTGACGCCATCACGGTATCTCATGCACAAGAGGAGGGCGCCGAGAAATACAGGGGAGACCACACTGGCAAGAAGAGTAGAAGGGAGAAAAAAGGGATAAAGATAAGAGAGAAGGAGAGAGATACACAAACAGCATCGCCATGATAGAGGCGGCAACCAAACTAGTAATGCAATCAATGATTGCGAAAAACCAATGGTGAATAAACAACCATTACCTATTGGGGGGTAAAGAAACATAGTAACAGTAATAGAACCAACCGTAGGGGGATCCGCTAATCGGACCTTCTATCTTAGCAATTTTCTAATACGTAATATGGAGGGGAAAACTTGGAATCAACACATAAATGCACGTATATATGGGTTACGATGATAAGCTTATGTTATACAACTAAAGATAGGCACTATGAGGCCAGGCCAGTTGCCTAGAGATCATTTCACCCAGTCCTGTAGGTGACAGCTCAGAGTTCGGAGTCAGATCTGGAATCCTGTCTGGGACGCCGTCGTGGACGTTGTTGCCTCGGAGACATGCGGGATCGGCCTCCCGAGGGGCCACCAGCAGCCGCAGCAGCCGCCCCCGGCAATGCATAGGGGTCGCACAATATGGCCTCCCAGTCGGACAAACCAATCTCGGGTAAGTCCAATGCCCGAAGGAAACCGGGTAAATCAGGAGCGTTCCGGAGAGTCACAGTCTTACCCGCCTGAGTAACAATAAGCGCAAAGGGAAACCCCCAGCGGTAGGGGATGTTTCTGGATTGCAGCATTCCCAGTAGTGGCTTTAAGGAAGCACGGAGCCGTAGGGTCCGTCTGGATAGGTCCGGGAACAACTTCAATTTAGCACCATCAAAGTCAATCTCCGGGACGGATCTAGCCTTCATCATGATGCTTTCTTTAATAGCATAATAATGCACCCTGCATATCACATCTCTCGGTTTAGATGGATCCGGGCTTTGCGGGCGCAGGGCCCGATGTGCTCGATCTATTTCAATGTGAGATTGTGGAGGTCTCCCCAGTAGGGAATTAAAGATATCCATCAGAGTTGGTATGAGGTCAGGCGTGCGCGTTGCCTCCGGTAACCCCCGGATTCTAATATTGTTCCTCCTATTCCTATTTTCCAAATCATCTAGGTGAGATGCCAGATTCTGCTGTTGCAACGTATGGGAGGAGAGGGTGTCTTGTACATGCGACATGGTCTGTTGCATAGAAGTTTTAAATGTCTCCAAGTCCTGCACTTTAGATTGTAGGGAAGCAATATCAGTTTGCACCACCCCCAAGTCCCGCCGCCATGCAGCTTTGAGATCAGAGGATAACAGTTCCAAGTCTGCTTTAGTTGGGAGAAAGGCGAGGAGAGCCTGTAGCTCCGGGTGACCTTGCAAGATTGTAGCAGCAGCAGCTTGAGGCAGGGGCCCTCCTGGTGGAAGAGCGGTGCAGGGCGCCGTGGCATGCGCCATGGTAGGGACACAGTCAGATTGGGAATAGAGCAGGGGGGATAGAGCAGGAGAAGGAGCCAGGGAGGGGATATCAGGCCGTGTGGCCATATGCTGCGGTGGAGATGGCGGCAGTGTCCGCGTCGCAGGAAGTTGTGAGGGTGACAGAGAGCAAGAGCCTGAATGACCCCCAGTCAAGCACGTTACAGGCACCAGCCTCTCCCCCAGTTCCAGGTGTGGGGGGATACTCGGGGCAGGCCCAGAGTCACAGCACGGCTCCAGAGCAGATATCAGAGGGAGTGCGGCAGACACCACACACGTGGCCAAGATGGCGCCTCCTGCGGGCTCCCCCCTGCACTCCTTACCCCTGTGCGGCGAGCCGCGGCTCAGGCTGTCTCCACTGCTGCCGGGTAAGGGTGATGCCGGGTCCCCGAGTCCGTCCCGCACCTCAGCCTCAACCTCTGCGGCCTCCCGAGGATAAGCTCCGGGCTCCTGGCGGCGCCCCTCTCCCACCGCACCGGACGTCTCCTCACCTCCACTCGTCAGCGGGATTCGGTAAGTGCCGAGTCGGTCTCCCCGCGGCACCGGAGTCACCGCACTCACTCCACAGGCGGTCTCCAACAGCTGCGCCGGCGTCTGGCGGGTCCGTCTGGAGGCACGCTGAGGCAGCTGGGGGGAAGATGGCGCCGGTGGAGGGCGCTGGCCTCCTCTCTCCTCCGGAAGCCCCGACAGCGGGGCGAAATAATTGAAAATCGGGGTCTCTTGGGGTCTGGGTGGTGCAGGAGCTTTGCCGGACCTCCTAGTCTTCTTTAGCCCCATATGAGCCTGGCGTTTTCCCCTCACAGCGTCGGTCCACAGCGGAGCTCCTCTCACATGCGTCCGGCTCCCTGCATAGCTAGACACGCCCCCCGTGGTATTACAACTTAACTTTATTCCCTTCTATGGAATTGAGCTGCAATACCACATACAAACTGAAGACAAGTATGGCGCTGTTTGAAGAAAGCAGCATTAAAAAAAAAACTGAATAACCCCATTAAATCCATGTTTAAAAATATCCTCTCCTAAAAGGACACATGTACAGGAGAAATCTATGTGCACAAGGTTATATGGCAGCATGTAGAGTACATGTGGCTCCATTCTATGATGCTGTAGGCACTCATTGTACATCGTATGGTACTGTTCTTCTCATTTAGAATAGCTTTGAAACAGGGCATCCAATGGAGCATGTCATGATTGCCAGAAAACAGCTTTGCATATCCATCTTTATCGAGTTCTCAGTAGATCATCAAAGTCTAAAAAAGTATCTATTATGCTCTTCTCCAGGAAAAAGTGCTACCTCTTTGGTCCCACAACAATAGGTTTTTCTGTGGCCAGCCTCCACCCTAATGTATACCGAGGAGGTGCAGTATTCTCGAAACAGCTGTCTACAGATGGGTAATATTTTCTTCCGGAGAGACTTCTGCCTAAATCCTTAGTCATGTTCTAAACACTGGCTTGAAGGAAAAGCTACTGTACCTCCAAAAGGTGGTTTTAGAGGGATGCTATACATAACCTTCATCTTATAATGATCAGATGCATACGAAAAACAGAAGGGTACCTATTTTGGGTCCGTACAACTCTGAGGTCATACAAAACCGTCATATAAGCCCCAACTTGCGATTTTCTTATCTTATGGTAATTTTAAAGTTTTCATTGTAAATCCACCTTAAAGTGTCACTGTCGTTATAACTTTCAAAACCAAAACCAAAAGTAGATGTGATATAAAACAAGTTTGCAATTTTTTCTTTTTTAGTTATCACGGAGAACACGGCACTTCCTGTTTTCTGACTCTTTTTCCCAAAGAGTCAGAAAACAGAAAGTCCTGTGTATCCCAGGCCTTGTGAGCACTCACAGAGAGAAGGCAGTCATGGGATTGATTGACCTATTGAGCCGTGACTCTCTGTACTGGCTGGAATTCCTGTGTTTAATCTGTTTTTTTCCACCAGTACAAATCTGCCGTCAGGAGACTGGACCTGGATCTCTGGTAAGTACAGCTTTGTTTTACAGCATGATAACAACAAAAATAAATAATGAATGTATATGGCAAACTTGCTTTATATCACATCTACTGTTTTTTATTTATATTTTGAAAGTTATAACGACAGTGATACTTGTTTCGAATAGCAACTAATGGATGGCTATAAATAATATAGAAGAATGCAAATACATATACAAAACGCAGCCCATAGACTTCCATATTATCTGCATCGCTCACAGTCTCAATGGCTCCGGACCATTTCAGATAAAGCATTCCTGGGGCTGAAACAACTCATCTCAACAAACAATTTCAATACGGAATAGTTTATTTTTGTTGAAAAGGTTAAAAAATCCATACACAAGTATGCACCCCGTTCTTCTAGGTGGGCGAGCTGGTCCCTGGCATGAATTGTGATCTTAATTATGAACAAAGAGCTGAAGCGGTCGCAGCTATCTTTATGGGAGATAAGAATTAAATATTTTTCCAGACTTTTATGTGAATAGTTTCATGAAAATTGATCAGGTCTAAAAAGTCACAGTCCAAATGAAGCTAAGGTTAAGGATAATTTATACATGATATTCTTAATTTTATTCGGAGCCCTTTTATTACTATATAGGCCTTTATGACTTTAAAGAAAATGTCAGTGGCAGCAAATGACATTGTACTGAATAATCTAGTTATGAGGGAAAAGACATTTAAAACTACTGTATCGCGAGCGGTATTGCCGGATTCCTGCTGAACGTACACTTTCAGTCTCCACAAACTTGACTGACTGCTGTTCCCATTTAATCCATGGCATCTCTGGTACTGATGATAATTTAACATTTAAAGGTTTAAAGGTAAAGATGAGCTAAATACATGTGCTTATTCCCCTTATCTCTTATTAATGTTCCTAGAAGTATACTGAAAAGTCTTTCACTTATTTTCTGTATTATTTAAGGCTGCTATACAGCTTGCAGTCCTAGGGTTAGAATAGTACAGTGCCCCCTAGTGGCCTTATTACTTTAAAAAATGGTAGGATGTTTGTTTTCAATGTACTGTAGTAATTGCTGAGATGATAGAACAAGTTGATTCACACATACATGTATATCTTTTACATCAATGTATTTCCCAGTAACCCATTAGCCCAGAGATTCCCAACCTATCGAAAAGGTTTCCAATCACAAGGAATCCAGTATTTTCATCCAATTTTAGATACAAGGACATTTACAGTTTTAGTGTCATTTAAAACAAAACGTTTGAGATGTCACAGATACATGTCCAAGTTTTGATCTGTTAGGATCTGAGTGTGGAGAACTACACCAGTTGCTGGAAGGAGCTGGGAGAAGCGTTCCACTAAGTACTAGGGGTGATCAAACAGCGGAAAATCTTAGGTTCTATCGAATTCGAACCTTTCAGAACCTTCCGCATTTGATTCCTGATGCCTTCCCAGTCCGTGGGGAAGGAGGAGACAGCCCGGGTACCGCCTGGAATTTAGCCTATTACCTAGGCTGAATCCCAGAATTACAGGCGGTACCGGGCTGTCTCCTCCTTCCCCACAGACCGGGAAGGCATCAGGAATCAAATGCAGAAGGTAAGTCAAGGTTCGAGTTTGATAGAAACTAAGATTTTCCGCTGTTCGATCATCTCTACTAAGCACCTCTATCCCCGGCTCGCTTTGCTGCAGTAGATGGGCTCATAGACTTTCTATGGAAGAGTGAGAGAGACTGGCAGAGAAGTGCTTAGCTGGGCATTTCTCCCCATTCATTCTAGTAATAGATGGGGCTCTCAGTAGCCAGATTGTTTAAAACTTTTAATGTGCCACTGTACATGTCATAAGTAGAGATGAGCGAACCAGGTTCGGTTTCGAGTCTATCCGAACCCGAATGTTCGGTATTTGATTAGCTGGGGCTGCTGAACTTGGATAAAGCTCTAACGTTGTCTGGAAAACATGGATATAGCCAATGACTATATCCATGTTTTCCACATAGCCTTAGGGCTTTATCCAACTTCAGCAGTCACCGCTAATCAAGTGCCGAAAGTTCGGGTTCGGATGGACTCAAGCATGCTCCAGGTTCGCTCATCTCTAGTCATAGGTTTTTTTTTTCTAAAGATTTATTGATATTGCCTAGATGCAAAAACCTTTTCACGCTAACTAAAATTTTAGTTTCATCTTTCGACTTCTTTGTCCAACTCTTTTTGTATATCAAAATTTTGGAGCGGTGTGAGTAGTGTTGTGTTAAGCGAGCATGGCTGGTTAAGCATAGTGTTCGATTGAGCATTGGGGTGCTCGATCAACCTCGATGCTTAACCAAGCACCTTGTAGATGACCTTCAATAACTTCATACACCTTCATACACCTTCAATAACTGTTGGCCTATGGCTGTGTGACAGCCTATTCCTGTATCCATGTTTTCCCGGACTCCCTAGGACTGCGTCCAACTTCTTCAGTCAACAGTATTAAAATACCGAACGATTTTAGCAGTTATTAAATGTGTGCATAGCCTTAGGCTGTGAAATGTTTGCTTAAAACAAGACATGTTGAGTATATAGCATAAAGCATTATCTGGCTATAGAATCCAACTTCTAATCTTTTTGTGTCCCCAAGAACATAAGGGTTAAAGGTACTTTTGAATAAGTTTTTCTCTTTCGCAATTTACAAGTGACCAAAGTTCTAATCTACATGTCTGAAGAAGCATTCAGGGATCCATTTCTCTATGTCAGACCATAGCTAAATCATGGACACAAAGTCTGCTCTGCAAACGTCCCCCAAGAGTCTGTAGTTTATTGGTTCCACATTGGACATTATTTGTTAGGGGCATTAGATAGCCCAGATGACATTGCTGATGCGTCTTCCCTATGTGTTAATACGGTCATACTAATCCAACCTGCAGTAATGAAAAATGATGAGGAAACCAATGGAGGGTACTCATTTTATCCAGGTAATTGTGTCCACCAAGGAGAGTATCCATTTATTCTGGGATGGTCGTGACTAGAGGGGCTAATCAGCTCTAAGTAGGCATCTCCATGGAGGTTCTTACATTGGCTGAATGGTTGTCCTGGGTGTCAGTAGATATTACTACTTATGAGTTCATCTATATTAAATATCTCAGAGTCAATCATGTTTATTCCGTTTGTCCATCTTCATTAACCTGAGCACCAAAAGGAAAAGGATTTGATTTGAATAATAAAAAAAACGAATCTATTTAATCAGATTAAGTAAATTAAGAGTAAGCCTGATGAATTTTATATCTTACAGTCAGAGAATAAGATATTGTAAGACTCTTTCGTATTCATAAAATATAGTATTACTTAGAATATTTTATTACTATTTTGATAGGACTGTATTTGATTTATATTTCTAATATTTGATTTATATACTAATTTTATATATATATATATATATATATATATATATATATATTGTTATGTGTTGTATTAATATAAAACCAATAGTGATGAGCAAATCTCGAGCATGCTCTGTCCGAACCTGAGCATGTGGCATTTGGTTACCAGTGGCTGCAGAAGCTGGATGCAACCCTAGGGAGTCCAGGAAAATATGGCTGTATCCAACCTCTGCAGCCTATGGCTATGTTCACACTGCGTAAATGTACGGCCATTGTTGCCATCAGCAACAAAGGTCTTACTTTGTACGGTATGGAACACTGCGTGTACTTCTATAGGATCCCGGCTGGAGCGTATACACATGGTAGGATCCCATGCGGCGCTGCAAAGAACTGACATATCACTTTTCTGCGGCCGTAATTCAGTGAATTGCGGCCGCAGAAAGCTCTTGTCAGTTAACACAATGAAGCGAGCGGCTCCGTCCGCTTGCTTTATTGTGTGCTATGAGAGTTCTGATGCGGGCGCGCAGTGATGTGCCCGCATCAGAACACTGCAGCTGGTAAGATCATCCGGCCAGTACTACAGTACCGGCCAGGATGATCTTTGCAGGGATCGGCCGTTCTGTGACCAAGACAATGAAGAGGTCATTGTGCTCCAGCAAACACCAGGGCAACCTAAGGGAAAAATCTCACCATTACACATAGTCTTCCTTAGTAATGGACACAGAGGGGGACATGTATCATGTGGCGTATCTTTTTTGTTCGGCGGAAAAAGATGATTTGCGAATATTTTATCCGCAAATCGGCCGTTTTGCGCATAAAATATTCGCAAACTGGCTCTTTCCGGCGGGTACGCCAGGGGGCGGGGAGGGGGTGTGGAGGGGGCGGAACGGGGGGGTCGCGGACTCATAGTCCGCGCGATTCAGCATTTTTTTCACTCAAAAATACGCTGAAAACCTACTCCAGCCCTCAGCTGGCGTAGGTTTTCGGCTGTGCGCACCAGAGCGCACGGGATTTATGTAGAGGCAGTCCGCCTCTACATAAATCTCCGTAGCGCCGGAGATGCGGGGACATTTTTAAGTCCGGCGTAAAAAACATCGGACTTAATAAATGTCCCCCAGAATGTGTGGGAGATTGGTATAGTGGACAGCAGTGACAGCCACTCCAGGACTTAGAGGGAATTTCTGCTAAAATAAAGAGACTGCTGGAGCACAGATCAACAAAAGAAGTAAGGTCAAACTAGGTCAGTAATCAGGAGTCTATCTTAGAAAAAAAACACACCAGGAAATGAACACCAAAGGGCTTGTAGAACCCCGCAAAGTCAATCTGCCACATTTTATAGGCGCCCCATGGTGTTGTTCCTAACCACTTGCAAAGTTTTCATGTGAATACTTGCTTTTATCCATGGCTGATGAACAAACATTCCGAGAACTTATCCATTAGTATCATTTTTATATTATTTTTTTAATTGCTAAGAATGAAAGTAAGCTATTTTTTTTTCTTTTCTTTTTTCATGTTTTATACCTTGCACAAAATATAGTAGGTAAAAGCATTTAATTAAATGTAATTCCACTATAAATCCACTGAAGAATATGAAATCAAGGATCAAAGTTAAACAAATACAAACTATGTAGAATGACCTGATAAAGCTTCATCAGGCGTCTGTGACTCTATAGTCATATGAATAATTTATGCAATGTCAATACCCATAATGAACAGATAAAAACAGAGGACAAGTCGACTTGCATCCGACTAGCTCCTGGTCAAGTGACTGCTGTCATGTCAAAGTCATCAATGCGTTACACCGGGCCGTCAGTGTGAGAAGGCATTAATTCAACACAGCCTTGTCAGCAATGGCAAGCTATCACATCAATCTGACCAGTGAATTGTTACATGGGTGACTCAAACTATCAGTGTCATGCCTTACTCCGTACCAAGATGTATCTCATCAATCAGGCTGAGGGCTTCTTAGGGCTCAAAATGAGTAGAACAATGGACACAAGGTCAACATGGAATTGATGTAGCTTCAGAATAATGGGTATTAAGCTTGATGTGTCTTAACTGAACTGGGTACTGCATGTCCATTTGTTTAGTCTAACACAGAAGATGTCCAGTGTTTCGATATGATGTAAAATTATATGACCATAATACTTATTGCCTATCAAAATTATAGTCTCTAAATGATGAATTGAAAGTGATGACTATGAATGTAATTTGCTTGCTTGGAGAAGCATCTGCATAATTTCTGGACCTTCTCCACTTTGTAGGAGGGAGCCATCACCTGCAAATCATTCATGTGGTTAAAGGTGTTTCCATTTGGAACACTGACTTTTTGTTAGAATAATCTCCTATTGGGCCAGAGGATATCTCAATTCAATACATTCAATACATTTAATAATAGGTTTATTGAAGTTCCTATAAGATCAGCACAGTGTATACACAAAGGAAAGCAGATACTTAGATGTTTTCTTAGTCATGTTATACTATTATGGCCTTAAAGGGGTTTTCCCTTGAAGATGAATAGGTCTAAATTTTGGAAACATATTTCAAATGTACAAGCATTT
Source organism: Dendropsophus ebraccatus (assembly GCF_027789765.1). Lineage (NCBI taxonomy): Eukaryota > Metazoa > Chordata > Amphibia > Anura > Hylidae > Dendropsophus > Dendropsophus ebraccatus. Next base: position 25,810,136 of record NC_091461.1, read on the forward strand.
TGGAAATATACCCACTGATGTACCCACTAATCCCCCATGTGTCTGCTTTGCTTTTTTTTTATATAACCTTTGGTTACCACCCGCCTTTGCTTTGGGCATCCACTAAGATCGGTAGCTCATGCTCTATTCAACTGCAGTTTCCTGATTTGTCCCGTTAGTACTGGCAGTTGGTCTTCATTGCACAGACAAGCAAGGGGGCTTGTGGGATATTCTGTGCACTGTTGGCAACAGCAGGGTTCCAGTTCAGAGTGGAAACCGGGAAGTAATCAGGAACATGGTGTAAAACTGTAGAGGGATGAAAGTTATTTTATTAAAAACAGCACAATTGTACTCCTTTATATTTTTATGGAGCATAGATGATTTTATCAACTTTGCTTTCTGGGAAAACACCTTTGAGGTTCATTCACAAGTACCGGATTCACAGCGAAATCCGATGCAAATCCATGTAGTATGAAGTTCTATGGGGTTACATACTGTATCCGCAGCGGAATTTTCATCCCGCTGCAAGTATGTAACCCGGCCCCTTTAACCAGCCCGCCGCCCGCAGCATGCCTGCATATAAAGCATACATTACTTGCTCTGCACCGTGGCTGCGTTTGAGGCTCCTGGCTTCCGTCGGTCCCTATCAGCCAATCAGGGCTGTGCTGTGCACGAATGGGCTGATGGGAACCGACAGGTGTCAGCAGCCTCACATGCAGCCGCGGTGCAGAGCGGGTAATGTATACTCCGGGCCAGTGGCTGCGGGCGGAGGGGGGCCGGGTTACATATCCGCAGTGCAATTAAAATATGTAACCCCATAGAACTTCACACTACATGGATTCGCAAACTCGCAGCGTGAAATCCTCTGCAATTTCGGTACGTGTGAAGGTACCCTTAGGTGAACTTCTAAAGTCTGGTGGGTTGTATATGTATATATATATATATATATATATATAATCTTCCAGCAGTGAGATTAGCAGTGATAAGTTGTAAGAAGTTTCTTTGAGTGCCAACATTGGATGAATGTAGCACTAAAAAGCTTCCATTAACAATAATGCCATGAGGAAACACTAGATAACAACTGGGATTGGGCTCCATTGGAACAGTAGCAGAGGGTGATCAGGGCTGGTGAGTATGCTTACTTTTTTTTTTTTTAACTGTCTGGATTCAATTAGAATGTTCTTATGCTGTATCTTTGAATATAAAAGACTAATTTATGCATTCAATGTATTCTAAACAGTAGGAAATCTTTGAACTGGAAAATCTACATGATGAGTGATTCAGGTGAACTATTTTTCTCATGGATGGGGACAATGCTAAACTTAATGGGGGAGGTATATGGCCAAAAAAAGGTTATAAGTCTAAAATCACAATGCAAAATACAGGTATGAAGTTAGTTAACCCCCTTCAAGACCAAAGATCACACAAAAGTGAAGATCACACATTGTAGTCCCCTTTATGTCAGAAAGAGGTATCGGCAGTTGGAACATAAATAGCCATGTGGTGGAAGTGAAGGGGTTAACAATTTCTCATATAGTTGACAAAAGTGCAGGTGGCAAACTGATGGGGTTGCAATGTATAGAATAAAAAAAAAATCAGAAATGAATAAAAAATAATTATATAAAAGATAAAACAATTAATTAATATCAATATAAAAAAGACTAAACTACAGAACATTGTATAACTAATAGTTATCCAGGGCTCGTGTTACAGTTGTATTGTGTTTTTTTTTTTTTTTTTTTTTATTAAATATGTACAATCATTTCTAAAGAAACCTGTAATATCATTTGAGCTAAACTGATATTCCTGGCACTGGAAAACACACGGTGCCTATCACACCATCTAAGCTTATTAAAATCACCTTCACAGTAATTTCACATTTGCCTCCGAAAATGTATTTATTTAATCCATATTTAATTAAAAGCAGACATAGGAGAAGTATTTAGTTCAATGTATATTTTCAAAATTACATTGAAGATATGAGGTTATTCATTAAGCTGAGATACCGCCAATGGGGGCAAGGCTGCCAAGCTCAAGAAATCCCATTGACTAAGCCCAGTAGAATTTTCCCTTCCAGAGAAAGCGTTCCGTGACTCTTTGTTCCTTGAACTTAACAGAATTAAAGCTAGATTGTTTCTTTTTCATTTCATTTTTTTTTTCCGACAGCAGAGCTAATACAAAAATGTGCCCCTTTATACTCATAAGATTCCTATTAATTGAATAATCGCAAAAGCAGCTTACTGTATGGTATCTCTATTAAATTCCTTTTTCTTTTTTTCCAAGATAAAACTTTTTTTTTTTATTCCTTTAAATGCAAATCTTTTAGTGTAACACTGTGCCTAATCTACTACAACTAATTAATCTGTTAGTGCTGATGAAATGTTACCTCGCCATTTTTTTTTCTTGTTCCTTAGATACAATTATTGTAACAGTGGTAAATAAATCAATATTCCCAATTCAACTGTAAAAAACAATCAAGAAAAGCAGGGCTTCTCGGGGATAAGAAAAAAAAAGCAAAAAAAAAAAAAAAGAGCAAATAATATTTATTAACTTTGTAGCAATACACAGTAGAGTCAAATACCATTCAGGCATTTTCTGCAAGTCTAATAATAAACAAACCCAAATACATGATAGAAGTGGCACATGCCAATACTTCCCCATTTTACACAGCAGAGTAATTGAAGGATTTAATGAGAAACAAACCAATAAAAATAAATAGACCATGCGAAAAAAGGGAAAAAAAAAAAAAGACGGATCTGAAATGGAAGTTGTTCCGTTGTGAGTTTAGAATTTGCTCGCTTTGACCAATAAAATTATTTGAAGGGATTTCTCTGTGTTTAGAAACTTGTTGACTTTTTAAAAAATATTCTGCTCTTTAATATTATAGAAAAGTGGGGCTGATATTTATAAACAGGAGGATTTAATTGCTTATAATTAGAGATGGGCGAGTCCTAAAATGCTTGGGTGCTCGATACTCGAGACAAATATATCCCGATGCTCAGGTTCTCGTTTCGAGTAACAGACCTTATTGAAGTCAACAGGAAATGAGCATTTTTGCAGGGGACCAAAGCTCTGCACAGGTAAGGTTGTGTGAAAACCTGGAAACTGCAGAAAATGATGGAAACAACACGGAAATGGACAGGAAACAGTACCACGTGCACAGGACACTGCACGGTGAGGATAGGTAAAGCTGAACTACAGATCCCAGCCAGCTAAGAGAATTTAGCAACAGGACAAATTGACTACTGACAGCTGCACTACAAGTCCAAGCAAGCAGCCAAGAGTAGCAACAAAAAAAAAAAGTTTAAAAAATTTTAAGCCCTTCCTGCCTAACCGCACACTAACTCCCTGCCTAACACTCTCCCTGACAGACAGAAGCTCTCTCCCTAATCTCTTCCAGCCTGCGTCTGATGCGAGCATTGCGGGACCTGATTTTTATATGCCCAGGTCATCTATTATGGCCAGCCAATTGCTGCTATCGACATGTAGGGTTCCTACGTAATGCTACGAGCTCCCAAAGCCTCTCCTGCATGATGATTGGCTGAGAAAAAAAAAAAAGCTGCAAAACATGCTAAATGCTCGTCCAAGTAACGAGCACCATCGAGTACCCTAATACTTGAACGAGTAGCAAGCTCGGACAAGCATGCTTATAATATTTACACAGAGATGTCATAGTTTAGGAAAAACATATACAAGAAATCCCCCGAAATGAAAATGGTGAGACACGTAAGACATGGCTTTAGCTAGTTGGCTAGTATTATAAGTGATGTGTTAACATGTCTTTTGTCAACTTCCTTTATTTTAGCATCAATATTAGGAATATGAATGTAAAGCAGAGGTAAGTCAGTAGTGTAATAAGGAATTATGTTGTTCCATACCAATAATAACCATCAGCCACAGTCGTGGTGTTCAAGAAATGTAAAAGTCATCATTCTGTGGCCTTTAAGTGCTCTAAATACTACTAAATGTTGCCCCCTCCCCCCACCCTTCTCCTCAGAAATAGCAGCTTAAGTAAGATGGCTGCCCGACTCATGGCTGCCAACTATAGGTGCACAACTCCCTATTTGATCACCAGTAGCTGAAAAACTTGTATGCAGCGCATAGCTGTATCCATGTTTTTCAGGACTCCCTAGGGCTGCATCCAACTTCTTCAGTCACCGCTAATAAAATGCTGCACAATAAAGTTTAGATGGACTTGAGCATGCTCTGCTGCTCACCTATCAGAATAAGTCAGGGAAAGGAGTATTTAGACAGAGGGAGATGAACTCTCCCACAGCTTGTCCTTGAGATTGAACATCCAGATGCCAACTAATCATAGCTCAATGATGTTAATGCTGTCAGAGATAGCCAACACTGCCATAGACAACGACTCCTCCTTGTCTCATCACCCCCCCCCCCCCCAAGCTCCCTTAGCCTGCCCATCGGGCGAACGGGGAGTACAGCAGGCATATGCCAGGGAGAAGGGGCGAATCTATAAATGTCCCCTATAGAGTTATTATTTGCACAGTTTATTGGGTGTCAGACAACGACTTGAAAGCCAATATGAAGATCCTCAAGGTTTTATGGAAGTATGGGGACCAGCCAAGTATTCTTTTTTGGGTAGGGTGAGCTCCCAGATATGAAATAGAAGTCCAGCCTTCCAAGGTTAAAAAACGCGTTCCAAACATATCTCCCAATCATTCCGTGTTTGAAATAGCAATATATAGGTGCGCATATAATGTCCAAAAAGTCTAATAAAACCAGAGGTTACTATGAATTCACACTACGACCTAGCATAAGCACAGTGTCGGCAGTAAAAATATACCCGGTTTGTTTCCTCTGTCTCCCGATATTTCCAGTGGATAGACTTCCCGCTGGTATCGGTAGATCCCCTTGTACAAGTTCAATCTGGAACCATTGCAATGGTGTGGAGGTGGCCTGGCAGGCGGCTTCCTCCAAAAACAAACGTAAACACTGGTTCAAAGGTTTCCCGGGGAAGCAGTGATGTCACCATCAGGTTCAACCTAGAGAAACCCTACTGTGTTGATCCAGAGGAAGGCAAAACCCCTTATGAGGAAGTTGACAATTGCCCCATCACAGGGAGAAAATTCCTTCCCATGTTCCAAGGCTGGACTTCTTTTTTCATGTGATGTTTTGCACAGGGAAAGAATCATTGGTAAGTATGTGGTGAGCTTCTTTACAATTACATATTACTTCATATTTACTTATGATGTTTCTTTGAGGAAAAACTCTTGGCAATATTTCTCCTAATAAAGTTAGAACATTATCAAGGTTTGATCCCCTAATTTATCCCATTTCATTTAAATATAAGCTTATCTATATATAAATAGATTTACTTTGGTGAAAGTTATCCACTTTACTGCGTAGTGAATGTGTTGTAGTTTCACTGACTTTCAGGCACATTAAGGAAGACATCTCACCTGAGACAGATTCTTTTTTGTTAACTACAGGTTACTCAAAGCCTCAGGAAAATTTCGCCACACCAGATTTGCTCGAGAGAGAAATGACTAAGACATATTCTCGGTGTTCTAATTAATTTTGGGTTCGTTCCTGTCCCTGCTGACCCCTTACTGTATCAGAGTGCTCCACACAGGTCTGCAATACCGAAGACAAGTCTCAGTAGCAGAACAGATTTCTAGGTTGCCCAGCCTGGCTGTTTAGCATTTTACTGTACTTAATATATATGTATAACACTGGCCACATGAGTTACAGCTGTGGCGGTGACCCGCGTTCTGGGCCACTGCACCCACTTCTGTCGCCCCTCATGTCGACAGATGCCAGAGCCCATGTCACAGGACCCGGCGTTACCTCCACTTCAGCCCAGCAGAACATCTTACCCGTTCACACTACAACTTCCCGCTCCTCTGCTATGTGTGCATGGCCCCGCCTCCGAGGGCACGTGCGCTGGCTCTGTGAGTTTTAAAGGGTTCCAACCCGTGACTGCTGCCTGTTGTTTGAGCCTGTGACTTCTGCCCTGGTTCCAGTCGTGAGTCCTGCTGCGTCCCTGCCTATGTGTCTTCAGATGCACCTCGCCTGCTTTCGCTAGCAAGCCAAGCCAGGAGTAGCGACCTGGGGGTCTCCTGCCGCAGCAAGTCCAACTCTCCTTGTGGTGGGCACTGGTAAAGTCCAGATTCCCCTTAGACTTTGCTTCCTGGTGCAGCTTACGCCATCACTAGTGGCAGTTTGGTGGATCCATGACCCCTGTTGTAACAATATGTTTCAAACAGTTATTAACTGAGTGCAACTCAAGCATGCTCAAGTCTGATCGTTCGGCATTTGAATACTGGTAGCTGCAAAATGGCCTATGGCTGTATTCATGTTTTTCTGGACTTTCTAGGGCTGCATCCAACCTCTTCAGTCAGCAGTACTTAACCCCCCACCTGAACACTTGTACGTGTAGCCACTAGCCAAGCATTTATGTGTATGAAAGGGTAAAGCAAAATAGGCCATCAGTCACTGATCATGAAGTGCCAACACCCCTGCAGATCAACTGTTCAATGCCCGCACTACACAGTGAATAGAGCCGGAAGAAAATGCCTCTATTCACTGTGTAGTGGCTGAGCTTAGCGGGGCCTAGAGAATCCGTGTCCTAGGCCTGTGGTGCCTTTGTCTCTACATTCTTCTGTCATCACCACCTGGGCTGGATCTTTATCTTTGGTAGGCTTAAAGAGGATGTACCACGGATCGAACTGCGCCATCACGGGGAAGCCGGTGCCGTGGTCCGGTTGCCATGCACGTTTTATGCACCGGAACCGGCCGATGCTCAAGCACTGGAGGTAGGCCTGTCCACCCCCAGTGGGAGGGAATTCCGTCCCCTGTATAACGCGGCTCTGTTTTTCGACTTCCCCGTGACCGCGACGTTCGATCCGTGGGTCCACCTTAAAGAGGATGTACCTGGTGGTACATCCTCTTTAAGGCCCTTTTCCACGGAACAATTATCGGCCGTATTCGGACGATATCGGCCATTATGGTTAATAATCATCCTGTGGAGTTGACAGCAACGTTCAGCCGACATTATTCATGTCGGCTGATTGTTGCAGTCGTTTGTCTTTCAACATGTTGAAAAACAATCGAGTGATACAGCAACGATCTGCTGCCGTCGCTCTGTGGAATAGGAGCGTCGGCAGCAGACGCTGCTGTATCCTATGGGCTGCACAGACAATCAGCAATCTCCCAGGCAGCCCCCCTGCAGCTCCCCTCGGCCCCCCTAGACTCACTCCCTCCCTGCAGCCGCCTGGAATAGCGGCAGCAGCGAGCGGGGAACGGGGAGTAAACGAGCGCTAATAGCGCTCATTTGCTCCTGTCAGTCAGCCTGTGGAATAGGGGCATTAGGGTACAGATACTATTAGCCCCACCTCATTGATTCTAATGGAGCCGCGTTATAGAGGGGTGGGAGATTTCTCCCACTGGGGACGGGCCTACCGCCTCTAGTTTTCACCCTCGACCGGGTACCCACAAATAGAATGATGCCATACACAGGAACGGGGCCGTGGTTAAAAAAAGGGACTACAGCACCGGTTTCCCTGCGCTGGCGTCTTTCTATACATGGGTAATACTTTAAGCAAATTTACCTGATGGTACATTCCTTTTAAAAAAGAGGTTAACCAATCAGAAGCTCCTACTCCAAACAAGCCCTGAGCTGAGGAGTACGATCAGCTGATTCACACTAACCAATGACCAATTAGCTGTGACTGCCCCCCCCCCCCCCAAAAAAAAAAAATAATAATAATAATAACAGACACAAGAAGATGAAATAGAATGATAGCAGTTTTTCATAACAATGACATTTCTATGAATTTGATCTGTAACACACATTTCACAGGCTTGTGCCATATGTATATTATCTATGATATATTTTACGTTTACTCATAGATCGTTCACCTTTATTTGACTTGTGCAATAGGAATTTGTCAATCTATAACTGTATTTGTCTGGAATAACACAAAGAAACAATCCGGGGCTTTCCCTAACATGCAAAATATCCTACATTACATTTCAAATGACCAGACCTTTATCTGCCATATATATCTAAAAAGGTATAATTAACTAAGTAAGCCGGCCTTCCCCTGATGCTTTGCTCTCCGTATTCAGAATTCAAAATGCCGATTGTAATAAGTTATGGCTGTGTACATTGCTTGGTTAATGAAAGCAAGTAAGGTTCAAAGACCAAGTTCAAATAGGTCATTCCCTAGACGGTGAAAGGTCGAGCCTGGTGAAGGGGTCGTTGACCCTTTTACAAGACTTTCAAGTGTTCTCATGAAGAGTATTGACTAACCACAGCGGTTTATTTCAGACCGAGTCCTAGCAAAACATCTATGGAAGGAACGCAAAAAATCAATGAAACTTGTATAAAGAGGAGGATTTATTACAAGTGCCAGTAAACCATAGGGAGATTTTGAAATATTGTACACATAAAACATATAAATTATTATTAGTGAAGAATAATAAAGTATGTTTCGAATCATTATGGCGGGTGATGAAATTAATATAAAATGTAAAATATGTTTAGCCTTACATAAAGTTTTTGCCTAGACCTAGAGAACTGTAGAGTAACCTTTAGTATACGTTTGTATATTAAGTCCATTGACTCCAATGATATATCGGTGTGCTATATATTGTATAGCTCTGTCCCATACCAGTTTTTGTAATGCATATTTGACATCCTTTTATATCTTTTTCAAGCCTTTCTAAGACCTTGAGTCATATCACAATTGGAACATTCTTTTCTGACCAATAATTTTATATCAGTCTTAGCCACTGGATTCTATGGAGAATATCCAAGGTATGGAATTTTTACACAGCTGCGCCACATATAGCACTAAATTTATTATTTTTATATATAAATTATGTACTTTGATATAACCTTTTACTGTAATGTCACATAGATTTTTTTGGAGCTACGTTTTTCTCAAACAGATCCAAAACCACAGCATATCTATAAGCGGGGTGTAACAACATAGTATACACTCCAGCCGGTATCGCTAGTGGTGCAGCGTCAGCGGCGTCAGTCAGAAAACCATATCAGTTCACAAAATGGAGCTTGCAGCTCCGGCTGCACGCTCCATTGTGTGCAGTGGGGAATTCTGATGCAGGCACGCATGGATGCGCCTGCATCAGAATTCAGTGCCACTAAAGATAATCCGTCCGGTACTGCAGTACCGGCCGGGGTGATCTTTTCTAAGACAGGCCGTTCTGTGACACGCCGGTCTTTCTGAACATAGCCTAATAGTGTGATTAACAGAATAACCATTCGTCCCTATGGTCTCATGATAAAAATCCATTACTTTCTGTGACCCCTCAAAAAAATATCATGGCTCGTGTTTATAGAACACTTTTAAAGCCAACCACATAGCTTGAAAGGGAAATATATATATATATATATATATATATATATATATATATACTTTTATACTACCAATATCAAACAATGCACAGCAGTGAATAAAACATAGTCTGTCCAAATACAAAATATCACTTGTTACATCTATCCTGAAAATCTTTTACTTTTGGGTTTATTTGTGTACTTTACATGTGGATTACATAGAAGACTTTATTGGAGAGATTAGTTAAGCCTGTGGTATTATCACTGGGAGTTGGGGTGTAAAGTTTACTAGAACGCTATAAGCCGTGCAGACAATCCATGTCTTACTTTCCTGGGTGGCTGATTGGACTGATAAGAGTTTCTGCTGCAGCAATGTAAAACTGGTTACGATGGGATCCCGATAACCCCCCATGGCGGTGCACCAGAGATGAAGTTTTATTAATAAACAAGTGCTGATATTCCGGATTACTTTCACAATACTAGGGTGAAAAGATAGTACAATACAATGCAATATTTCCCATTCAAAACATTATGTTTTGTGAGCGGTGAACGTAATTACAAACACATTTTCTGCATACGAGGAGGTGTTGCGAGCTCCAGCATTTGGCAGGAATTGTAAAATGTGTGAAAACAAACACTCTACACTTTTACAATAACACAGCATGACTCATTGCATCTTCCCCGCAAAGCTCCCCGACACCTCCACTCAAGGTATAGCCGAGCCATCTTATTATTCCTCCGGTAAAACGGAGCTAAAAGATGTTAATGCCATTTTATAAATGACTTTTTTTTCCCCTCTCTCTCTTTTGCAAATAACAGCCTTCCCATTGTACGTCTGTATTTTGCAGCTTAGAACATCTGTGCCGCAGAATATAGGATTATGCCGTGAAACCTTGGATAAAACACAATGTTCATTTGTCGGTAACTACAGAGATCATAACAGATGCTTTAGAGGAAACAGATGATGCACTTTTGGCTAATAATTACCTTATGCATTCTGTGTATTCATTAAATAATATTAAATTGATCTTGTTAAAACCATCAAGGGTTTTTTTCTTTTCTCCAACATTAAACAATTTTTGGACCTGTACATTAACTCAATGTGATATAGAAATCTTTACATTGCGCATATGTGAAAATGTCCAGAAAAAAAAGTTTGATATGATAAGAGAATCAGCAGGAAGAAGCTGTAGGCTGTAATGAAGCCAACAAATGCTAAGTGGTCATGGAAGGCGTTGTTGACAAATGGATCTGAAATAACTATGTTAACAAAATAGTGTAATGGCATGGCTAATATGGTCTTAAGGAAAACACATACAGACGTAGACAAGCTGAATACATCATTGAAACATTCCTTTGCGTTGGTAACAAAAACTCACTGCCATATTACCCTTAAAGGGGTTATCCACCTAAAAGCTAAAAAATAAAATACTAGCTGCTCTTACTCATCAAGGACCCCTGCGTATTTTGAGACGTCTCCTGTCTTTCTAGCTGCTGCCATTCCCGAGTTACAAGTTTTTCTAAAAGCCGATCTATAACCAAGATGGCGCTGTCCATGTTTGTAACAAAACACAACTGTGAAAAGCAGATAATTTCAGGATATCCAAGTAGTGGCTTATCCCTATGATGGTCAACTACTGTGCGACCATAGGGAGTCTGAGGTTTAAGATTATCAATGATCACAGAATCAAGGGGTCCCTTTATTGCTTACCGTGGCACTGTGAGTATGGTTTGCACAAGCCAGTAAGGAAGAGAATAGGCAGCACTCTTCATTTTTTGATCGTTGCTCTTGGCCTACGAGGCCAGTGGAAGCGTGCAAATGCGAAACGATTGTAGCCTTAGTGGGACGCACAAAGCATGACTGCCTGTAACCTATTATGGTGATGAGACAATAAACCCAGCACTTGTATGGTGAGTGGCCGCCTTCTCGTTATTTTGTTTGCTTGCATTAGACTCTTTTTGGGCAGAGCACCACCCTTAGTGCCTCACTACAAGCATCACATCCTAGCCCGCCCGGGCCCTACTGCACTCACCCAGAACCCGCTATACGCAGACGGAGAGGCAGTGCCTAGCTAAACTTCTCTTACACGCTCTTATAGATAAGGTTTACACACCGTCTTTTCTGGCCATTCTACACTTGTTTTTTTGGACATCCATCATTTTGAGGCCAAATAATGGCTGTTATTTTTAACTCACAGACGTTATACAAAAAAACGGATGTTGAATAGCCAAAAAAAAGATGACATTGCGTGAATCTAGTGATATATTGTACATATTATATGGCTTAAATTTAGTGATAGGAGCCATAGCAGTTGCTATGAGGCTTAGAGGTCTAGGGGGCCCAAAAAGGTGCAATAACACAGGACTATCCAGATATCCCTCTGGGAAGGGCCCAGCCACGGGGTGGCTCCTGTAGGGAAACCATTAAAACCACCATATTAAGTGACCCTATAAGTCAATGTAATGACAAGGTAAAGACCAAGGACAAGTATCATCCACAGACAGCTGTTTTGGGGTGTTGCCCCTCATCAGTGTGGAGCATGATTCTGGTTAGCTGGGAGCAATACCTAGTAGGGCCATAAGAGAAACAGATAACTCATCTCAGGGAGACCAGCCAAAGAAAACACTGTCAGCTGTTTTTTTCACTCTACAGATCCATGAAGATTCCAGTGGGGTTGTTAAGATAACAATGGGACCTCTGATGGGTGGTCCCAGATGTTGGACCTGTGATTACACAGGATTCACTAATCACAGGGTTAGCTATGAATTAAAAAAGTAGGAACAGTAGAGAGTGTCAGGACAGAAAGGTAAAGACAAGATGAGATGGTGGGCCCTGATACTGAACCCACCCACTGCCCCTACCTACTTGCCTCAATCAGCCCTAGGCAGCCGCAGGCAACCACGAAGACATTCCCTGTACTGGATACGTGCAACACAGAACAAGACAGACAGACAAACACAATAAAGGGGAGTAAGGGAGCCAAGTCAGAACCAAACGGGCAGCACGGTACAAATTGGGAAAGAAAACGAATAGTCAAAGGTCAGTTGGGAGGTCAGGTAACAGGTAAATCGAGCAGAGGAATTAGGTGCGGGGATCGCAAGAATAGACAGGGGGAGCTGGGATCAGGGTATGAACCTTAATAGTCAGCAGAGAAGGACTGGCTCAGCTTTCTTTAACGAGGATCAAGAACCCGGCCCGGATCCCCATTGGAGCGGCGCTCTGATCCTCAAGGTTTCCGGACAGGCAGAGGAATAAGCCAATCAAAACACTTGCTTAGCTACAGCAATCAAGTCTAGCAGTGTCTTTGAGTTAGGTTAAATATTGTTGTTGTTTTTTTCTTTTCCTTTAGCCTTTACGTTTATCTTAATAGCCAATTCCTATAAATGTATAAAAAAAAAAAAAAAAAAAAAAAAAAAAAAACAGCTTTGCAAATTATAATAGAAGATTAGCCCAGCAAAGAGCACTGCACAGTTACTTATGGTCAGTTGCACCCTGTAATCCCAGAGGAACGTTGGTTCAAAATGTAGAATTAGCCGCTGTCTATGTAGAATTATGTTAAACACGGACTAGACTGGAAATCAATAATCTGTGTAAGTAGCTCGCCCTAGAGTCCCTTAATGAAGCTCCGTTGCTTCATAGAGTGGAAGAAGGTTGATTTACCTAGTAAATATTCTTTGCACAATATTCCAATTTTATTATTATTATTATTGCTGCTATTATTATTATTACTATTAGGCAAAATTTCTCAGGTGTTAACAATGTATCCAACTCAGCACGTTACTAAAACATACAAATACGCTATACACTATTTTTATAGTCCTCTCTTTCTCTCTTGTACTACTCACAGGAGGCAAACATGGGGTTCTCATATAAAGAAATTGTTTGAGTTTTTTTTTTTTAACGATTGCTTATTGATAATTCTGCCTCAATCCACTATGTGGGCATTGCTGTTCTGGCAAGGCTGATCGGCTGAGTGTTGGCTAGTGATGAGCAAACTCTCTGAACCACTTAGTTCTTCTGAACCCCAATGTTCGGCATTTGACTCCCGGTGGCTGGAGTAGTTGGATACAGCCTTAGGGCTGCCTGGAAAACATGGATACAGCCTATGGCCTATAGCTGTATCCATGTTTTCCAGGACTCCCTAGGGCTGCATCCATCTTCTCCAGCCTCTGAAAGTCAAATGTGTTCAGGTTTAGACAAACCCAAACGTTAAATTTGCTTATGATTATTGATGAGCCATCTATAAGATAAAAAGAGTAACAGAAAACCAATAATTCTTTTGTGTACTGGGATAACTCAGCATGGAGAACCAAATATAATACATTGTGGTACGATTGGGATAACATCTTTTCTGTTTTGACAATCTCAGCTCTGCTACATATATAAGTAGAGTATATCCATAGGGATTTAAACATATGTTACATTTATAAGCAGACTGTGTGGTTTAATGTGGAAAGAAACTCTGCATCTCATGCAGTAATGGACCGTAAACACAGGACTCAGGAACAAATTTTATTAGTTTTATATAGTGGAGGGACATAAACATTTTGGGGACATATTTATGTAAAATCATATAACTTAAAGGGCAATTCTGGGCAGGGGATGATGAAAGAAATAACATAGACTTATCTCACCTGCTCCAGCGTTGCTCCAGTCTGGACCCCTCCCCCCCCAGTCCCCGCTATGGCCACTGACTGGCTGGGTTGGCCTAGAATGTCATGTACCAGGTCCCCCTCCAACCAAGAAGTGGACGGGGACTGGAGGATCAGAGCTGTAGGATACGGGCATCAGTGCTGGAATGGGGGAGGTAGGTCTATGTTATTTTTTCATCCTCCTCCCTGCCCCTAATGCTCCTTTAACCCCTTCGTGCTGCAGCTAGTTTGGGCTTTAATGACCAGGCAAATTTTTCAAAATCTGACCTGTCTCACTTTATGCTCTTATAGCTCAGTGATGCTTTAACGTATGCTAGCGATTCTGAGAATGTTTTTTCGTCACATATGGCACTTTATGTTAGTGGCAAAATTTGGTCACTACTTTGTGTTTTTTTGTGAAAAACATCAAAATATCATGAAAAATTAAAAGAATTAGCATTTTATGAACTTTGAAATTCTCTGCTTCTAAAAAAAGAAAGTCGTAGCACATAAATTAGTTACTAAGTCACATTACCAATTTGTCTTCTTTATTCTGGCATAATTTGGTAAACATATTTTACTTTTTTAGGGTGTTATGGGGCTTAGAAATTTATCTGCAATTTATCACATTTTCGTGAAAGTTTCCAAAACTGATTTTTTTTTTAGGGACCAGTTCGTTTTTTAAATGGATTTAGAAGTCTGGTATCCTGAAAACCCCCATAAGTGACCCCATTTTGGAAACTACACACCTTAAAGAATTAATCTAGGGGTACAATGAGCATTTTAACCCTACAGGGGCTGGAGGAAAATATTCACAATTAGGCAGTAAAAAAATGGAAAATTAAAATTTTCCAATAATATATACGTTTAGATTAAAGTTTCTCATTTTCAAAAGGAACATGAGAGAAAAAGCACCCCAAAATTTGTAACACAGGTTCTCTTGAGGACAACAGTACCCCATATGTGGGCATAAACCACTGTATGGGCACACAGCAGGGCTCAGAAGGAAGGGAGCGCCAATTAGCTTTTCCAATGCAGATTTTGCTGAAGAAGTTTCTGAGCGCCAGGTGCGTTTGCAGTGCCCCTGTAGTGTCATCAGAGAGAAAAAAACCATAGGTCATCCCATTTTGGAAAGTGCACCCCTCAAAGAATTCATCTTGGTGTGTAGTGACCATTTTGACCCCACAGGTATTACAGGAAAGTATTCAAAAGAAGACAGTAAAAATGAAAAACTCAAATTCTTCCAATAATATGTTCGTTTAGTTTGAAATTTCTCAATTTCATGAGGAAAAAGAGAAAAAAAGTACCCCAAAATTTGTAACGCAGGTTCTCTTGAGTACAACGGTACCCCATATGTGGGCGTAAACCACTGTATGGGCACACAGCAGGGCTCAGAAGGAAGGGAGCGCCAATTAGCTTTTCCAATGCAGATTTTACTGAAGAAGTTTCTGAGCGCCAGGTGCGTTTGCAAAGCCCCTGTAGTGCCAGCGGAGTAAAATCTCCCAATAAGTCACTCCATTTTGGAAAGTACACCCCTCAGAGAATTCATTTTGGGGTGTGGTGAGCATTTTGACCCCACAGGTATTAGAGGAAAGTATTCAAAATTAGACAGTAAAAATGAAAAACTCGAATTTTTCCAATAATATGTTGGTTTAGTTTGAAATTTCTCAATTTCACGAGGAACAGGAGAGAAATGTCACCCCAATATATGTAACACAGGTTCTCCTGAGTAGAACGGTACCCCATATGTGGGCATAAACCACTGTATGGGCACACAGCCAGGCTCAGAAGGGAAGGAGCGCCAATTAGCATTTTCAGTGCAGATTTTTCTGAAGTAGTTTCTGAGCGCCAGGTGCGTTTGCAGCGCCCCTGTAGTGTCAGCAGAATAGATTCCCCCCAAAAGTCACCCCATTTTGGAAAGTGCACCCCTCAAAGAATTCATCTTGGGGTGTGGTGACCATTTTGACCCCACAGGTATTAGAGGAAAGTATTCAAAATTGGCCAGTAAAAATGAAAAACTCGAATTTTTCCAATAATATGTTGGTTTAGTTTGAAATTTCTCAATTTGACGAGGAACAGGAGAGAAAACGTACACCAAAATCTGTAACGCAGGTTCTCCTGAGTACAACGGTACCCCATATGTGGGCATAAACCACTGTATGGGCACACAGCAGGGCTCAGAAGGGAAGGAGTGCCAATTTACTGGAGCAAAACCGCAGCTAGTAATGGTTATTAGAATAGCACAGTTACTAAAATAAAATAAAAAAAATGAGATCACAGGTAATGTGGGGTGGTTACGGGCAACCAGGGGTGGTTATGGGCAACCTGAGGTGGTTACAAGTAATCTGGGGTGGTCACGGGCAACCTGCTGTGGTTACGGCAACCTGGGGTGGTTACAGGCAATGTGGGGTGGTTACGCGCAACCTGCAGTGCTTACAGACAATCTGGGGTGGTTACGGGCAACGTGGGGTGTTTACGGGCAATGTGGAATGGTTACGGATAAACTGAAGTGCTTATAGGTAATCTCAGGTGGGTACCTGTAATCTGGCATGGTTACCGCAATCTGGAGGGGGTCATTGGCAATTTGGGGTGTACAGAGGCAACATGCAGTGGTCAGAGGCAACCTGCGGTGGACGGAGGAAACCTGCGGTGGTCAGAGGCAACCTGCAGTGCTTACAGACAATCTGGGGTGGATACGGGCAACGTGGGGTGGTTACGGGCAACCTGCAGTGCTTACAGACAATCTGGGGTGGTTACGGGAAACGTGGGGTGGTTACGGGCAACCTGCAGTGCTTACAGACAATCTGGGGTGGTTACGGGCAACATGGGGTGTTTACGGGCAATGTGGAATGGTTACGGATAAACTGAAGTGCTTATAGGTAATCTCGGGTGGGTACTTGTAATCTGGCATGGTTACCGCAATCTGGAGGGGGTCATTGGCAATTTGGGGTGGTCAGAGGCAACATGCAGTGGTCAGAGGCAACCTGCGGTGGTCGGAGGAAACCTGCGGTGGTCAGAGGCAACCTGCAGTGGTCAGAGGCGACGTGGCGTGGACAGAGGCGACGTGGCGTGGTCAGAGGCGACATGCACTGGTTACAGGCAACGTGGGTTGGTCCGGGCAACCTGCTGTGCTTACAGACAATCTGGGGTGGTTACGGGCAACGTGGGGTGGTTACGGGCAACCTGCAGTGCTTACAGACAATCTGGGGTGGCTACGGGAAACGTGGGGTGGTTACGGGCAACCTGCAGTGCTTACAGACAATCTGGGGTGGTTACGGGCAACGTGGGGTGGTTACGGATAAACTGAAGTTCTTATAGGCAATCTGGGGTGGATACCTGTAATCTGGCATGGGCACCGCAATCTGGAGGGGGTCATTGGCAATTTGGGGTGGTCAGAGGCAACGTGGCATGGTCAGAGGCGCCGTGGCGTGGCCAGAGGCACCGTGGCATGGTCAGAGGCAACGTGCGGTGGTCAGAGGAAACGTGCGGTGGTCAGAGGCAAGGTGCGGTGGTCAGAGGCAACGTGCGGTGGTCAGTGGCAACGTGCGGTGGTCAGAGGCAATGTGCGGTGGTCAGAGGCAAGGTGCGGTGGTCAGAGGCATCGTGGCGTGGTCAGAGGCAACGTGTGGTGGTTACGTGCAATCTGGGGGGTTACATGTAATCTGGCGTGATTACGGGAAACCTGGGGGGGTTATGTGCAACCTGGAAGGGTTACAGACAATTTGGGATTGTTACTGATAAACTGAAGTGCTTATAGGTAATCTGGGGTGGGTACATGTAATTTTGGGTGGTTACGGGCAATCTGGAGGGGGTCACTGGCAATTTGGGGTGGTTACGGGCAATGTGCAGTGGTTACGGGCAACGTGCGGTGGTTACGGGCAATGTGCGGTGGTTACGGGTAATCTGGGGGGGGGTAGGGGTAATTTGGGAGTAAACTGCAATTATTACTATAATTAAAAGTGTGTGTTTTATTTTTTTGTATGTTTGTCGTTTTTTGTACTTTATACATTCATTTTCACTGTATTACTATGATTACTGTGATATTTTCTATTACAGTAATCATAGTTCAGTGACAGAGACAGAATTGGTCTCTGTCACTTTAAATTTTCCAAAGTTGGCTGGTTGTGGAGCACATGCACACTTCATAACCAGCCAGGACGCCGAAGAGGAAGGAGCTCCAGGATCAGGTAACGTATAAGGGGAAGGGGGGGTGACTGGGGGACGGGGGTGACAGGGGGGGTGGGGAGCATGGGGCTTTCATTCATTTAAACTTTTCCATCCCTGCGAACAAACATCGTTTGTTCGCAGGGATGGCGGCGGCCATCTTGGAAATGATGGCCGCCGGGGGAGGGGGGTTAGTTATCGGGGCACTAGGGGGGTCTGATCTGGGGTCTGATGGACACTTATTTCATCTCCCCCCGCCGTGGATTCACGGCGGGGGGAGATGAAAGGCGGCGGCGGCACCGGTAATCCCCTGTACCGACGGCCGCCGCTATAACGTTAATAGCGGCAATCGTCGGTAAGGGGTGGGGGGCCGTCCCTGCCCCGCAGCCTTATTCTCTGCCATCGCCGTAAAAAGCTGATGGCAGCAGAATAAGGACCCTTAGTGACCGCCGTAAAAAGCCGTATCGGCGGTCACTAAGGGGTTAAGTGAGCCTGTTATTCAATTAAACTATGAGTCTGAATGTTGCTCACTCCAATCTTCATACAGAGCTGAGATAAAAAGAAACATATACAGTGTTCAGTGCTGAGTGCTTCTGCTTTTGGTTCAGATGATACAAAATACTTTATTTATATACCACCAGAAAATTCTGCAGAGGTGTATAGATGTATAGATAGTCATTAAAGGTGAGTGCACCTCAAGCTTGCTTGAGTCTGATCGAGTGGCATTTGATTACCGGTGGCTAAAGAAGTTGGATACAGCCCTAGGGAGTCCTGGAAAATATGGATATAGCAAATAGCAAATGTTTTCCCAGTCTCCTTAGGGCTGCATCCAACTTCTTTATCCACAAGTATTCGAATGCCAAACAATCAGACATAAGTATGCTGAAGTTGCACTCATACAAAGTCCATGTAGTGGTCCTTAATGGGATTTCAACCCAGAAGACCAGCACTGCAAGGCAACAGGGCTAACCACTAAGTTACCATGCTGTCCAAAGCCCTTTAACTTGGTTGACTTTAGGATTGATTTACTAACATGCATAGTATATAGAATTTATGGAGCAACATGGCCTGAGTAGCTAAAAGGAACCCCATAACCACATTTATGAGTGACATATTGCATCTAATTGTACTTGTGTATTTGGAATAGACCTATCAGATCAGACCTACTAGGAGCTACTGGGCAGAGCAGCTTCCACCCTGAAGGACCTATGGCATGCCCATTTATTGGAATGTTGCAATACTGGCAACAACTAATAAGCAAGAGGAGCGCTGTTTCTGATAAAAATAAAGTAGCTATTGTATGTTTTCTGGATAACAAAAGCTAATGAGTTCACTACTACGTCTTCTTCCCGATAGATTGTAGATGTGAGGGTGGTCATATCGACATAATCTTGAGTCATTATAGATGGTGGTAAAGCCCCCACAAATTTGGATAAAAACAGACATTTTAACAGCCCCGTTGCTTCAGACCTCTGATCATCCCACTTAGAAAGAACATGCGGCAATTCCGATTGAACACCAGTCACTTAGATAAATCAATACTGAACTGTTCATCAATTTACATGGATACGTATTGATGTTGATAAGTGGAAATATGATCTGCCCAAAGCAAAGGAAGAGACCTGAGGAATCCGGGATAACTTTCCAGCTCCGAACGGCATCCACCCACTGAGGTCATCCACTACATGTACGTGGAAATGTTATGCCGAAACAATAATTTATGGCAATGTTATTTTCCAAAGTGAATTGTTTTGTAAATGTCAGAGCGGATTATCCATGTTTCTGATATGTCTTTTTGCAGTACATACTTGGAAAGATCTTTGTCTCTTTCTTTTGCGGCTGTGGTTTGGCAATGTTAATGTTGTGCATTTTTATTGAACTGTCAGTTCGTTCTGAAAAGAATTCATAGATACCATAATAAATCTCAAGGTTGATATGTAGGCAATTTCACTATATTCTTTACAGGCATTGAACAATACCCCCTTCCTTCTCAATATGAACTGGACCTAACTATATAGAAATATACTCTAGACAGAACACAACCTGACCCATTCTCCGTAAAGACCCCTGATGAAGCACCAGCCAACATACGTAGGGCAGGGAGACATGTCCTTCTTTTCCTAGTGATTTTTTATGTATGGTTCCTACTTTTTACAACATCTAGCGATCCTCATTTTACACTCGTCTGTATTAATATTGTACTTATAAGAGTGATACCATATGCAATCTCTTATTTCCAAGCCAGCTTATTAGGAATTACATGTATTTTCACCTACCAGATATGTATATAGAAATGATCCTGCAAATTACTTGGCTGTACAGGTCCAGTTTCTTGGTCAGATGTTATTACAGTCTATAGGGTGAAGCCATATTTATTTGAACTACATGTCCAGATGTCTGTATTGTAAAAAAGTACATATAAATTGTTTGTACATATTATATTTACAGTACAAATGTTGCTTGCTTGCTTGATCTGACCAACTGGAAATGACCATAATACAATTCTGTATACTTCATACATTGAATATGATAACTCGCAATATGACCTGATCACTAGACATGACCACAATACAATTCTGTATACTTCATACATTGAACACTGTAAGGATATGTGCACACTACGGAATCATGCTGGGAGGCGCGCATCTCTGCTGATCCAATAGGCTACTGTGGTTTTCCAGATCCCGTGGCCCCGCCGAAGAATGAGCGAAAAATGAAGATTATGGGACCAGCGGACATACGCATGTTCGCCAGCGGGGGAGAGCTGCGCAATCTGCGGCAGGTCATCCGCCATGATTCCGTAGTGTGCACATACCCTCACTCCCTATATGACCTGATCACTAGACATGACCATAATACAATTCTACTATACTGTACACATAGAATACTACAGCCCTTAATGTGATCTGACCACTTGATATTACTTGACATTAATACAATTCTAATATGCTTTATATATATTTTTGCAAAGTTCAAAACAAGTTCAGAAAGATGGAGGTCGAATTCCCTGGTGTCCTCCTCCAGGTCTCCGATGTCTCCAGCCACCTCCAGCCCATTCAGTCAGTCACCAACTGAGACAGAACAGCACCACAGCCAGTGATTGGCTGAGTGAGCTGTCACTCTTGAGACAAAAATGAAGGCCGGCTGAGGCAATTACTGGCTGCGACCCAGTCCAGTTTCATTCAATGGTTGGCTAACCGGATTTTGGCAGCTGCAGGGGACAGGAGACACCAGAGAAGGACACTGGGGGAGCATGGACAGGTATGTATAGATGATCAGATTTTTTGAAGACCCGCAACCTTTTAGCTGTTTTAGTGCGGTTTGTTTAAGGTTCGATTAAGACAAACTCAAACTTTAAAGTTTGTCATACCTGCCAAACCGAACTTTTAAAAAGTTTGCTCATCTCTACCTTCCATCTTTGGAGCACTGGAGCATTGCAGGTCAAAAAATAAAATCATATAATCCATATCTAGAGTATCCACCTCTGGGTGCGGACTATTTATTATTGGCTCAAGGACTGGAAGGAATTTTATACAATCGGATAAATGGAGTTTTAATGGTTTTAATGTACTCTCTCATCAAAGTATCCTTTATTCACTTGGCTAAACATATATAACAAATCCATCTGCATACATTCTCAAAGAGATATTTGACGTTTTGGATAAAATTCAGTAATAAAGAACATTATTCATAAAAGTAAGAAATTATGTTACCTTTTAGGTATGTATTATATATTGCCAACTCTTCAAAAGGGCAGACTGTATTTGACATTGAATATGTTTCATTTAAAGCCATAGTAAATACTGTAGGCTATACCTCCCCATCAATATTCCATATTTACATTGACCACTTGGGATTCAAGGGTTTTTTTGTGTGTGTGACCGCTCCTCTACGTAAAATATACATTTCTCAAGGTAGAACAATGCATTCTTTTTTCTTTTAATTGAAGAGATATAAATATATTATATATAAATGTGCAGGAGAGGAAAAATAGGTTTCACATTATACTGTACATTATGACTGTTGTGGGTGAAACAGAGGTCAGATACTGGCCTGAGATGAAATTACTTTTCCTGGCTGTATTTTCCAAGCACTTGCAGTTTACAACACAAAGCAGCTTCATTCAGCAAAATTTTGGAGTACAGCAAGATGTCAGCAAGGTAGTAGATCAGAAATAAGCGAATAAGGAGTTGAACAAGTTGGCACCAGGGACCGAGCTCCTTCCATCTCATTATAGCCGTGCCGCCCAATCATTTTCAGGCTACAATTACTCAGGTAAGGGCTTGCAGAATTATTGCCGGGCAATTTTCTAAGGTGATCATTTATAGCTACATACATGACACTTTTATTAGGACAATTTCTGATGAACGTTATCCAAAAATATCGTTCAAAACTGAGATGTCCATGTCTAGGACCCAATATCTGATCTTAACGAGGTGAAATTACTATTTAAAGGGATGGGGGTTGAATTATTTTTACAATGAAAGTTGCTCAAAATGTACTTATGGGCACTATAGTTATTTAAAAGTGAATCTCCAAAGATGGCAAGAGCCACATCTCCCACCCGCAGAAGGAGTCATACGGAAGAGGATTTAGGAGTAAAGAAGAGCGCGACTTCAATCCAATCACTTGGCATTTGAATATCAGTGGCTGAGGAAGTTGGATGCAGCCATAAGGAGTCCTGGGAAACACGGATACAGTCTAGGGCCGATGGCATGGTCAAGTTGCACTCATCTCTATCCCTATACCATCTCTATCCCGAAGTTGTTACCCACCACCAGTTTAACAATTCTGGCTGGAGACTGAACTATAAAGATCCCATTTATATCTGTACTACCTGTACTACTAATTTAACATTTTTGGGGGGGGTCTTGAGATGTTAATCAAGTATAGTCAACTTTCATGTTTTTATTATTGTTGTTATTATAATGCATTTTTTTATTATAGTTAGGCCCTTTCTAAATCCTCATTGGTTATTACAGATCCAGTACAAAACAACTTACTGTATGATTTGAAAGGTACCTTTTATTAGAAAAGACTTTTGACATGTGACAGAGACATTTAAAAAGTTTTGATCGTTTGGGATCTAAGGGGGGCATTTATTAAGTCTGGCGTTTTTTACGCCGGACTTAAAAATGCCCCCGCAGCTCCGGCGCTATGGAGATTTATGTAGAGGCGGACTGCCTCTACATAAATCCCGTGTGCGTCGGTGCGCACCGCCGAAAACCTACGCCAGCTGAGGACTGGAGTAGGTTTTCGGCGTATATTTGGGCGGACTCTGAGTCCGCGCCCTCCGTTCCGCCCACTACACGCACCCTTTCCGCCCCCCTGGCGTACTCGGCGGAAAGTGCCGATTTGCGAATATTTTATTCGCAAATCGGCCATTTGCGTATAAAAAAATACGCAAATCGGCACTTTCCGCCGAAAATCATCCGTTCGCAGGATGATACATGTGGCCTTAAGTGTTCAAATTGTGACAGATCAGGAGAATGAGATGGGAAAAGTCCATAGGCAGGGCATTCTCTCCTGGCTCTGTTATGTGACCTAGATAGCCACATGATGAAAGTCTAGGGGGCTTTCCAGGTTGGACAGACACAGAGCAAGGAGAGAAGCTAGACAGTGGTGCTGTCGTCTCCCTGCAGGTTCTCCTGACCCGTCACAGTCTGAACACTCAGACCCTGACCGATCAAAACTTTTTACATGTCTCTAATGACAGGTGCAAATAATAAAATTGGTACTGGTGCTTAATACACTGTGTGACTAAGTCCCAATCAAAAACCAAGCCGCTAACTCGGTATCCACATCATTAATAACCACAGTAACGGAACTGTAATCCAACTTGGAGTTGCAAAAATATTTTTATATATATCTTGTACTTGAAATAATACAAATAAAGTCTTTCACATAAAGAACATAAAGAAAGTCACCACAGTGTAATGGACGGACAGACGCCAGGTGGTCTTCGCACCATGCTCCGGTGCACAGCAAGTCTCAGTCCTTACGAGGCTCTCACCCTCTGGGAAATGATGACGCAGAGACGTACGCTACGTTTCGAGGGAGGAGCCCTCTTTCTCAAGCGCTTGAGAAAGAGGGCTCCTCCCTCGAAACGTAGCGTACGTCTCTGCGTCATCATGAGACTGAGACTTGCTGTGCACCGGAGCATGGTGCGAAGACCACCTGGCGTCTGTCCGTCCGTTACACTGTGGTGACTTTCTTTATGTTCTCTAATGACAGGTGCTCTTTAGGCTATCCTCCATTTTAGGGAAAATGGTGGCAATTCTTTCCAGGTGCTGAGATTTTAGAGCACAAAGATGGCCGTCTATTGGTCATTATTAGAGACAAGCGAATTTGCAGTACTAGTAAATTCCTGATTATGTTAATTATTGACTGTCACAAATAATGATCATTACCAATAATGACTAGGGACTAGTTGCAGTTCGCTAAGCTTGGCCCTCGACTTGTCAGCCTGCTCAGTGCCGTTCCTCTTGAGGTGCCTGGAAAAGCTGGATCCAGTCCTGGGAAACTTCTTTTAGTTTGTCAGGACTGAATTTAGCTTTTTCAGGCACCCAAAGAGGAGCAGACAGCAGACAGCCAACTGACTAGCCGACGCTCGAGCCTAGCAAAGTGCTTTGCTAGTACTGTAAATGCGCTCATCACTAGTCATTATTGGTCATGATCATTATTTGCAGCCTTTATTAGTTAACATAGTTAACATACGTTTATAGAACTCTTATTTTATTTGTCAGGACTGGATCAGTAAAGTACTATTCTATCCTTTGGTGGGCCTAGGCCTTGACACTATAATAGCCTCTATAAATCCAGCAGAACATAATAACCCACTAGAGTTGATTCTGAAGACAATATCCATGAGAATCTCTTTACTTATGGGTTCACATGACTAAAATCCATGGCCATTTCCATAAAGAATGTACAACAGTTTCTCTGTGTCTCACTTTGACTTAAATGAAGAACACTTTTCATTGTCCACATGGTACTGGAAAATCTGCTATTTAAAAGATTTCTTCCATTGCAAATACATCTGAATAAAAATCTGCATCAAAATTAAATTTCAATGTGGATTTTGAAGCTACATTTTCTATCTTTTACCTTTCCTATGTGCACAGTAACCTATTTATTTATTAATTGCTCTCCATTTTTGTATATTTGTATAAGGGATGTTTAAACGTAATTACAAAAATTAGAATGAAAAAATGTAATAGATTCCAGCAAGAAAAATAAGAACACCAGCTGTATGCCGACAATTGCCTTCATACCGTCAGAGTTCTAATGTCTCTTACCGAAACCTTTTACATTTTTTTAATCAAATTTTTGTATAATTTATTTAAACATCACTTTAAATGACAAAACATACAAAAATTAGAACCAGAAAATTCAGTAGGTTAACCAGGCACCCTCCGCTCTGGCAAGTGGGAGGCACATGGTTAAATGCTTGGATCTCCCATTGAATTCAAGCACTCAAGCATTGAAAAATACCCAACTCGACTAATGAGAGATTGAGCATTCAAAGGAGAAGTCCAGTAATTTTTTCTTATTTTAAAATCCGACAGGGGCAGGATGGAAATTGATAAGGAACTTCTCACCATGCCTGTGAATCGCCGTGCCAGAAGATCCGGGACCCCTGCCGGAAGCCACTTTCCCTTGAGTTGTGATGACATCATGATTCGGCGGAAAATACACGACCCGGCTGATGGACAGCCTGCTCAGCCAGTCAGTGACTGGATTGATGTCCCGCCACAGTCACTGACTAGCTGAGTGGCCAGTCCATCAGCTGGGTCGTGATGTGGGCAAATACAAGAGTCAAGCAGGGGTCTAAGAGTGGTGATACGATGCTTAGCAGGCATGGGGACCGGTGAGTAGTAATGGATATTATGTCGCAACCCCCTAATCCTTACGATATTTGATGAACCAGATAGATAGATAGATAGATAGATAGATAGATAGATAGATAGATAGATAGATTGATAGAACTTACGTTCGCGCTGAGACTCCCACACAAAATTTTTTTGAACTACTTCTCTTGAATTGCTAATAGGGATGTAGATTTTTTTCTTCTAAAGTAGTTTGCTTTGGTTCTCAGAATTAAGCACTAATGACAATCATGTAATCAGTTCTATAGTGTCATTAACAGCAATGCTTCCAGATCTGTTCTTAGGGGAGATAAACCAATAGGGAATGTGTAGCTCAGAGGCACTGACTGTGTAATTGAAGACTTCAAGGTTCCAGTCCTATATAGTGATTTTGCAGCCTTCACTGTTGTCGACGCCAGGCTCTTCTGACAACAACATTGTAGAATTGACCACACTGACTGACTTGGCTGTGAAATTACTAACAGGATATTCATATTTCCTGCCGAAACATACAGTGGGATGTATCTGCAGCTGTAAGATGAAAGGAAAATGCAGACAGCAAGTTTGTAAGCAAACACTTAGGAAGGGAATTAAAGGGGTTGTCTAATTTGAAACAATCCCTCTCAGATTTAAAGCTGCCATCTCCTGACACTCACAGATACTTTTCGAAAACATAATAATTTATCACCATCCCAGCAGTTTTCCAATTGCGAAAGCTTAAAGGAGAACTCCCATGAAATGAAAAAAAAAATGACAGTAAGTCAGGGGGGATTATAATAAACAAAGGTAAGTAAAACTTACCTATCCTTGTGCCCTGTAGCACTACTCCAGATTCTCAGTGACAGCTGTAGGCCCTTTGCAGCTCCTTCTGCTGAAATGTCATGTACCCAGGTGATCGACTGCCTACTTAGCCAATCAGTGACTAGAGTCGGACACTGCACTAGTCACTGACTGGCTGAGAGGGTAATTGATCGGCCAGGTCTTGACATACCCAGATGCTGGCTGAAAATGACATCCGGCATCTGTCAGCAAGACCAGGGAGTGGCACAATGGAGGCACAGGGACAGGTAAGTATACTTTGTTCATTATGTTCCTGCACCCCATTACCTTCATGGCCTTTTTATTTTCTTAGGATTTTTTTACATAAAATTTTCCTCGCAAGCGTTCAGATGCTTTGATACAATTGTTTTAAGGGTTTTTTCTGGGGCTACAATATTGATCCGATATCTGATTAGTGGGGTCAGTTTTTAGCACCTCGCTGATAAGATGTCTGAAGTGGCTGAATTGACTAAGCTGGGTTTGGCAGCTATGATATAGCATCAATTTTGTAATTCCAGAAAACCTCTTTAAGGGTAACATAAAATTTTCTTAATCTTTAGGAGTAGAGCTGATACCCTGTGATCGACTTCTGGTCTCTAAAAGTGAAACTCACAAAATGTATTCTGAGAGAATTTTCTCCAAATTGTGTTGAATGCAGGTTTGCAGACCAATTCTGATCTGCCCATACTCTTGCTTGGCCCAATGCAGAGCATTCATCTGTTAGTGTAGCAATAGGGGGTCATAGAGGTCATTGTTGAAATCAGGCCCCCAAACTAGGAAGGCCTATAGGCCCCCTTATTCAACCAGGCCCCAGAACCAAGAGGGCCTTGGGGCCCCATTATCACATTTGGTGGTTTTGGCGGTTTCCTTACAGGAACCACCTCTTGGCTGGGTCCTTCCCGAGGGATATCTGGCTAGTCCTGTGTTTCGAAACTCTTCAATGAGGCTCCACGGTGTCTTCTTTTGCATATTCATTTTTCCCAGGAGAAATGCAGGAGGATTTCACTACATTGAGCGCTTTCACTAGCAGCCATCAGTGTTATCGTTTGGCTGGTCTCCCTGAGATAAGCGATCTGTTTCTATTATGGCTCTACTAGACATTGCTCCCACCTAGCCAGAATCCTGCTTCACACTGATGAGGGGCAACAGCCCAAAACAGCTGTATGTGGATGGATACCTGGCCTTGGTTTTCCCCTTGTCATTACAATGACTTATAGGGCCACTTAATATGGTAGTTTTGGTGGTTTCCTTACAGGAGCCACCCCTTGACTGGGTCCTTCCCGGAGGCATATCTGGCTAGTCCTGTGTTTTAAGACTCTTCAATGAGGCTCCACGGGCTCCTCTTTTGCATATTCATTATCACATTTGGCTCAGCTCTCCTTTCTTGTACTGAGATTTAGTAAATAGAGAGTGTGAGTACCCAGGATCTTCTTACATTGTCAACTAAGACAGGGGAGAAGATCGAAGATACTTACCACCATGCTTAATTTCACATTGCAGTGCATTGTGTTTGTGACATCCTGGACTTCACGTTTCCAACACAGATGGCACTTGTAGAAAGAAGACCTAGAGTGAAAAGTGGTGAGGTAGAGGTGAATATTATTTTTTCATTTTTGTTATGGGAAAGAGGGGTGACAA
Organism: Dendropsophus ebraccatus; assembly: GCF_027789765.1. Classification (NCBI taxonomy): domain Eukaryota; kingdom Metazoa; phylum Chordata; class Amphibia; order Anura; family Hylidae; genus Dendropsophus; species Dendropsophus ebraccatus. The sequence continues at coordinate 25,838,558 of NC_091461.1, forward strand.
AAGGGATTGTTCTTTCCCCATCATCTCGTGGGGTTAGGTTGGCACAACTTCCTCCACATACTGTAAGATAGTCTACCAGATCCATAGAAAAAATAAGTTACAGATCAATTTGCTCTTACACAGGCATCTTTAGTCTCTAAAATTCTCTGAAAGAGAACTTAGATACCTTGGAAGTTATCCTGTTGATAGAAAAAAAAAATTCATTGTAATTTTGTACATTTTGCCATAGTAAAAAAGATAAAATCATAAAAATATTGATCCTTAAAGTTCATTCTTGGGAAATATATTCTATTAATATTTTCTATACTTATTAGTTATTTCTCCACAACTGTGCAGCACATTGCTCTGTTCTAGCTATGTGTTTGGCACTACTCCTTAACCTGATTCACTGTATATTCATCCAGAAAATGCTGTCATGAATGTATGAATAAGCCATGTGCCTAGATCCAATGAATTGATTGCCCATCTGCACAACCAGGTGACCACTGAAATGGATTAAGTAAATCTGGCATTTCAAATAGATATAGAAGCAACTAAATAAACCACAGAAATGCTCACAAATTGCAGAAATTAAGCAATATGAGAAAAGGATAATATGCGTGTATCGCTGGCTGATGGAGTAGGCCCAAAATACTCCAATGGTTAATATCCTTATACATAGAGATGGTTCTCTACTATTGAAGATGATTTTATATACAGAAGTTCCCATTGAAATCAATACATTTCTTAACTCCATGCACATATAGGGCTACATGATAAAATTCTGGTTACCCACAGTCAACACTAGAGGGAGCTTACTGAAGACATTAATCTAGATGATACTGAACCCAATAATATATCTAACCTCACTGAGCTCCTAAGCTTCTCTTTATATATCCACTTACTGAAAGAGGTTTCTCAAACTCTAAAGAATTTTTCTGAGCTTTTAGCAAAATTGATCATAAGAAAGGGAGTAAGTAAATAAATATAGATTACAAAAAAAAATATATAAAATAAAAAATGATATTCTCCCCTTGCTCTCCTTCTCTCTCTCTCTCTCACATGACCACTGCCCTGGAATGCTTGGTGGAAATGTCCTAGTGACATCCCTATACACACAGAACCTTGCGGCCAATCACCTGCCAGTGACTATATTGATGTCACTAGGATACCTCCATTAGGCAGTCTGAAACAGTGTCAGCCCAGGATCAGGAGCAAGTGGGGGAAGGTAAGTATAGCGTTTTTTAGTTTTCTTTATCCATTCCCTGCACAATGTTTAACTTTGCTAAAGGCCTAGAAAATCAATGTTTGGATGTCTAACGTTAGTCACCACCACTGATTGAAGGGATCACAGTATGTCTATGAGCTCTGAAGGCTCTTCACAACTTTTATAGCAACACTTTGTACATTTTAATGCAACTGGTATTGCAGCTCGTTCTGTTCATGTAAATAAAAGGAGCTGCAATACCAAGTGTAGACTTGTCCCTGCTGTAGCACTCACGGACCTCCACCGATCTAATATTGATGGGTGTCCTAATGACCATCAATATTAAAGGGGTATTTCAGCATAAAAAAAAAATAATATATATATATATATATATATATATAGAGAGAGAGAGAGAGAGAGAGAGAGAGCAATAAACACCAGAGAAAAAAAATCATTTTCAAATCAACTGGTATCAGAAAGTTATACAGATTATTTGTTTACTTATATTTTTTTAAAAAAAGTACTTATCAGCTGCTGTATGTGCTGCAGGAAGTGGTATATTCTTTCCAATCTGACACAATGCTCTCTGCTGCCACCTCAGTCCATATTGGAAACTGTCCAAAGCAGGAGAGGTTTACAATAGGAATCAGCTACTGTCAGTTCCTGAAACCGATATAGGTGAATGCAAAGTGCATCATGTCAGAATGGAAGGAAACACCCCTTCCTGCAGGGCATACAGCAGCTGATAAGAACTGGAAGACTTGAGATTTTTAAGTGGAAGTAAATTACAAATCTATATATCTTTCTGACACCAGTTGATTTGAAACAAAAAAGAAAAAAAATCTGCAGAGTACCACCTTAATATGACTATATGACCCAACAATGATTGCCGTCCGAAAAACCAACACAGTCCTCCAATACTACTGTGAAAATATGATATGAGCACCAGGATATTTTACAGCAAAGCTTTACGATCAGTACCAGAGACATAGTAAAAAACAGCGATAGATTACTAATATAACAGAGCGCAATGGCTGTAGACATAATGATTCTCCATTTGTATGCATCACCATAGAGTTAATTACATTGCCTCGTATTCCTTACAGTACATTCAGCCACGACTTGGAGGAAGTTACTGTACATTGTTGACATGATGAATCCTATTTACATCTTCTATGTAAAAGTAATAGCCCCATTAAGGTAAGATGGAAAACTAATCGCCTGGCCCTTCTGAGCTATCTGAACTGTTATGTATTATTACAGCCTGGTGAGTCATTTTATTGGTGGATGTTTCTTACTATTGTTAAAAAAATGTTCTGTACGAAGCAGAAAGACCCCTTCTCGCCATATGGAAAAACTGAATAATTTCGTGAAGAATTCCGATAAAGTGAAATTATACAACTCCACTTGGCTCCCGAAGCTTTTTCAACACTCTAGCTTTCTTTTTAATTTTGACTCATGATAGCGTGATGTCATTTTTGAATACTCAAATTGTTATTTAGCAGGCACAGCTGGACGAATATTATTCTGTCCAGTAACTAAAACCAGGAATGACTTCATCGGTGAACTTTCCGTGTAATGCAAGTCACTGATCTGACAAAGGAACATGGTTGGAGAAGAAGTAAATTAATGATGTGTCTAGATTGGGAAACCTTTCAGTAGGACGTTCTATCGTAATTTCACCATAATTACTATGTAAAAAAACAATTTATCTCCATCTTGGAAAAGCAAGGCGAGGGCCAAGCCAGACAATAAGTCAGAAGATTTTGTTTCGGGAGAATATTATCTATTCAAGACCTTGGAGATCTGTCAATTGTTTGTGTCCTTATTTTTAGAAATGTGCAATGTGTTATCACAGATTTACTCAATAATGTTGGACTGATATGTCTGATTATACCAGACCGTGACATCTGGGTCATCGCACAAAGCGCATAGGCTGGAAATCCCAGGTTAATTATTTGGCAGGAATATTCCTATAGGCTCTGACAGAATATAAAGAACGCATAAACGGTTGCTTCCAACCAGGGTAAGTTACTATACAAGAGGGTAAAGGGTTCAATATCATGGCTGGTATTGTTATTGGTATATTGAGCAGTTCAGGAATTCCATTTCCATACATTCATTCAAGAATTCTAACTTTTTTCAGGACTCTTATCCCATGGGCATTCCTCTCCTGTCTTTTATTACACAAGCGGCCCAATAGTTTGAATAGTGGTGCAATGCTTCATTTCTCCAGCGGTAACACTAAGGTTCCTATTACACGGGGCGATTATTGTGCGGAAAATCGATATAGCGTTCAAATAAATTAATTAAACAATAATTAAACAAATAATCGCCCTGTGTAATTTCAAGGAACAATTGAAAAATTGTTGATCGTTCATTTAGACCTGACCCTAAAATCATTGTTAATCGTTCGATGGAATTCCGCACTTGTTCACTGATCGTTCGGTGTAATTCCAAATCGTTTGATCTTTTGCTGGGATCAGATGGAGTAAACGATAGTAGTAACAATTGCAACTAACGACCATCGTTCTGTTTCAGGTTAACGATAAAAAATCTTGTTTGCGATGGTTAATCCTTAAAAATCGCTTTGTTGCTTTGTACAAATTATAGCTCATCTCTCAGCTCAGTTTATTATTAGGAGACCCTTTTAACAAATATGGATTGGGGAACCCCTTAAGGGATTCTGTTCCGGCCCCAATAATGATTTAAAAAAAATATCCAATTAACACATTGCAGAACAAATAAGACATCGACCTGTACTATTTTAAATCCAAATCATGTCCATTTATCATATGGATTTTCCCCATCGACTCGTAACAATATACTTAGAAATTGGGATCTACAATTAACTTTAATTTCGAAGGGGAGATTTATTGAGCACTCTAAGGGTTGTATTACATAACCCGATGACTCTGCTTGATCGACACTCACTTAGTGAGCCCATACACACCTCGATAATCATTGGCGATGTCCGTGAAGCCCTTGCCCAATTGTAAAAATAAACTTATACTTACCTGTCCATGCTCCCTGATGTCCTGCTAGCTTCGACCCACTCCCAGAATTGCCTGAAGGGACAGGCTGCTCAGCCAGTCACTAGCTGGTGAATGGCTGAACGGCCTGTCACTTCAGACACTGCAGGGGTGGGCCGAAGCTAGCAGGACATCAGAAAAATGCGTAGAGATATGCATATGTTTTTCATTTTATTTTTTATTTACACAGTCTTCAGCCATCTGTCACACATCACTTTTACAAGTAGTGATGTGCAGTTGGCGGCCAATGATTTTAGATCATGATCATCAGCTGATTGTTGGCTTTAATTTATGGAACAATGGTCTACTGAATAGGCTTGATTCTCTCAGTGTAATAGGACCCTGAGGCTATGTTCCCAGTTCAGGAACATAGCGGGGAATATTGTAATATTGAAAGCCACAAATAATGATCATGATCGAGATCAAGATGGCCATCTTTCCCCACTATGCACCCGAAGTGGGAACATAGCCGTACAGTAACAATGTCCCTAGTTGCATAGGTCCCAGAACATACCCGTAACACCCTACCATAGAAATCAGTCATCTCTAGTCTACAGGTTCTTGTAGTCCATGGGACTGCTGTACAGCACAGTACAATCTAACGATATAAACAAATAAAAAATAATAAGTATCAGTACTTGATTTGAATTAGTAAAAAATATGAGTGATACATTAAATAGAAATATTTAACCCTTTGTGTTGCCGTTCAACTCACCTTGGTTATTCGCTATCTGCAGTAAAGTTCGAACAGGATTCATATACTTTATATTTAAAAAAAACTTCTTTAAATCATTATTCTCTCTATACACAACATATATATTTTTTAAGAAGTAAAAAAAAATTGAAAACGGATAAACTTTTTTATTTTTTAATCAATGGACCAGTTTGAGTGTTTTATTTTCTCTTTGTTTTTTTATTTTTTTCCCTTTTTTTTTTTTGGAGGGGGCGAGCTGTAAGTTTCAATTTTGACTTTATGTTCTTTTTTTCCCCTTTTTTATAACATGTTGTTGTGATTTTTTTTAAAGTAATTCATTAATTTACTTTTAGTCCTATTAGAAGAATTGATAATGGGATTACTTGATCACATGTACAATATATTGGAATACTTATATACATATTTATAAGACCCCCATACTGCAATGACAACCCATTGGCACACCCATTGCCCCTGATTGGAGAAGTGATAGGGTGACATAGAATGTCTTAGATGTTGATAACATCTATGAGCTTAAATAGCCATAATCAAAGTTATTTCTCATCCCATCTACTGCATCTAAGGTTACAAATGCCGATGTTATATGTATTATCTGCATATGTCAAAATGCAATACCACTAGTACTATACACTAGAAATCTTTCACTAGCTCCGGTAGGGATAGTATAGCAGGTGGTACCTATAGAGACATCCAGTGACCGTATGCCCAAACCTCCCACAAAGGCACTAAACGTTATACATAAAATCTAAAGCCAATGAGGTTCTTACGCAATTTGGCGTGTATTATTCAATTACGTTATGTTGCTTACAAAGTGAATTCGGGCCAATGAAACAATCAGCTCCTAATCATCACATACAGAAAATATTTTAAATCTATCACAATTAGAGTGTTCCCTTTTGCCAGCGCTGTTTATTATGTATGCTTGTGTGCACATGCCGAATTCTACTTTCCCAATTCTGACTCAGGATGTGATACCCTGGAGAGGCCTCTTCCTTTCGAAATTTTGACCCAGTGCCTAAATTAGCAGGAGGGACTAATTAAAAGACTCAGCGCTCATTGTAGACGCTGGACTCAGAACGCAAGTCAAGAAAATTACTGGAGATAGCATCTGCGTGGAAATGAATGGTAGATAAATCGGGTGTAATAGCAATATCTGGTCGACTGCTTCACAACTGCTAATGTTATATAATGTAATGAGAAGAAGCTAAAGCGAAAAGATTCAGTATGTAGATTTTTATACAAACGGCCCAATTTAGTGGCACATTCTAAATCACTTTGTTAACACTGTGACTTTTTAATCCTCCGCAGTCTTCAGAGGAATGGGAAATAGCTTTGCATATTTTCTAATGTGTCTTTTATTGCTCTGCGATTTGCATTGTTCTAAATACTGCGCTCCTAAAGTTTAGATTTGACATGGATTTAGCCCTTTATTTTGTTCTGCATCAATTTTTTTGTCATTTGCATTTAATAGAATTAATTTTCTATTTTAGAGTGGAATATACATGCATAGTAGGTAATAGTGCGGAAGATGGAATATTGACAATGGGGGGGGGGGCTGGGTTGGCAGAATGTACTGTTTATGACCGGGTTGTTTAGATAGAATATTTGTCCCAGATTAATGAATGCCGAGATATGACTGCTATTGGGAAATCTAGTCTTTGGACTCAGAGCCCCAGAGGTGTCTGTGTGTGTGTGCAGGGGATTGGGGCAGAGGTTAAAGGAGAACCCTTAATAGCACTGGGGTATGTGTTGTTGTTTTATACTCATAGATGTGTTAGATAATAGATAGATAGATAGATAGATAGATAGATGAGAGATAGATAGATAGGAGATAGATAGCACTTCCTAGACTTGCCAGTGTCGGTGGTAGGTGTCCTACCACAATTCGTTGGAAAGGTGGATAGATAGATAGATAGATAGTATTTGACCATATTTTCATCTCAAAATGACAGCTGTCCAAAAAGATGGCCGAAAAACAGCAAAAAAAAAAAAAGACTTTGTGGGAATATAGCAAGAGCAATAACTTTTTTTTTTCTAGTTTGAGGCTATGTTTACACAATAGGATAATATCACAATACAGCTGTAATTATGAAGGAAAATAAAACAATATGTGAACCAGTGGGGAAAAAAATAATTAGTGGTTAATAAGGAGAAGGTTCATTTTTATCTACAGTTTGTGCAATGATGGACAATTCCCCATAAACTTCAATAAACTACTTATTATTATTCCATTTAAAATATAGCCATGTTCATCAAATCCACATAACCTTGCAACAGTGGTGGATTTCTTGGCGCTCAAACCTCCAGGCACAGTCACTCCACTTCAATCAAGTGGCAGAGATTACCAGTATTATTGCCAACCAGATGTATTCTTCATTGCAGCGCTACGCGTTTCAAGGGTTAACCACCCTCTTCATCAGGCATCTGCGGAGGGTGCAAGGCAGCAGCCCTCCTTATACACCTACAAGCCTAAATTAGAGTTGTGCCTAAAACTTACGACCTAACCAGGTGAGTGTGCATTTGTGTAAATTTGCACATACACATCGCACAGGGTTAATCCACCTGCACTTGAAGCGCCACTGTGTTTCCTTTTTTTTTTTCATGTACATGTTCATAAAATTTAATACAGCGGCCATAGTAAACTACTCTACTTTATTCAGCAGCAAACTACGGCCGTTGTATTAAAGGTTTCTGCAGCCGTGCCAACTTGGCTGCAGAAATATTATCTTTTTCCTATTCCAATTGTGTCTGCAATCCGATTAAACATTAAACACAATGTAAAGTATATCCAACAGCCATTCTCCTAATATGCAGGAGAATAGGATTCATTCCATACCCCTCCCCCACCCTCCAGCTGCTGATTGACAGGTGACTGACTATACACACCATGGATAGATAACTGCCAACCAGCAGCTGATGAGCAGGTTGTGTTGGTGCTCATGAATATCCAGGACTACTGATCCCATGCACATAATACAGAGGACTACTTATTCTCCATGGTATTCAGGAGGGTATCTCCAATTCAGATGCACAGAAAAATTCAAATGGCTTTCAGTTCAGCTTCTCTGTCACTAGTTTATGGCTGTATAAACCTACTAACAGAGACTCTTTAAATTCTATAAAAAATCATCCGTCAGCTGCAAACACTGTATTAAAAAAATTGCCGTAATTCCATCGTTGAAATGACAGTTGTTTATTAAATACAGTACAATGTGCACACTGATATTCAAGCTCAAAATGACGGCCTTATAAATACACAGCTGTTAAATGGCCAAAAAAAAGACATTGGGGGAGAGAATTGTCATAGTTGCCCCGATCAGATTTCACCTTTAATTTTTCAAAGAATCTGTGAGGAATGAAAGGTGGAATCTGATTGGTTGCTAGGGCAAGTCTACCATTGTGTGGTTGTGGCCTCAATTAGGAGTGGAATCGACAAAGAAAAACTATAATGGAAAAATGTACACAGTTTCTGTGTTTTCAATCCACTCCTGGTTTTGATTGAAGAAAATACTGACCAAAAGACAGTTGGAAGTACTGTGTGTGAACGTAGCATAAGGCTATGTCCCCATAATGGGATCATAGCAGGGAAAGGCATCTGTCTAGTTATAATCTTTATTATTCATGAGCGTGATTATAACAAGATGGCTGCCCTTCCCCCACAATGATCCAATTGTGAGAACATAGCCTAAAAGAAAAACATTGGTAAAATGTATTAAAATTAATTGTAACATTTTATGATGTGTAAAATGTGGGGGGTGGCTTTGTGAAGTTGCAAAATGCATCATATTACATGTGGGGGTTCACACTATGTATATTTGAGGCTGTATTTGGTCCTCATGTCAGGTCCTCATAGCAACCAAAACCAGGAGTGGATTAAAAACACAGAAAGGATCTGTTCACACAATGTTGAAATTGAGTGGATGGCCGCCATATAACAGTAAATAACGGCCATTATTTCAATACCACAGCCGTTGTTTTAAAATAACAGCAAATATTTGCCATTAAATGATGGCCATCCACTCAATTACAACATTATGTGAACAGAGCCTTTCTGTGTTTTCAATCCACTCCTGGTTTTGGTTGCTATACAGCCTCACAAATACAGCCTCAAATATACATAGTGTGAACCCAGCCTTAGGGTATTTCCCAGAAACAAATCCAGTCACTGATCGATTAAAACCCCACAGTCACACTTCCATTCCCTTTCTCTGACAGCCAAAGCTCCAATAGTTACCTCAATCCTGTCCCATCGGTGATCTGCTCCTAAAGTCTTCCACAGGCAGACTCTACATGCAGAGCGCTGATCTCATTGACCAATATAAGCAATCAATTGATTTCCCTAGAATTACAAGGTGAATAGTGTAAACAAAACAAGAAAAAACACAAGGAATGCAGATTATTATTATTATTATTGTTGTGGTTGTTGTTGTTGTTGTTGTTGTTGTTGTTATTATTATTATTATTTAGTAAAAAATGTATAAAAAGCTATGAAAATTTCCCATCTACACCAATATGGTACCAATCCAAACTATGTTGTAGCTCTTATGGTGTGACCTAGACATACCTGACAATGACCTTTAGTAATGAAGGGGTCAGTATATATATATATATATATATATATAGTAGAAGCAAGTGGAGGACAGCATCTTCTTCCACTCAAAAAGACTTTATTGTGCCAGTCTACATAACAATGCAACGTTTCAGCTCGTAAACCCGAGCCTTTCTCATGCTTGAGAAAGCACCAATGTATGGGGCATTTCTTAGTATAAAGGAGCAGGATCCCCTGTCAAAATGAAAAGACTCCCTGCTCTGCTGAGTTTAGTGGGGTAATACCTTCCTGCTCTGTGGTCAGGCTTAGATAAGGGTTTTACAACAAAAAAAGGGACACAAAAGAAAATGCTGGCTTGGACTTGGTCATAATCATTAGTGGGGAGTTTTTAAAGGTTACCAGGTATACAGGAACGCCTGCTCCTATGCTAGTGTAAAGTATGTCATGTTCCTATCACATGCCCTATAACAGAAGAAGCATAGAAGCTGTTCATGAGTGTTAGGGTCTGCTTCAGTATTATGACACAGATTCTGCCTTTATTTATTTATTTTTGTCTCAAAAATCAATTATTTCTTGTGTTTATTTGGAGTGTAAATTGTGTGTGTGTGTATGTGTGTGTGTGTAAAGCTAAAACAATCTACACTCCAAATATTATAAAAAATATTTGTTTTTGTTAGAGTATATATATATTTTTTCAAAGTTCCAAATACTTATTTTAAATGGGCAAAATAATAAATAAATAATAAAATAAGAATTAAGAAAAGGTAAAATGAGTATCAGCTCTATAATGACACTAAAGGGACACTTAAACAATCCTGGTTAATGTTACACAGAGTAATATGGAAATGTTTATCTATCAAAGTTTTTTTCTTCGTCTTCTATACAAATTACATCGAAGGTTCTTCAATTACAAAAACAACATTTTGAAAGAAAACTCCATCACTCTGTCTATACAAATCAGGAAATGAATGGGAATGGGTCACTGAATGGCAGAACAAAACTTGCCCACCTCCTTAATTAAAATCAGCAGTTTTTGCTGAGATTCACTGACAGAAATTGAAATCCCACATTTTTTTTTTTTGCTTTGTTTTGGTGGAAAAAGAGGTTGATCATTTAAAAAAAATAAATGTAATGTAAAAGTAAAGTAAATATTAACAATCTTGTGCTTCTTATACTCATAGAATGTTTATTATTATTATTATTATTATTATTATTATTATTATTATTATTATTATTATCAGCTGATAGTTGTCTCTTTTTGCCTTTTAACGTATTGCAACCTATAGCGTGTAATATGAGCGAAAGCAGCAAACCGCCGCTATCTACTATGGGAATCTCTATATTATACTCCTTAGAGCTGCAGATACAGTTACATAGTTAATAAGGTTGAAAAAAGGCGAGAATGCATCAAGTTCAACCTAGAACCCTACTGTGTTTATCCAGAGGAAAAAAACACTCATGAGGCAGGTGCCAATTGCCCCATCACAGGAAGATAAATACCTTCCCAACTCCATGGCAATCAAAATAATCTCTTGATCAACATCCTATCAAGTAAAATCTAGAACCGCTGTGCCCGCTAATTAGCTAATCGGAAGCAGCTGTCAAAGTTGACAGCTGCCTCCGATTACCGAAGGCAACCTTTCCCTGGGGTCTAGTGGGGGAGATCGCTCCTCCGGGACGTTGTCCCGGAGGAGTGATCTCCCTGTCTGATGCCGGCTGGGGACTCATCCAAGATGGCGCCGTTCCCGGCTCGGCACTCGTTTGTTTCCGGCTGCAGCAGCCGAAAGCAGACGAATGCCTATCTCATTGATCTTTGCTGTATATCTATACAGCAAAGATCTCAATGAGAGATCAAGGTATATATACTAGAAGTCCCCTAGGGGGGCTTCTAGTATATGTGTAAAAAAAAAAAAAAAAGTGTTGTTTATAGTAAAAAGCCCCCTCCCCTAATAAAAGTCTGCATCACCCCCCTTTTCCCAGGTTTTAAATAAAAGTAAACAAATAAATAAATAAACATGTTTGGTATCGCCGCGTGCGTAATCGCCCGAACTATAAATTAATCACATTCCTGATCTCGCACGGTAAACGGCGTCAGCGCAAAAAAATCCCAAAGTGCAAAATTGCGCATTTTTGGTCGCATCAAATCCAGAATTTTTTTTTATAAAAAGCGATCAAAAAGTCGTATATGCGCAATCAAGGTACCGATAGAAAGAACACATCATGGCACAAAAAATGACACCTGACACATAGACCCATAGACCCAAGAATAAAAGCGCTATAAGCCTGGGAATGGAGCGATTTTAAGGAACGTATATTTAACAATGGTTTGAATTTTTTATAGGCCATCAGATACAATAAAAGTTATACATGTTATATATCGTTTTAATCGTAACGACTTGAGGAACATGCATAACAAGTCAGTTGTAGCCCAGGGTAATGGCGTAAAAACACAGTTCCCCCAAAATAAAAGAAATGCTTTTTTTTTTTCTCAATTTCACCACACATTGAATTTTTTTCTGGTTTCGTAGTGTACCAAATGCAAAAATTCAGCCTGTCATTGCAAAGTACAATCAGTGACGCAAAAAATAAGGGCTCATGTGGGTTTCTAGGTGGAAAAATGCAAGTGCTATGGCCTTTTAAACACAAGGAGGAAAAAACGAAAACGCAAAAACGAAAATGGGCCCCGTCCTTAAAGGGTTAAAGAGGTTGGTCACCTTAAACGAACTTGTCCACTATGTTATGAATATAGCCACCAGTAGGGCATTTGACCCGTAGTTCTATTAATTCCCATGGAGCAAGCAAAAAGAGCTAAGTGTTGCATTCGGCTCTCTCCTGCGGCTCCATGCATTCTCTATAGAGACGCTGGAAAGAGCCAAGTACAGCACTCGGCTGTTTCCTGCAGCTTCATGGGAATGTATAGAACCACTGTATTCAAAACAAAGAACCTGGGGGCCAATCTGAAGATCGCCGGGCGGTATAGAGGTCGTACCCCCTGCAATCTCTTACTTGTCTCCATCCTGTGGCTAGGGGACAAGTTAGTTTCAGGTGGACAACCTCTTTAGCTATTCAGTCACTCATAAGGGCAGATAGCTGATAGAGAGGCAAAACTAGGAATACTTGTCTTGTAACTGATAGTTTCTTGCAAAGCTATAAAATAACATTTTTCTTCTAAGCTCATAAGTCAAGTCATAAAGGCTGTGCTGAGCTGCAGCATACATGCCTCCTCCCTCCCCCATCTTTATTGCCCTGCATGATTAGCGTTTAGGGTTTGGTTTCCAGGAAGAGGTAGTAGTTGCAAAATACAAAAACATAATCTAATATTATTCCCACAACTATTGATATTGAGAGTTATATTGAAAAAGTGAAAGATATACTCAGTTCCTTTCAATGTTGAATAGCTCCATGAAATATGGGATTAATAATCTGCATTCCTTCCATGTGGGAACCCTGTATACAGTATCTTATACATCTCCTTCAAGGACCCTTCTGTGAGTATGGTATAGATGTGGTGACCTCCATAGTAATGGTAATTTACACAATGTAACAATCCTGTCAATCTTTGCAAATGAGGAACCACTGGGAATTGCTGGCACTGACTAATCAGTGGGGGATCAGTGTTTCCCTATCAGCAATTCTTCTGTCTCATTTACATCAAATCAGAGGGGTCCCAGGAGACAGAACCCACCAGAAACCTATAGTGTATTCTACAGATGTGCTCTAATTAGAGATAACTGAACCTCCTGAGATTCAGATGTGAAAGCCATTGCAGATTTATACAGGAACACAGACTTCTATCAAAAAGACAGGAGTCCCTGTTCCTGTAGGTACTGAGTGGTGAGGCATACACTGTATGTCTTCTTGCGCAAAATATTATTGTACATGAGCTCCTGTCAGACACAGTTTAGTCAGTGTCAGTCAGTGGTGGCCTGGCTCTTTCCTCAGTGATGAGTGTTTGGGCTGCAATGTAAACAAAATGGACTTGTCACCTCAGTCCTGCAAGAAATCCTGCACAGTCCTGCGGACTGCCTGTCAGGACAAGTAATCTCATTGTGGCAGAGATCAAATTTAGTGATAGTCAGCTTAGCTCTAAATTGCTGTCATAGTCTCAGTTTATTGAGGAGGGTGCACAGGTTCAGCAATAGCCAATTGTCAATTCAGAATAGAAGAAATACAGGTGATGGTCCAACCACTCCAAAATTCTAAAGTTCAATTGTTTATTTCATATAAAAAAATTAGACAAAATCGCTCATGTAGTTGCCAAATAAACCAACGCGTTTTGCCGCATGCATGCTCAATCATGATTCACAATGATAAATCGCGCATGCATGCAAAAGATGTTGGTTTATTTTACAACTACATGAGCAGATTTTGTCTACTTTTTTATATAAAGTAATTGAACTTTCAAATAATTGAATTGAAATTTTAAATTTTGGAGTGCTAGGACCATCACCTGTACTTCTAATCTCACAATGGTACTGTAGGTACTCTAGGTTAAGGTACTCTCATGGGCTCTTGGGAGACATGCATCTACGGAATTGAAACTAACCCAATGAGGGGCAACTATCTACCCTGAAGGGGGCAATTATTTACTTACTGTGGGGCAACTATCAACCTACAGGGGAACTTATCTATTGCATATTGCACCAATATAATAATAATAATAATAATAATAATAATAATAATAATAATAATAATTATTATTATTATTATTATTATTATTATTATTATTATTATTATTACTATTATTATTATTATTATTATTTGTATAGCACCAATATAGCAGTGACTCTTTTATTTGAAAGGAGTCTCTGCTCCTCTACATAGTTGACATGTCAGTATTCTGCGGCCGCTATTCAGTGAATAGCGGCCGCAGAAAACCCTGTCAGTGCACACTATGGAGCGAGCGGCTCCAGTCGCTTGCTCCATAGTGTGCAGTGGGGAGTTCTGATGTGGGCGCGCATGGATGCGCTCGCATCAGAACTCTGCGGATGCAAAGATTGTCCGGCCATTACTGCAGTACCTAGTCAGATCCTCCACTCCAAACCCTGGGTATATTCAGGCGCAGATCCAAGATAGGCAAGATAAAAGTAGATAGAACTATAAAAATTTATTAAAACAACGACACAACGCATTTCGAAGTCGTGCTGACTTCTTTCTCAAGTGTCTTATACAAACTATATTCTAAGGTCCATAAAAAGGAGTGCACATGCTCCCTGATCCCTGAAAACCATCCGAGGAGATATCGACAATTGATCAATCGCGAATCATACTGGATCTTTAAACTATCCACTCTATCCCCACAAGGACTGAATGAGACCATTGAAAATACTAGATAGGCCACTTTTTAATCTTTATAATATTAGATACAAATATACATTTATATTTATACATTATTTTTTTTTTTTTATGTGATTTTTTATGTATACTCTATGTTTCTGCATGTATGTGTATGTATGTATATGTGTATATGTGTATATGTATATATATATATATATGTATATGTATGTATATATATATATATTTTTGTTGGTGTGTATTGTGTATATGTTAACCAAGAGATACAATGGTCCACCTACTGATGGGCGTTTCTTGTGTCTGTAATTAGAGACCATCTGTGCCATAGCTCCTCCTGAGCATGTGCACTCCTTTTTATGGACCTTAGAATATAGTTTGTATAAGACACTTGAGAAAGAAGTCAGCACGACTTCGAAACGCGTTGTGTCGTTGTTTTAATAAATTTTTATAGTTCTATCTACTTTTATCTTGCCTATCTTGGGCCTGAATATACCCAGGGTTTGGAGTGGAGGATCTGACTATTTGCTTACCGGTTTGGTTCCTGGGAGTGGCTGCGGTCCACACACATGCGTTACTGAGTGTTGTGCCTTCCATATGCACAACCATTACAGGTGAGAGTCTCCAATTACTCGCCTGTTTTTTTGCACATTTGCCATCAGACTTCACACTATGGAGCGCTGTCCACACTTCTCTTTTCATTACTGCAGTACCGGCCGGGATGATCTTTTCAGAGACCAACTGTTCCGTGACCCGGGCAGGTCACGGAACGGCCGGTCTCTTACTAACTGTGAACATACCCTGAAGCCAAAAAATAGCATAAACTTCTAGAGATGTTACCTTTAACTCACATCTGTATCACTCTGCCCCCATTGGGGTTTAGTTCCCAGGTAGGTACATAAAAGTATCTAAAAAAATGCAAACACAAATTATACAATTTTGTGTCTATAAAATATTATTTAGTTCCGATATATTTACAATCTGAGAATGTAGCAGAGGTGATCGTGTCAAAACAGCAGAGCCAGGTAGTAAACTTGGCACAAGTGACACAACATATTGTCTGCAGCTCTCTCTATAGGACTGCAGGTAAACCTACTGCATTATGAATTATCATATGCACAAGACAACAGTTCAAAGGCCACTCCGGCTCTGCTACATCCATAGCTGGAACCAACGTAGGAAATTAAACAGTGACTATTCCGCGTCTCTTACAGGTATCCCATCTCCTTAAACCTCATCTCCAGCTCTTATTTTTCAGTCTAATGTTTATAAGAAGCAGGCAGCCTCATGTACTCAGGCATTATAAAGGTTCCCAAGTGAGGACTGTATCATTTGGCTAGCTTTCTCAATGCAGTCCCTTCTGTAGGCTCTGCCAGATGCCAAGAGCTGAGCGCAGCTGCCAGAGGGCTAAGCACAAGGTTAGATCTAGCAGAGTGGGTGGGTTGCGAAGACGCTCTCCCGAGACCCTGGGAGGGAAGCAACTAGAAACAGCCACTTAATATCTATTTAGAAACAGGGAGCATTTGTGGAAGCCGTCCCCATTACTGTTAAAAAGATGCAAATTTGGTGAAATAATCATATGTATGTCTGGAGGCGATTTCTCAAGTTCCCCTGTTTCTTTAGAGTAGTGAAGGTATTAGTGTAAGACACACAGCAAGGCCGGGCTCATGTTGCTTAGAGGAAGCCCCTAACCAATCTCTACCAAGTGCAACAAAGGAAAACTTTATGCTGTAAAGGACTGACAGCTCACCAGTCAGGGCTGCACACACAATACTCAAGGCTGGTTACAGGGTGCTGGGAGGAAAAGTCAGCGTAACATTACTGGAACATCTGCAGAAAATGGTCCCCTCTTACTTGCTTTATTTTTTTTATTATTTCTTAAATTTTTCAGGTGTTTTTTCACATTTCTTTTAAGTATTTTTTTCTATGGGTTAAATTTCCAAAAATATTTTAAAAATATAATATAAAAATGTATAAATTATTATTATTATTATTATTATTATTGTAAGTAGTTGTAAGGTCATTTTAACTCTTTCACGACCTGGGGTCATTGATGCATCAATGCATCAATGCCCAGGTCATTTTTGGACATCAACTTATGGGATTATAATGATCCCATAAGCTGACGTCTCTATGTCTGCCCCCTCTAATCTGTCCCCTGCTGCTGTCACAATCTTGAGAAGAGAGAGAAGAGGGGGCAGAGTGCACAGACGTGCACGGCCGCGCCCGGCGCGCTCCCGGCCTTCCCTCCCTCCCCCCGCCGGCCTGGAAACCGGAAGCCTCAGGCTTCTGGTTTCCATGGCTACCATCGGGGCTCTGCGATCACTTTGCAGAGTCCCGATGGACACTGGACAGAGAATTCTCCCTCTGTAGAGGGAGAATTCTCTGTTAGGAGCCCTATAGATGCTGCGGTCATGCTTTCCGCAGTATCTGTAGGGTTAACGTTAACTCTCAGCACCGGAGCGCGGCGGGTCCACGACTATCACTGTTAGCCTGGACCCACCGCAGATGACACAGGCGCAGCTTCTACGCCTGTGTTGTCCTCGACCATAAATTAACGTCGCTGCAGCATCAGACATAGGCTGAAGCGACGTTACTTTACAATGCAGCGGTGGGAGGGGGCTAAGAGAACAATATTTTTTGCATATTTAGTTTTATATATTTAGTTTTATTTCTTCAAAATTCATACTGTGCAGATTTTTTCAACATGGATTTATAAGTATGAGTAGAAAAGAAAGAAATGTATCATCTATGATAATTTTGTGTGAATCATCTAAAACTTTGTGTGGATTATGCCTCAGGTGGATTTGCTTAATTTACTTATTTTATTCATTTATATAGCACTGGCATATGCCATAGTGCTGTACAGAGGTTTTCACTGCTCACTAGTGATGAGACAACATGTCCGTAAATGTTGTATGTTCGTAAGAACATACCGCTGATTATTTGGGAATTTTCTCACAGTCTTACCTGTTTTTGGTGCCGTTCAATAGGGAGAGTGACAGAAGCAGGGACAGCATCTGAATTTTGTTAGTCAGCAATATTCACAGTGGGAGTTAGTCAGTGTAGGGAGGGAGAGCTGACCGAGTAGGGCTTAGAACATTGTGAAATTGTCAGTGTAGGGAGGGTGACAAAATCCAGCGTTTAAGCACTATAAGGATTCATTTCTTAACCCTGTATTGACCAGGGGTCCACTGTGAAAAAACTTTGGGATGTTTGCTCATCACTACTCACATCAGTCCCTGTGCCTATGGGGGATCACTATTGGAAGTTTTTGGAGTGTGGAAAGAAACCCACCAGAGATTAAGGAATCTCGAGCGCAGTCATGTTCGTCTGAACCAGAGAAGGTGTCATTTGATTACCGGAGGCTGCAGAAGTTGAAGGCAGCCCTGAGGGTGACTGGATAACATGGATAGAGCCATGTCTCTTCTCCATCCACCGGTAATCAAATTATCCACGCTCAGGTTTAGATGAACTTGAGCGTGCTTGAGAGTTGCTCATCTCTAAAACCCAAATGTTGCAGAAATATACAAACTCCAGGCAGATGTTGTTATTAGATTGAAATACAGGGCAACTATCCTCACTGACACACTGTCCTTGGATATCCAAGCCAGCTGTTTCTGCTGTATTAGTAAAGGCTAATGCACTACTATATAATCTATAGATATCAGCTTATTAGCAAGGCTTAAAGGGGTATTTCACTGAAACATAACTTTTCCTATGTTGCTGCCCATGGTGAGACTAACAATTCATTCCATACTTGTTATTATCTATTCAGTCTCCTTCTCCCAGTTCTCAGCTGCTGTTTTCTGCTTAAGGGCCGGTTCACAGTGAGCAAACACGGCGCAATCACGGCGCAGTGTGCTGCTTTGAGTGAATAGGAGAGCGCACGCCTGTCCGCTGCCGCCGCTCTCCGCTCGAAAAATGAACATGTTCATTCATTGAGCAGAGAGGAGAGGGAGCGGACAGGCGCCCGCTCTCCCATTCGCTTAAAACAGCACACTGAGCACGGCGGGATTCCGCGGCGGAGAGCTCCGCCGTGTAATTGCGCCGTGTTTGCTCAGTGTGAACCAGCCGTCAGACAGAAAAATCTGTATGTGAGATTTTCTCTCTGTCTCACCCTCCTTCTTCTCCTCCCCTCTGAGACAGCTGATGTAAACAAGTCCCTATCTGCAACTTTGTCGTAACTTTGTAATGCCGGAAGGAAAATCACAGTGGGTTCATCAGCGACTTGACCTCAAATTATTCCTCCCAGCATTACAAAGAAGCTATAAAGTTGCAGTTAAAGGGGTACTCCAGCAGGGGGGGGGCACTTTTCCGCTGGGACTGGGGAGGAGGTGGCTGAGGAGAAAGACGTTCACTCACCTCCCCGGTACCAGCAGCGGGTCCAGCATCACGGCGCTCCTGTGCCCGATTCCCGGTTTCCGGCCGCTTCCGGGTATCCGATGTCTCAGGTCCACTCAGCCATTCAGGGACAGAGGCGGGATCTGAGCAGACTTGAAACGGATCCCGCCTCCTTCACTGAGTGGCTGAGCGGACCTGAGACGTCACGTCTCGGGCCAGCGTCAGACACCTGGAAGCGTCCGGGAACCGAGCACCAGAGCTCCGCAATGCGGGACCCGCCGCTGGAACCGGGGAGGTGAGTGGACGTCTTTTCCCTTTGCCATCTCCTCCCTGGTCCCAGTGAAAAAGTGCCCCCCCCCTCTGGAGTACCCCTTTAAAGCCTGCCAGGAACTTGTGTACTATACTACTATTTTAGAAGAGAGGTAGGAGGAGGGGGAGACGGAGAGAAAAGCTCACTCACAGGGGGAGATTTAGGAAAGGGTGTCAGTATACACCTGCTGTAAACTGCCCACAGTGGCCAATCACAGCTCAGCTTTTATTTTACCAGAGCTGAAAGCTGAGCTGTGATTGGTTGCTGTGGGCAGTTTACACCTGGTGTATATTTACACCCTTTCATAAATCTTCACCACAGATTTTTGTGTCTTCAGCAGAAAGCAGCAGCTCAGAACTGGGGGGGAAGGAGACTGAATAGATAATAACAAGAATGGAAGGAATTGTTAGTCTTACCATGGACAGCAACATATGTTATAAGTGAAATACCCCTTTACACTTCTCATAATCATAAACAATAGCCAAGGAAAACACTCCATCCTTTGCACATGGAAAACTGTACCAGCACGGGGCTGAATTGTGATACATGATACATTAGTAAGAGGGTTCCTATGTACAAATATGAATAGAATAACGCTAGAATATGGCATTGTGGGATCGGAGCTCTTGCCAGTGGAATTTCTAGGCAAGCTCTAACACAAATGGGAAAATTTATCAAACTGGTGTAAAGTGAAACTGGCTCAGTTGCCCCTAGCAACCAATCAGATTCCACCTTTCATTTTCCAAAGAGTCTGTGAGGAATGAAATGTGGAATCTGATTGGTTGCTAGGGGCAATTAAGCCAGTTTCACTTTACACCATGTTTCATAAATCTCATCCATAGTACTGAAAAAACAAATGTATAAGGAACTTCATAGTCTCGTATTGAATACAAAGGAATATCGGGCTATGTCCTTCTAAGATGTAAATTATCGGTTGGCAGTATACTTCCCATAGACTTGCACAGATGTTGTCTGGATATGGATCAATAAATTCTATATCCTTCTAAAAATAAATAAAAAATACTACAATATTACAGATATAAAGGAAAGTTATAACCCTAGAAATATGGGGGTGCCATTACTCTTTTTTTAGAATATGTTCACACTGTGTTTTTTGAGACAAAAATACGGTTATATTTTGACTGTAAATAATGATCATGATTATTACATGAGAACTTTTCAAAAGTTTGGTTTGACTGGTTTGCCGAATTTTGAAGCCAAGTTTGGTTAGCCCCAAACAAACCTTAAGGCTAGGTTCACACTATGTAAAAACAACGGCCGTAGTTGTGCAAACAATGGCCGTTATTTCACAAATAATGTTTACACAACTACGGCCCTTGTTATGAAGTACGGCCACTGTTTTTGCATTGTGTGAACACAGCCTAAAACAGCTAAATGATTGCAGGTGTTTATCTATTTAAGTGCGGTTCAACAAGTTCGCTCATCATACTTACTTGTCCACGCTCTCTCAATGCTCCCCTCTGATGCCGGCTCCCTCCACTTTCTGACTGAGACGAGAATGACAGCGAGATCAGCCAATCATTAGCCACTGTGCTGTCCTGTCCCAGTCATTCAGTTATTCAGTTATTGGCTGAGCTGGCTGTCACTCTCTTCTCTCTCATACCATCACAATGATAAATCTACTAGGAACCTGTCATCATCTCATCTTGCTTGAAACAAAAAGTTGTAGGAATGGCCCCTGGTGGCATCTATTTGCCCCTCTGATCTTGATTTGTAGATCTCTCTATACCCAATCAGGGAAAGATCTAGGCTATGGTCACACGTAGTATGAGACCGGACGTTCTCAGAAAAGATCATCCCGGCCGGTGCTGCAGTACCGGCCGTATGATCTTTAGAACCACTGAGTTATGATGCTGGCTCATCAGTGCGCACCCACATCAGAACTCCCCACAGCACACAATGGAGCGTGCAGCCAGAGCCGCTCACTCCATTGTGTGAACTGACAGGGTTTTCTGTGGCCGCTATGTGGCTGAATAGAGGCCTCAGAAAATTGACATGTCAGTTTTTTACGGCGCTGCTAGGGATCCCGGCCGGAGCGTATATTATGTGTATTTCTGCGGAACTTACGTAGTCTGAACAAAGCCCTATCCATCAAGGCTGAAGGGGGGGGCACCACTATGATTCATGGTTCAAGCAGCAAGAAAGTGATGAGAAATTTTACCAGGCAAATCCTGTCCATATAATCTATTAGAACAGTGCTTCTCAATTCCAGTCCTCAGGCCTCACCAACAGGTCATGTTTTGAGGATTCCCTTAGTATTTCACAGGTGATATAATTATACTCAGTGCATCAGCTATTCTAACAGGTGATCTTTCCATGGGAAATCCTCAAAACATGACCTGTTGGTGAGGCCTGAGGACTGGAATTGAGAAGCACTGTATTAGAACATATGGACCTGATAGATGGGGCCCCCATTCAGAACTCTTCTTTTAAAGCCAGAACAGAGAAGCCAGGCCATCACTGTGGACCATTCATTTTATAAACTTATTTTGTATGTGGTTACTTTTTATTCGCCTTTGGATACAGATTAGGCCTAATAGGGATAACTCGTCTCTTAACTACCGTATTTACCAAGCTGGCACCACATAGATAAATTTTGCATAAAGATCTATGCCGCTCAGAATCTTATTGAAAACTATGGCTAAAATTATATGGATTTCTTCATACAATACAAAGTAATTGTGAAACCACAAAGCCACCAGCTGCAAGCAACCAACACCCATCAGCTACCCTGCAATATTTGCTCACTTTGCTCAACCTTGCAAAACTTTCCGATCTTAGCTGGTCAACACAGCAGAGTTAAATTTGTAATGATGTTGTTTACGGATATACGTAGGATCGATAAATTATATAAATATAATAATATATATATATAATAAATATATATATATATATATATATATATATATACACATATATATGTGCTTTTTTTTTTTTTTTTTTTTTTTTTAATTATAGTAACAACTTAACCCTTTTAAGTATGGTTCGCCCGGGCACTGAAATAGTCAAGCTGTCAGAGGGATGACTGGGAGATGGCGGCTGATGTGAGCACGTTGTCATATTAGAATGTAGCTCTAGGCTGCGGAAAGAAATGATGTGTAGGTTCAAAAGAGATTGCACTCTTAAAACACAACAGCTCTCAGAAGCAAAACGAGGGAAAAGGAAATTCCCTACATATCCAGTGTTAGGGTGTGCAGTCCCAGCTATGCACGGCTGTCAACTCAAAGTGTCTCACTTGCTATAGCAGAAAGCAGCTTTGAAATGCAACATCACGGTAAAATCATCGTAAGTGCCTGGAGAGTGATTTAACACACTGTGCAAATGCTACGACAAAGCACATCCCACTGCAAAACAGGGAGGAAATTACTAGAGGTGGATCAGGTTCCAGGTAGTGTGGAAAGTACTTTTTCAGTAATAGTTAAATGTAAAGATGTAGCAGAGTTGGATTTGTCATGAGTGGCACTGGTTATGAGTCTGGTGTGAATGCATTCCTATGGAAAACCACAGATGACTTATTCGGATCCTACACTTAGCTGAGCCAAATGGCATTCTCAGCTCTGCTGCGTGTATACATTGGAGACCATAACCCAAATCCGAATTGCTGCACCAGTGTTCAATGACGAAGCAGAACATTTTGTACTTCCAATATTTTTTCAGTATTCAGAGCAAAAAAAAATAAATAAAAAAAATTTAAGGATTGAGTGCAAATAAATTGCTATGCACCAACATTTTATTTTTACCAAAACAATCATATACATAAATAAATAATAATAATAATACATTAAAATATTAAATATTATTTCTTTCTGTTAAATTGTTTGTAAATACAAAAGTTATAACGATAAATATTTTTTTTAACCCAATACATTAGAAAAATGTCAAAAATTACA